>NW_028327179.1:98881154-99184184 GCF_987537825.1 Furipterus horrens
GCTTAAATATTCGTGTGTTTTGCTCTGATGAATCGGTGTGTCTCTTTATTTATACTTCCCTTTGAGTGCTTCCTCTTGTTCTTCAGAAGATGGTCCCCTGGATTTGGGAGGAAGCGCTGCGACCTTTTAGGTAACGGTGGCCCCTGGCAGCCGAAGGTTAGGGATGACGGGGCGTAAACAGCACTTCATCCCGCAGACGCCCCGCACCGCAGCGCCTGGCCTGGGGGGACGCCCCGGGGAGCTCCGTCGCGGCCAGCTCAGGTGTTCAGCTTTCTGACGGGTGGGAAAGTCGGATGTGACCTGAGGGCCTGGGGATCCCTTTAAAATCCATACATGGGTCTTTTAACGGCAACCTCCTGTAAGCCATCCCTTCTTCAATATGCATTCATCACTTAAACTTTGAGTTGGAAATTCCAGCAACTCTGCCTTCTGGAATCGTATGAATGTTTCTCCCAAATGGGAAACTCTCCAGACGGTGACCCTGCATTTGTGGTCCAGAAAGAGAAGGTCCTGGGAGGAACCTGACTGGGATCCTTTTCTAACAGGACTCCATGCTCTTGCTGAAACAGCAGTGCCCACAGTCACGAACGTAACAGCACGCAGGTGAACAAGGTCGTGCCTTTCTGAGCTGTGGCCTGAGAGTGCTCTTTGCCAAGCAGTCCGCTCCGCGTTTCTCCCACTGGTGAATCGCCCTGTTTGGACCAGCCTACAAATAAACCTCCAAAATGGAAGCACTGGCTTTACTGCAGCCCGAGCATGGATCCCTGGAGAGCTCGCGAGATGCCAAGTGGAAAATTCCAGACACCACGGATAGACGTTATGTGGAACCGGCTGCCTCGGTATCAGCCGACCGATCATATCTCTCCATCTGTTACTCTCGTCCTTCATCTCTGAGCCCCCATCAGAGGGACAAGGTGTGATGTACATTCAGTACATACTTCCCACCATGAGAATCTGTGTGTGATACTAGAACCCAAGTGTCCCCAAATTTTCCAGCCTTCGGGACCACATTTGCTCTTCATATACTGTAATTCTCCATGACTGGAGGAAATCCAACTCTGTCCCCAATATCACCAATGACTCTTGAGAGTCCCGTTCCTTATTCCCAGCTTTTTCACACTCGCCATTGAGTGTGTTACTCTCATGCATGTAATGGTTGGCTTTTTCAGCATTATTTGGCCCCAAACATGGACATGACAGCCCAAGTAATATCCTGTTATAACATGTTACAGGTTATTACTGACTGAGAATCATTAAATGGCATGTGGGATGTTATCGCTATTTAAGTTTGTCGTCCATCAAGGTACAAGTTCTTCACGGGTAACCGTGTTTGTCCCTGGGCAAGACCATCAAGGCAGGCTCATTCTGCCGCCCCTTCTCCCTGAGTTCCGGGAGCAACTTGGCACGTTGGAGGCAGCCATGGGGAGATGGACGTGTTTCCTGTTACTCCCAGAGCAATCAAGGGTCCCCATCCCAGCCTCTTCTCCTCCTAGGCTGTTCCATCTTTGTTATATACATATTTTTAATTGATTTAAGAGAAAGAGAGAGTGAGAGAGAGAAACATTGATTTGCTGTTCCACTTACGTAAGCACCCATTGGTTGCTTCTTGTATGTGCCTTGACTGGGGATCGAACCAACAACCTTGACACATCAGGATGATGCTCTAGCCAACTGAGTGACCCAGACAGGGCCTTTGTTACTTGCCATCTGTAATGACCTGTTTGATAGTCTCATCATTGTAATTAAATTATGAGAGAATACCTCCCCCCCCCAAAAAAAATCTGTATCATTTTAATTCTAATGAATGAGCATTTGTGATGATCCACAGTGAAGGAAAACAGCAACAGCCTTCTCATGCAGGGACGTCTGAGAGCAGATATGACATCCAAGAACAAGCAGGGGATGCACGCGTGGCGATGTGACAGAGCCTAATGTGTAGAGCTGATGTGTCGGTATGTGACGCCTCCTTCCGGGCATTGTCACATTGCTGTTTGCTTTGCCATGGAATGTGTAGGACTTTCTGCCCCGGGAGAAGGAGGTAAAGCTAGCGCAGAGGCCCGGGCTGAGCACAAAGCAGGGGAGCTGTGCCTGCTTTTTGGCTGAGAAGTAATAAATAAAGTGGAGAAAGTGTCCTCGGTGACGCAAAACCGTGGGAAGTGTCCCAAGTACGGAGCTCCGTGTGGGAAGCGGCTGGATAGTGTAGTGAGCTCTGTCTTTGTTTGGAGTACGGAGAGGAAACAGGTCCTCATCCCCTCTCTGCCTGCCTCCGCATGTTGGCAAAATCCACTCCATTTTCAGGGCTTTAGGTTCCTCATTTTAAAAACAGACTTTGGACCAGATGCCCCCAACCCCCGAGAGAGAGCTCTAAGCTACTGTTTAAAACTGCTGCGTGCTGATAAAAGTTAGGCCCTTCAGCGCCTTGCTGTGGGCCAGCAAGACCCCACGTGCGAACGCAGTGACTCTGCAGACCCGCCCCTGACGTGCACCAACAGCTTAACACGTCGTCAAAGCCACACCCTCCTGTAACTACTTGAAACTTACCGCAAGCCCCTCCCACGCCATTAACGCCAAAACGGGTCCTCTGGGCAAAGGCTGTTCCCACTCTTCCTCAGGCCTTCACACACACACACACGTAGAGGTTCTGGTGCCAGATGCGGAGCCGTCGCTAAACTACCCCAAGGGCTGCGGGGTGACAAATCTCACTTTAGTCCTCGTTTTCTCTCCGGGTACTCCCGGGATTCTGGGAGGAAAGCAGGAGATGTGACATCCGAGCAAGCCTGCCAGAGCTGACAATGTGAGCCCTCATCGGCTCCGTGCGAAAGGTCTCTCTTCCTGCAAAGGCTCATGTGGGTCAATAAGTAATTTTCTCCACATTACGGCATATGTGGAGGTTGTCATGGGAACTGGGTACAGAGGTTAGCCAATGGGATCGATGGAGTGCTTTTAGGCTTCCCCAGCTAATCTTTTTTCCTTTCAAATCCAGTCTACCAGTTTGGGGGATCAACCTATTTACCGATCAAGAAAAAGTTTTGTTCTTATTCTTTTAATGGGACATCCCGTATGGGCAATGATTATGGTTTTATGGAATTTCATAATGGGGACAAATTAAAGGAGTCACTCAGTCCCTTATTTTTCTACTTGTCAAATCAAAATAATTGCCAGGGAACTTGATAAAAATATAGATTCTTAGTATTTACTCTAAGCTGTAAAATCAGAATTTCCTCAGAGACAAGAGAATCTATGTTTTTAACCAACACCCCAAGTAATCATGTCATCAAGCAAGTTTGGGAAGCACTGATCTAATTTCAGGATTTCCCTTTGTAGGTAAGGATGGTCATTTTGGTTTTGTGTGCACGATGGAAGGAAGGAAGGAAGGAAGGAAAGGAAGGAAGGGAGGGAGGGAGGATTTCCTAGTCTTGACAGGATAATGGCCTGAAAGAATTGACAAAGGTTGAAATTTATTTCTGATGTAGCGGAAACACTCAATTGGGCATGTTCAGCTTCCAGAACTCTTAACTTTGCTGAACCCAAAATGGCAGTGGTTATGTGACATCAATCATGAGTCCGCCCACACTCCCCCAGCCTCAATGCCACCCTATAGACAGGCAGCCATTCTGCCAAGAAGATCGGGTCTCCCTTTGGGCCACACGCTTCTCTTTTAGGAGACCTTCATTTGAGTGGGCTTTTGTCATTCTATTTACCGCATTTGTAAGTGTTCTCTTCTGATTGTTCTAGTCTGGTAATTGTGAACTCAGCAAAGTAAAGACATGTTCCACTCCAAAGTTCGACACTTAATGTCAGTTGTAAATTTCACCAAGTGGCTAGAAAAGCAGCTATAATACGGAATGTACTAATTAGTCTCAGAGGCATTTTGCTGAAGAAAATGAGAATTTTTTTCTTTTGCAGAGTTCACTAATTGCCCCCGACGATGGATAGGAATTGCTCTTGTTATATTTGCAGAAAATATATGGCTTTTGCTTCCAGCTGGGACGCTCCAGAGATATTAAGGAAGTTGAAAAAATTAATGTTTTGAACAGCTAGAGAGAACAGCTACATGGTTGTTGAAATGAAAATGTGTAACAATATTCTCCCTATGTACAAACTCTAAAGACACTTTGGGGTCAATGAAGATACAGCTGATGGCTTCCATAAATATCAGTCCAGCGCTATATTTTAATGGCAGTTTTAAGTATGTAAACGTAATGCCGAAGCTGACTGTTATTTCAAGGACATCATGGCTGTATTTTATTCCAAGTACCCCTTCGTACAATACATTCTGAGTCGCGCTGTGAAGACTATCCAACCGCTGGATGAAAAAGTTGAGAAGTTGTTGTAGCGCCCAAACTGTGAAAATAAGACCAGTTACCTTCATATAATCCCCGAGGAGTATTGGCAGTGCTGTTTTATGCTTGGCAGAGCCATGGTAGGGACAAAGAGGGACAAGTGTGAAGTGCCTGGAATTATTTTTGCATCCTAGAATGGGTGTGCTCTTAATATCATAATGCCTTTCAGTTGGAAATCCCTGCAGGGCAGACACCTGGCGTGTGGCCTTGAACTTACATCTATTCCCTGTGCCAGGGAAACAGCGCCTTCCCAGGCCTTGTCTAGGGCTTTGCACTTGCCCATGTTGCTAAAGCCGAGCTCAGTGAGCAGGTCCTGCCAGTCTTTCTGGAGCTCTGCTTCATCCTCTCCAGATCTCTCTAATTTGAATTATTCCGTGTCATCAACAAACATTGTTACGGGTGGGCCTCAATGAAATCAGTAACTACAATTACAGTTAGAGGTTTTTAACCATGGCGCACGTGGTAGCGTTACATGGGGAAAATATGAGAACCTGATTCAAAGAAAGGGGAATTGTTCATTTGTTTAATGTGTCACTGTTTTTTTATTTTGAAACATGCAGCTAAAGAAAAGCTTGATTATCTTTGACAGGTGCAGTTATCTACCAACAGGGACTGCTGAATATACATGACGCAGAAACTCAGGGTCAAGGAAGGCTTGAAGAACGTGTAATTACAGTGAGATTTAGAGGATTAGCAATTCTCTAGGCTTGTTTTTTAACATATAGTTTTAGTTTTCCTGGCTCTTGGCCTGTTCTTTTATTTGTAGAGATATGAAAAAAAAAACATGATTACTTTGGTAACAATTTTCTATATCCAACTCTTTTTCAGCAGGTAGTAAAGCTTATTCTTATAACTTAATGTGAAATATACAGCATAATTTCGTTTAGATGAAGTTCAAAAACATACAAGAACTCAACAATTGAGTGGTTTAGGGCTGCAACATGTAGTCGACTGTAGAGAAAATTGAAGGGGTGGTGCACCCCGCATTCAGGAGAGCAGTTTCACGTGAGTCAGGAGGAAGCAGGCAGATTAGGTCAGGCACATGGCATGAAAGAAGAACTACACCAGAGGCTTGTTAAAAATGGCAAGGAAGACTTCAGTCGGGATATTGCAACAGCCTCGAGATCGTTGCAATAGCATCCAGATTGTTGCGATGGCATCAGGGTTGTGGCAACAGCATCAGGGTTGTTGCAATAGCTTCAGAATTGTTACAATGGCATCAGATTGTTGCAGTGGCATCAGGATTGTTGAAATAGCCTCAGAATTGTTGCAACAGCATCAGAAGTGTTGCAATAGCAGCAGGATTGTTGCAATAGCAGCAGGATTATTGCAATAGCTTCAGGATTGTTGCAACAGCATCAGGGTTGTTGCAATAGCATCAGAATTGTTACAATGGCATCAAGATTGTTGCAATAGCATCAGAATTGTTGCAACAGCATCAGGGTTGTTGCAACGGCATCAGAATTGTTGCAAAAGCATTGGGATTGTTGCAACAGGAGAGAGAGAGAGAGCAAACACCACTCCATTGACCCAATGGCAGGAGAGTCGTTAAGCACCGGGGAAGCCAGTGAAGAGGTCCTGCCAGAGCGCGGATCTGTGTGAGGGGCTGTCTGTCTTGCTCACTGGCCCTGTGGCAGTCAGCCCCCTACCCTCTGACAGAGCCTGGGAGAGAGGGCCCTATCTTTCTTCATGGTTGCATTTCTAAGGAATGGTTCCCAGGTTCTGGAGAAAGACATTCCTGGGTTTCAGAAGTGTTCCCTCTCAGAGAAGCAGAGAGAAGGTACAGTGGCCACTTTCCTGCTTTTGTCTTCTCTAGTGTTTATCTTACCCTATGGGTTTATAGGACATTGTCCCCCCCTCCACCATCATTTTAATGGAGGCCACCAAGGGTGACGATGTCAATTCTCTAAGACAAAGGAGGGTAAGGGTCTGGGACCCAGAAAGGGCCTGGCTAAAGTCTAGTAAGCCAAGCAGGGTAGTACTGCCTCCTGGGTCCACCGGAGGCTTCCAGGCAAGACTAAGGTTGTTTTCCCGAAAACTGGGTGGATACGCAGCTGTTCACTGTGACGTAATTCTCCATAATTCATGTATTCTTCATACATTTCTCTTAGTATTTAGTAGAGGCAAATCAGTAGTATTCTGAAGAGGTGGAAGTGGTGTGCTCTGCTCTCTAAGAAGAGTATTAAAAGCATTCAGGAGATGCTGAAGTGGGAGGACGGCAGGCTTGAGGGCTCCCGTGGGCAGAGACTGCTGGGTGGACACGCATCTGCCTCTGCTGTGTCTGCAGGGCGTTTCTCTGTTCTTTTTAACGACTGTGTTCATCTCTCTGAAATAAAGGACAGTACTTTTACCCTTGATTTACCGACTCAGGCGGGAGCATTAAATGTTTCTCCCTAATGTCACAATAAACCTGCATTCCCCAGGCTACATCACTCCCTGGACTAAGCTACTTAGGGAAGGTCATTCCGTACTTCCAGGGCTCCCAGGTAACAGTGAAGGCTTTATTGTTGCCGTTCGACAAATTGCCTCCCATCTGTCTAGGCCGATGGTGCGAGTGCAGCTGCATGGCCCTGGGTGGTCCCCTCGTGACCTGAGAGGATTAATGGCCCTCCCTAAGCATCTCACTTAATGCTAAGGAGGGGCTTTGGCATTGGGGAAAACCTGCCTAGCAGAGAAAGCCTGGAAGGTACAACAGGATACGTGGGGATTCTTCGGCCATGGTCTTGGTCATGGCTCTGTCTAGGGGGGCACATGGACAGCACACCTCATGTCCTGAAAGAGCTCCATGATGTACCCAGGGCCTCCTGGGAAGCTAAGGTTTAGAGAAAGTAAACCTCAAAGTCACGTGGCCAATCGCAGGCATGGCCGGTACTCATACTCGGATTGTCGGCCCCCAGTGTCCTGCTCTACCCCATTGTGACATGGCCTCCCCTGGGAAGTGAGGACTGGGGACAACGGGCTGAGGACACTTGGAACCCAGCATGTGTGCGGCACTTTGCAGCATCAGCCGCTTTCAGGCACACGTCACATCCCGCGGTCACACGCCAGGACCGTTAGGGTCCCTCTCCTCTCAGGTTCCGGGGATGCCAAAGCCGCAGGACGAAGCCTGCAACTATCTCTTTCATCTCTAACACGTGCGCTTGCAAACTGATTTTTAAACTCTCCCTGCCGTGGCTGCCTCCTGAATCACTAAACACGGGCTTTATTAGGAAGGATTCTCTGTTTTTTTTCTGCCCAAGCAGCTTTGTTCCTTGGGCATAAACAAAACTATCCCTCCTCTCTCTAAATCGGCCGCAGAGCCAACCTCGTGTAAATAAGAACGTCTTAGCTTTGGCTTCAGACGGCAGCTCTTCCTCTTGAGATTTTTACCTACTTAAAATTCACGTGTTGCCCTTCACGTTTACATGTAGCCTGAGGCAAAAGTTTGAATTTATGAAACAAAACCACGTGCCCAAAATAAGCTCAGGGCACACAAGGCTAAGGCAAATAAACAGAAAAATCCTCCAAAATAAGCAAAAGCATTCAGATGATAATTCTTCAACTTTCTGACCTAGCTTTATGTTATACCCAAGATCAGCTTCAAGTATAGAGATGCTCTCCTCTATAAGTCTTAAAGAAGAAGCAGACTCTTAGCTCAGGTGAAACTTCACTCTTCGTGATTTCTGTTCCCTGGATTCCCCGTTACATGTTATGACTTACAGAGCCTCTGCCTCAGTATTTTTTAAATTCTGAGCTGAAGGCAATTTGAATGTGCAGTCAGGATTAAGAAACCTGCATGAACAATATTTGGAAACCGTTCAAAAGGTGTTGGCCACATGCTTCTAACTCTTCCTGAGCCCTGCCACGGACCTTGCCCCCCACCCCCAAAACTACACACACGTGCTTGCAGGGTGAGCACACGCATACAGTCCAAATTTCATTCATTTGTATCCTTCAGATTTTCCAAATTTCATTCATCCATTTCAACAAGTTGGCTTTGGGCGCTGGGCCAGGGGCCACGAGCCTTGCCCAGGAAGCCCCCAGTCTAGGCGTGGAGAGGATGGAAAGGTGCCTGGAAGTGTGAACAGCTCCCGGGCTGGAGGGAGGCCAAATGAAAAGTGAGCAAATGGTCTTTTCTTAAAGAGCTAGTTTCCAATGTGCTGGCAGTTCTGATCTTTCTCCACACCAGCATTAGGCACTGGATTGGCTCATTGGCATGCCGGAGAAAGTGATTTAAAAATGAACTCATACCTAACATTTTCAGTAATTGTACATTCTGGACCTCCGCTGTCTACTGTGACTCTTATTTATAGTTTAGAGACGTGAGGCCTGAATAAATAGACATAATTCCTAAATACTCCAAGCTTCCATAAAAGCATTTAACTCTGTCCCGCCCGCCAGCCTATTGTGTTACCCATCTAAGGACAAGGTTGACACGATTATGATTATCCTGTCGGTGAGGGACATCCGTCCTTACTTATCCAACTGCTACGCCTTCAGGCACCTCAACCCCTGAGCAATTCCAAGCAAATGAAGGTCAGCCCTTCAGGAAAGGCACCTGGTAGAGAAGGTAAGGCCACGACTGCAGTTACCAGGAAACAGAGCTGGGGCAATGCAAGGCGACACGTCCCAGGGTGAGCCCCCAAGCCCTGACTAGAAGGGTGGAACCTTATAGGCACACAGCTGTGGCAACAGAGGAAATGACATTGAGCTTTGCTAGGCCACCAACTTGGAAGACATGCAAAGCGAGACTGGACCACAAACACAGAGCCATTTGGGGGTGGAAAAGAGCAGAGAACCACGGCATTTCACGTGGACTAATCTAGAACTTCCTTTATTCCTGCTACCCAACAGGGAAAAACGGAGAGGGCAAATATTTTTCCTAAAATGTGACACTTTCTCTAGGGGTTCCTTTATTTATATATGGGGTAGGCAAAAGTAGGTTTACAGTTCTGAGTCTGCAAGACAGAGTGTATTCTCATAGTATTATTTATTGTATTATTTATCTGTATGATAACTGTAAACCTGTTTTTGCCCGCCCCTGTGTATATCAGGTTATCATTCTACAAAGACAGTGCAAAGGTACAGTAAACCTAGATCATGAGGAATTTCAGAATGCAATCTATGTTCGGGGGAGGAATGTCATTAGTATTGTTTTAAATACTATATTGTAAATTATCACAAGTTTACAATAGCCTCTATTAAGAATACACTTTGGACCTGGCTGCTGTGGCTCAGTGGATTGAGCGTTGGCCTGCAAACCAAGTGTCGCTGGTTCGATTCCCAGTCAGGGCACATGACTAGGTTGCATGTCAGGTCCCCAGTTGGGGGTGCGAGTGAGAGGCAACCACACAGTGATGTTTCTCTCCCTCTCTTTCACCTTTCCCCTCTCTCTAAAAATAAATAAACAAACAAATAGATAAATTATTATTTTTTTAATGTATAGTAGGCAGAATTTTTTTTAAAAAGAATACACTTTGGACCCAATATTACGCTAGGTGCCAAGGTTAAACAGGTAGAATGAGACAAAACCCCTACTGATTATATACAATTAACACGTATCCCCCAGGAGTCTGGAGTGTACCCTGAAAAACTCTGCTATGTATCCTAGAATGGGCTTCATGGGTCAGGGACACACAGGAAGAATCTTTACCAGCCAAGTGTCATGCTCTGTCCTTGGTGCTGAAACATTGGAAGCTCAGTTCCAGTCACTAACGGCTAAGAAGCCGTCACAGGTAATGCCCATCCTTTTGCCCAGTTTCTTTCTTTTTTTTTTTTTTTTTTTTAATTTATGGTTTTTTTTAAAAAAAAAGACACATAACACAATTTTCCATCTTAACCATTCCTAAGCGCACAGTTCAGGCGTCTTAAGTATAGGCTCGCTGTTGTGCAGCGGATCTCCAGAATTTCTTCACGTTGCAAAGCAGAACCTGGAGCCCCCCTAAACAGCAGCCACTGACAAGGGCTCTCTAAGTATTTACCTCCATGGGAACAGCAGGCAGGATGGTGGTTGCCAGGGGCTGAAGCGTGGGGCACATGAGCTGCTGCTTGAGTTCTTCAGTCTCAGCCTTCCATCGGCTTCCGTTCTCAGCGCCTCGGCCACCTGTCACTCCCTCTGAGGACGGACACAGCTTGGTTCTGGAGGTGCCGTCTCTGGCTCCTTCTGTACCCAGGTTCTGCTCGTTGGGTCTGCTCCCTGGTCTTCTTTGTCCTTCCTGCTTCGTGCCCATTTGTCGTCACTCTGCCAAACCTACTTGTTTGCTGCTTTTCACAGGCCCGAGAGGACACCTCCTCTTGGGCACTCGTTATCGGCTTCCAGCCTCACTGAATGGTCCTCTCCTGGCCCAGGATGCAGCTGACTTCCTCTCCTTTTAGCACCTCTATGTGACTGCATAGCACACATCCATTCCCCCCTCAAAAAATGTTAATAGGTATAACTATTATGTTTTGAAAAATGTTTTTAAAAATCTTTATGTTCTGGGAAACAGGGGAACAGTGGCTGAATTTAAACCAAGAACAATCTCAAAAATGTCATCGTCCCCCATCCAATATGTGGGAATCTTAGTCTCCAGCCCATTGCTATTCGTACATCACACAAATTGTTCTGTAAATTATTACTGAGAATTATGTGCAAATTTAAATGCTCTCTAGACAATTCAAAACATCAGCTTCAATGCAAGACTTTACCTGCTAAAAGCATCAATTTATAGTTTGACACTGTATCTCTGACATTTTGACGTGATACATATTCCATCAGCCTGATACATTGCCACCTCCCAGTGAGTCACAGTGTCACTAGCTCAGAATTAAACATGTTGCTAAACCACTTTATAGCCCTTGCAAAGCACATAAAGGCTGTCTGACAGTTACCCCAGGAAAACAAATAACCAGCACACCTCTGATTCCCTTATTATTAACCATTATAAAATCATATGCTGTGATACACGTCCCTAACAAAGGCACTGATTTCTACAAGACTTCCCAACAGGAAAACGTGTATTTGATATAAGAAACCCTTTGTGTCTTCAATTTGAGGATGTTCTTTCTTATGTGGCACTGCCTTTCCCTTGTCCAACTAAGGCTCTGATTACTGAGCTATGGGGGAAATTACTGCCCATTGTCTTAGCTGTAATACCAAGAGATGTCTTACAAAGAAAAAGAAATCTTTTTTTTTTTTTTTTGGCTGTTTTGTATTTAAAAGACTATTTTTAACCCAAACCTTTTTATTTATCTTCCCATTTTTCCCTTTCATTCTGTTTAATTGCTGGTTAGATAAATAAGGAGGCACCTGATTGGCACCAAATGGTTCCCAGGGAAGTCCCTAATGTCTTTGTTTTGCTCTGTTTTGCTTCCTCGTGCCACTGAGCCCACTAGGACAATTATTCTTTTCTTACTTGAATTATTTTATGCAATCATTCTTCACCAGAATCCTGAGAGGGCAAAACATTTACTTTGGATGCCCAAGGATAATTTTCTAAAGAATTTTCTAAATATATTCATAACCCCTGGGGTGACACAGAGGAGTATATTTGACTTTTCAGTGGCATATTTGACTTTACAACTTAAAATGCCTTTTTCGTGTCCTGTATGGTTAAAAACTTGAGCTCACAGCAGAGACATGAAATGGCCCATGGTAAATAAGTTATATTAAAACAAAACCAAGCCAAACACACAAAAAAAGCATAAGGTGACACACAGTAATCATGAGAAGACACAAGTTTTAAATCCACAGGGATCTGAGTTCAAATCTCACTTGGCTAACTGATAGCTTACTAGTGATGGCACCTTAGGGAAGGAAACTGAGCCTCAGTATTCTAATTCATAAACCAAGAGCTAGACAGTAGCCAAACCTTACTGAGTGTCTTTGTGGCATTGTGCTGAATGCTTTATGTATTAAGTCCTTTGATTCTCTTAAAATTCCTGTTCTTATTGACATTTTACAGGAAAAAAAAAAGAAATGATGTCCCATAGCAGTTAAGCGATATTCTCAAGTATCCATGTCTAATATAAATGTTCTGTAGATTGTTATTGGCCAGGATTTTGAACCCAATCACTTTGTCTTCAGAGTCTATGTTTTAACTGCTAGGCAAACCTCCCTCTCTAAAAATCTTGAAATTAAATGAGGTAGCAGATGCCTGGCAAATTGTAGAGGTTCATAAGAGTTAATTTCCTCCTTAAAAACAGATAATTGCAGTAATTACAACATAAAAATAATGTTCTTTATGTCATTCAGTGTCCCTTCAAAAGATATTCACAAAGGTTCAGAAATATAATCAAAAACATTATAATCATCAAATGCCTTTAATTGCGTGCTTAAAATATTCATTATCTTATTTAACCTTCATGACCATCCTGCCAAATGGGTGTCATTGTCACACTTATGTTATCGACAAGGAAGCTGAGATTTAGAGCTACAGGGCTAGGAAGTGACATATCAAAACCCATGATAATCTACGTACTGCACTAAATTATATCTCAGACTGTCAGAAGGCTAATGACTCAGCACAATAACTTAGGCTGCTATAACATCTTATTAATTTGGGGGCCACCAGAAAAGTCCCCTCTACCCTCTGGACAGCACTGTCTCCTTGTTCTGTAACCACCATTGTAAGAGGTCACCATAGGTAACTGTGACTGATTTTTGCAAGTGTCACATAGAACAAAATTTTTATGTAAAATTTAAAGAGTCAAGAAGTAGTCTCTAAATTAGCCATTAGTTTGGTAAATAAAGTCAGTTAATAATTCTCCCCTTGAAAGCATTTAATTCTATTAAATAAATATGAACTTGGACTGCAAGAGCACATAGGTACTTCATTAGGTTTTATGAACGGTATGGGTTATACAAGATATGTTCTCTCCCAGTGAGAGGCTTAGAAGGACAAAAGAAGGTTATGGAATCAGCACTCATGAGTTAAGTAATGTACCAGAATAGTACGTTGAAGAAATATGAACTGTACGGTTCCAAAAATACTTCTTTAGGAAGCCCCAGTGAAAGCACCCTTGTGGGCTGGCATGATCTTTGAAGACCCTGTGGGAGATGTGGGACTTAACCTGGAAGGCAAAGACCTTTTCGTTAGAGGGAGTCATCAGGAATATGTTCAAGGCACAGTGCAGAGATGGGCCGAACTGAACCAAAAGGATCATACTGTGGAAAATGGCAAATGGCTGTAGAAACTGATTGAGAAGAAATCTTCTCTTTCATTCCAAATTTTCTCAGTTTCTATCAGTTGAACTTAATCACTTACTGTGTTTTATTACCTTGGGCCTATCCGGAAGTACACCTGATGCCCGGCATCCTCGCCCTTTCTCTTCCCCAGAAAGCACGTTGTATAGACGAGGAAGAAAGAGCAGTAGCACTATGATAGAAATAATGGCTCTAATTTATTAAGGTTGGTCATTGGAAGCCTGAATACTTATAAGTAACCAATTTCTTGGGAATCATATCACCACCACACAAGCCAACATATCCCTTCTCCAGACCCCCGGAGCCATGAAAGCCAGGGGGGACAAGGCTGGTTAGGCCACCTTCTTCTGCAATCTAGGCAGGAGGGAGGAGGAGGGACAAGGGATGGACCACAGTGACCGCAGTGGACTAGAAAGGAAATAAAGTGATTCAAGAAACATTTTAAAGGAAGAATACATTTCAACAGATATTTACTGAGTGACTAGCATGTTTATGAAACCATAATGAAACACTAAGGGACTGCAGAGAAGGGGAAATAAAATAATCACACACTCAAAAATAGCAACAATGCCGGTCCAGCCATATTAAATAACCCAGCAGACCAACAGCTCACATGTTATAAAATCCAGAAATTAGATGGATCCAGTTCCTCAAAACATGGTAAAACATGTTTGGTACTGCAGCACTCATGACATCACCAACCATAAAATGAATAATTTTTACGAATAACAATGATACACTGTTGGAAATAGTTTATATGTAAAAATATGTAAGTAGTTTACTTATGCAACAGATTGTGACCAAAATAGATACCATATTACTGGGCAGGATCCTTTTGATCCTATAATACTTTCCTTCATTATTAGTTACCCATTATTAATTAACGAAAGGGTATGCAAAATCTGTTTCACTAATGACCGTTTGTAGTACTACACATGAAATTACATATATAAAACAATATAGTGTACATCTCATTACATGCCGACTAGCGGTTTGCGGGTTATAATACCTTTATGTTATTACATTCACCTTGGCCTAGTTTCATATATTACCCTTACTTCCCATTCAACCCTGTTTCCCCTGAAATGTCATGGTTCTTTCTGTCTGGTTTCCTCGTTGGACTTCCCACTTCTCCTTTCTGTCCACCTAACATCCAAGCTGATTTCAGTGGCCCCATTGCTGCCTGGAATCCCAGTTCTTAAACGTCTGAGCAATTCAACCTCTCGAGGCCATCCAGGCCAAGAACAAATTCCGAAATAAAATTTCTCTGACTCCTGTTCCTCTCCTTCCTGCTTCCTTATTGATTTCTTTCCTGTCTGTGAGGAGTTAGTGGAGAGCTCTCTGCTGGATAGTTTTCAGGACAAAGCTGCCTTTGTCTTTTCTAATGTTCGTCTCTAAGTTCAGATTTATGCTTATAAAACGTTGCATTTAAATATGATTGGCCTTATCTTGGCCAACCTGAGTGCATTTCAAGAGGATGTTGCATATTTTATCACAGGAATTTTAAGGAATTAGAATTTATAAATTTGAATCAAAATTTAAAAAATATTTATTCTAATTATATAATTTCACTGGAATAGTTCTATACTCTGCGTTAATATAAACCAAGTACTTCTTTTTTTCAGCTTGTAATATCCAAATATAAAAGAATATTGTTCAGTTTTACATTTGTGAAACTGAATTGTCTATTCTAAAAGAATACATAGTATTTTTCATCTTGGGAGCACAAGAGCCTTTACAAAATAATTGTGCTAATCTTCACAGTACAAGTAGTATACAAGTACCAATACACGCATGATACACATGTCCGAGCACAAGGCAGGCAGCAGAGCACCAATTCCCTGTCCAGAACAGCTGTTCACCACGGCACTGGGCGAACTGGGAATAGACCTAATGAAGCTTCTCTTTGGGCCCCACATTTCCCACACCTACACTCCCTGAAGCCAGGCTGTCTGTCTCTCGCAGAATCTGCTTTATTTTTTATTCTTCAGTTCATGTAATGTGATAACTTTTCCATTGCTCCTAAATTAAGTCGGTGCTCGTTATGCTTGGGAGTTATGTTCTGTAGAGTTGCCGCCAACACTGGATGAGTGAATACTGAACCGTTGCTCCTAGGGGCAGTACAGGGTTAGTTTCCTACAACCGTCTGCTCCAACATTTCTATCAACTCTTACACGCCTTGCTTTACGTGTGTTTCTGTTTTAAGGCACTTTCTCTAATATATCTATTTTTTATTCACTAACATCGAACTCATGGCCAACAGCTCTACAACTCCTACCTGAAGGAAACACACATAATTTCTCTGTAAGGACCACCACAGCATTCTCGTGCTTAAGAACACAAAAGAGAACACGCTGCATGGCGGCCATTTAAACAGCAGACTCAGCAACAAAAATGTAAAATACGGGACACTAAACAGACTGGGCAAAGGACATTTGTTTATAGTACGAGGTGTGAAGCAAGAAGGCAGAGCACTGCCTTGTTCTGCCTCCAGGAATATGCTTGTTCAAGCCACGTGCTTGTCCATGACCAATCCTAACCCCGAGCGTTGATCTTGGCAGGCAGGCAAATTTGCATATGGAATCCAGAAATAACGAAGATCAACTGTATCATCTCTTAAAACTAAAAGCCGCGATTCAACTTGGGATTGGAGGTAGAGAGCAGCAGACACTTAGTAAGTACCTGCTGTGAGCTGGGCGTCTTACATTTAATAACACGTTACCCAGGGTCCTGGAGAGTATGTTTGGATGTGATTTTCTTCTGCTTGGGATGAACCTCATTTCGGTATTAGGTTGGCCTATCTTCTTTTCTTGCTAGGTGACCTCCTTAGGGTGGATAACCCTTGGCAGGAAACATAAACAAAATTGAGAGCTCTTACGTCTGGCAGAATTTAGTTGTTAAATAGCTGTCTAGTAGATGCACAATATGTTTTCATGGGGGGGGGAGTGTTTTAAGATTGCCATTGAAATGAAAACACAAACTCTTTTTTTAATCCTCACCTGAGCATATGTTTACTAATTTCAGAGAGAAAGAGAGAGAATCAAACATTGAGGGTTGCCTCTTGTATGTGCCCCCACGGGGGATCAAGCCTTCAGCCTGGGTATGTGCCCTGACTGGGATTTGAACCTGCGACTTTTTGGTGTAGGGGATGGTACTCCCACAAGCTGAGCCAGCTGACCAGGCTGAAAGCACAGACTTCGCACCAGCTCATGTTAAAGTGAAATGCAATGCTATCATAATTAAAATAGTACGTGATAGGGAAGAAAAGCCAGGGGGTCACTGAAATTGATTAGATTGTCAAAATACTGTTTACATAAGAATTAGTTCCTTCTAAAGCTGGCAGTTGAAATTAATGGGCAAAGAAGGCAAATCATGCTAAGAAAATTATATAACTATTGTTTTGAAAAATTAAGTTTCTACCTCACATTAGTTGCTAAAATAAATTCAAAGGAATTAAAGAATTCAAAAATCCAGAGAAAGGATACATAGAAAAGTGATACTAAAAATAATAAGAATATTTTTCTAATCTCTAAATGAAAAAAAAACTCTTGTATGCATAAAGACAAAGATTGACAGATATCATTGTATAACAATTAAAATTTCATGTAAGTAAAAAAGATCAGCAGATTAATATAAAAGAACAAATTGAAAAAAATTTGTTGACATAAAAGTCATGTGTGTAATATATCTTTTAAACTTTTAAAAATCAACAACAGAGAGTAAAAGATAACGACCAACCAGGTTACAAATGAAGATCCAGAACTGTTCAATGTATTAAAAAATGTTGACGTTCTTTCCAATCTAAGATATACAAAGAAAAATAAATATACAATATTTTATCATCTCTGAAATTGGTAACTTTTTCAATGATGGAGCATTTCTGACAAGTAGTTTTGCAAAATCAATTAATATTTTAACATTTTTGTGGTTCTTGAACAGAGATTTTCACTTCTAAAATCATATCCCACCAAAATAATTATAGATCATATAAGTTTTTTTATAGATTGTTCATCCAAAGTTACATATGATTGTGGTAAATGTGAAATGATATCTGCCTTCCAAAAAGGAGGAAATGGTTAAATACATTTAAGTCTAGACATGTAAAGGTATTTTCTTAACATAAACCTCCTAAAAATATTTTTGAAGACTATTTTTAAGGATGGACACACAATAATGACATAATTTTAATAAGAAGTCATAGTAGAGCCCTGGCTGATGTGGCTCAGTGGATTGAGCATTGGCCTGCGAGCCAAGTGTCGCTGGTTCGATTCCCAGTCAGGGCACATGACTAGGCTGCACGTCAGGTCCCCAGTTGGGGGCGCAAGTGACAGGCAACCACACAGTGATGTTTCTCTCCCTCTCTTTCTCCTTTCCCCTCTCTCTGAAAATAAAACAAACAAACAAATAAATAAATTATTTTTTTAAAGTCATAGTAGAAAGCTAATACAATATTATCCCAGTTTTAAAAATATATATTTTTACATGCATTTACATGCAGCTGGAAAGAAAATAATGAAAATGTTAATAGACTATTTTTTGTCAGTGAATATGAGGGAAATTTATATTTTTACAGTTTTCTGTGTATTCTAAATATAGAGAAATATACGTTATTTATTCATATACTTTAAAAATGTGGATCTTAACTATCTCTTTTCATTTACTTTGCAACTTGACCTTCTTAAACTATTAAATATTAGTTTCTTAAAATGGTCACACTGAATGTTTAACATTCTTTATGTCAGTGTATTGTTTAATCTTAATTTTTTCCATCTAATGTGTACTCTTAAATACTGGCATATCATCAGCTATGGCTGCTTCTATTCAAAGCCAAAATCCCTGCCAGTTTTATAAAAAGTTGAGCTTCTCCGTATTTTTGATATGTAGGAATAAATAAATGTTTTGACTACACGTCACCTGCTTTGGCTAAAGATAGATGGCAGAAGATGCAGCAGGTTACGTGACCCATAAATACAGGAGAAAATCTGGGGCGTTTTCGTTTTTATTATTTCTTCCTATAGCCATTCTGCTTGTGAATTATTTATGATATTGCTGTAAAGAATGTTTTGAATGAAGTCTCAGGTCTTGCTTCCAAAGGATGTGTTTTGTTTTTATCAGTCCAAGTTTTTACGACTATGTCAGGATTAGTGGACAAAAGGTAAGCTTTATGGGCTGTCGGATAGTTATGAGAACAATTATGAATTTTCTTTAAAGCCAATGCGAGGCTGAAATGTGTAGGCATGGCACATGTTTTCCTCCTGCTGCTCTGGGGCAGGTCGTTAGAGCGGCTGAGACCGTGGAAAGGCCAGGCCAGGAGGGAGGAGGACCCAGTGGGAGTCTTCCACTCCTCCTCTTCTTGGCGCTGGAGCTGTGGACAGTTTCTCCAAGACAGGGCTTCCTTGTCTGTAAAATAAGAGTGAGTCCAACAGGCATGTAGGACTAAGGAAGCCATCAGCGTTCCTCTCCCTGGCCTTTTTCTTTTTTTTCTCTTTTTTATGGAGATGGATACTGAAGAAGTTAGAATTTTATTCTTAAAAGGAAACTGGAATGCCAAGCATTCTGAGCTGCTGACAGGTGAGGTGCACGGAAGCTTCACAAACACTGACAGATTTTTGGAAAAGGAGCCCACACCCCACATTCCCGAACTACAACTTTACTAGAGTAGAGAGACCAACCCTCTCCTTTTAATAAGTGACCATGGACCCATTCCAGGGTGTGTCTACAGGGTCAGTGAGATCTGTGGGTCCATGGTGGTCACACTCGGAGAAAACTTTCAAACACAGGTCCCACAAGATGCAAACCATGGACAGAAGCAAACACTATCAGTACACTCTCAAGTAACCCAAGGTTCTGAGCCATGTGGAGTCCTGGTGAGCCAGCCAAGGTTAGGTGCAAGATGTGCTCCCACACACATAAATGAATGGACATCTGCTACAGCTTCCTGGATGTTGTAAGCTATCTGCCAAAGGTAATTGTTTGAAATTTTAATATTCATTTAAATATTCTTCTGGATGGTAATTGATTGTTATCTTCTGAAGCCATTTTGGGTGGAAACCAGTAAAAATCCTCTGCAATGGCTTATAAGAAGTCATCCTCCTGTTTTCGGAGGCAGGAGGCTATGCACCCGTGTCATCAAAAGGAGAGGTCATGACATTGTAGATCAAGCCGTATTTTCTACATTCAAGTCAGTCCTGTCACTTCTCAAGTTTACAACCTCCAACAAGCTTATTATACCCCTCAATTTCCTCATCTGTAAATGACAATAATGATAGCACATGCAACATCTGTCCAGAAGGTATCCAGCCATGTGATATGAAAAATAAAGCCATTTAATGAAGAAGATAAAAGATACAAGAAACATTGTGTAAAGGACAATGATGCCTCAGTCCCCTTCAAAGTAGGCACCTTAGGCCCTCACACAGTTCTCCCAGGCACCATCAGCTGCCTGTCATATTTTCCTTAATTTTATCAGTGGTCTGAAATCTCTTCCCTTTCAAGGGTGATTTTAGTTTTGGGAAAAGACAGAAGTCATGGGGCACCAAATCTGGGCTGTAGTGGGGCTGAGTCACCTAGATGATTTGATGTTTCACCAAAAATCTCTGCACAAGACATGATACATGAACCAGCACGTTGTCATGATGAAGCTAACAGTCACCAGGTGCCCACAGCTGCGGCCTCTGAGTCATCCCAGTAGTTTCCACAGAGGAATGTTCAAGCTTAACGCAAAATTTGATGCAGATTCGTTGCTCTACTCACTCAGTCATTTTGAATGTGAGGGCCACACAGTACACAGGCTCACTCAGTGTTGTCTGCTGCCCCCACTGACTAGTACAGTGAGGTCGTCATTGTTCACGCTTGTGCATTCCAGTCCACCCTCCTTGACTGCCAGGTTACATCATGTCGCACAAACCATTCTTGTCATATCAACACAGGCTGGATTTTTCCAGACAGACCTCCTATCTTCCAATATATTATGCACCTACTACAGTGCCTAGTGAGACCTAAATGTCATTTACATCTACTACCCTTATAAAAACTGAGTATAAATTGTAATTCCATTTTATACCCTTCAGAACTGTTCTTGATCTACAAAAATACTTTTGTGGCCACACTTTCCATTCTTCCAGTTAAACAAAAGCATTGTGGGAGAAGAGTCCATGAGTGTCTTTACCCTTATCATTCTCATCGCCTTCTTCCAAACGGAACAGTCAGAAGCAGTTCCTTATACTCAGGTCTCCCTGTGTGCATCAGGTAGCCTTGGCAACCTGGCCACAGCTAATGAAACCTGGGCTGCAGGTTCACTCCTTAGGTTGCTCTGTGTGTTTTCACCTTCCCATGAGAATGCTGCCTAGAGGCAGATTCCGTAGGGATCAGCAAAGGACTAACCCAATCCAGCCTTCTCTCAGTGACTTCAAATAGAGATGCAGCCTGTATAGCATTCTGTGGTGCCCTCCATTCACTTACAAATTTTAGGGTAATCTTGTCGAGGGGTGGGGGGCAGGCTGAGAGGGAAAGAATGAGAGAACAGAATTTACACATTGTGGGAAATCTCACCTGTCACTCCATTGGTCATGTCCATGGGTAGCTTGTTATAGTTGGTTTCCAGGATGTGTGTTGGTCAGCGTTAACCAAACGGCATGCAGGTTGCTTCCTGAAAGTCAAATAGGCCGTAACTTCATTTTGGGAATCATCATTTTCTCTGACCTCTCTACGTGCCCTTCTCTTAAATCGTAGCTTTTGCTACGAGTGCTCTCCCTGAGTGAGGCACACTCCCTGAAATTCTAAATAAGCCCAGAGTGGCATATCTGCTCCCCTGACTCAGTGTTTTCCTGCTGGATGTCCCCCAAATAAAGATGGGACAGAAACGGGATCTATGATTCTTCTCTCTGCATCCCATGGAGTGAGCTTTCTGCTGAGCTGAGTGTGGCTCTAATATTTTTGTGTAATGTGCTTCCTAAACAGAAAGCAGCCTATCGCCTGCCCATCCACAGATACATGAATCTGTTCTGTGCTGAAGTTTGATTATTCGTGTTGGGGTTCTTGGCATGATGGGATGGCGCTTGAAGGGTGATTTAAGAGCTCTCCTGTGCAATTTTGGCTTTTCTCAATTTTCTAGTTTTGTGCCACCTTCAGAACCTAATCCTCGTGTAAGCTTTGAACGCACTAGGAAGGAAAGCTCAAGCTTTATCGCCAAATTGCCCTGGATTTGGATCCTGCTTGCCTCCCTTGCATGTGGCTTTCAAGAAGTCACTCCACTTTTCTAGTTCTGCATTTTCCGATCGGCGTGTGACTGCCATCAGCATCACAAAGCTCTCGGTACAGTGTCTCCTACGCAGCAGCGCCACCGCGGTTGTCCGCACCGTTGGAAGCTGTGACATTCACAGAGCACAGGCAGAAACCGTGAGCCCAGAAGCCGTGCCAGTCCTGTGCAGGCAGACACTGGGAGGCGGGGGGCAGGGGAAGGGGGCAGGAGCTGAGAGCTGCAGGCCCTCCCAGGTCTCCACGAGGCTCATCGTTCAGTCCTCTGCTTGTGGGTCACGCGTGAGCAGGAAATAGAGACTACGCAATAAGCCTGACTTTCAACAGTCCTGGCGTCAAAAGATCCTAACACGGGGTTGCCTTGAATTCAAGACTTTTCATCGGCCTGAGAGGAATGCCCAGTAAAATAGCAGTCGTGATACATGCCCCTTTCAACCTGGTATATTATGAGATTTAAATATGTTTATGAATGTGAAGTGATTTTGAAATGATAAAGATCTACATGAACGTAAGATGGCAGCGGACTATAAATACTGGTGGCATTTCAAGTCAGGGCTGATTATCTTTAGGAGTCTGGCTATAGAGAAGAAAAAGCCGATGGGCAGGACTCCTTCTCCTGCCCTCAATTAAAATTTACTGAAGGACTAAAGGTTGTAAGATCCTTTATTGTTAACCGTCATATATCTGCACTGTCTTAGAGGTGTTGCCCAGGGGAAAGCTTGGATTTCAGAGTTATACTAGCCATGGCTTTAAGTCATATATATTTTGGGGCTAAATATACTAGCTAAAAAGCTTGTCGCATTTGATGAAAAGAAGCTAAATGATTTTTATGAGACACGTGAAATAAGGGGACTCAGAAAGGCTCACTGTAAAAGGATGAAATGATACATAATAGGCAAAAAACAAATTAATGAAAAAATAGTAACTCTAACGATATCAAGTAATATAGACTTTAAAATCGAACCCTTTTTTAGGGGTAAATTATGATAAAAGATTCAATTTTCCTGGAAAACATAGCCATTCTAAACTTGAATGCACAAAGCAAAGTATCTTCAAAATGCATAAAGAAAAATTGACAGAGGTACATGGGGAATTTGATAATTCCAATATGATAGAAGAAAAATTTACCTACTAATTTCAAAATTTACCATTTAAGCACATAAAAGTGAGTTAAAAATAGATGTTTCAAAACATAAAAAGAAAATTAACAAACTTGATTTAATAAATACATAGAGCCTAAACAAAAGGATAAAGAACATGCATTCTTCTAAGATATAAATGAAATGTTTATAGCATTTTATTACCTTCTTGGAGGAAAATTTTTTTTAATTTTTTAAATACTTGGAACTGAGGGACAATAAATAATTCTATAAAAATTCACAAGATACAACATGAAGATAGTTAGAGTTTATTTTATACTTAAAATGCTCAAATTAGAAATGAGATAGAGCTAGAAACTAATAACTCAAATACACAAAAGAATGAGATAATAAAAGAGCAGAACTTAATGAAATAGAATTTGAAGAACAGAATTTAAAGGATCAACATTGATAAATTTACTTCCTTGAAAATAGAGAAACCTCTAACACAGTTGGTTCAGAAAAAAAAAAAATCACAAACAATGCAAGAAATAAAAATGTGAAATATAGGCAGCAAAAATTTTAAATGATAATAAAAGGATACTATGACAAACTTCTCTGATATATCTGGAAACACAAAATGTACAAACTGGTATGTCAGTAACTATTTCTGTCTTGAGTTTTGAAAGATATGTTCATTAGGTATAGAATTCTAGGTTGACAGTTTGTTTTTTTCCTTTTTCTTCTTTAAAAATGTTGCTTTGCTGTCTTCTGGCTGCATTGTTTCCTACAAGATTGGCTTTGTTTCTTTATGAGCAATTGTGTCTTTTTTCTCTGGCTGCTTTGCTTAGCCTGTGTTTATAATGTATCTTGGTGTAGTTACCTTCATGATGTGCTGTTGTTTGGGCTTTATTGTTCTGCTTGAATCTGTACTTTTAATGTCCTTATCTATTTCTTTTATCATTTTTTAATCTATTTCTATCTATTGACTTTTCTCCTCATTAAGGATTTTATTTGTCTACATCTTTTCATGCCTAGTAATTTTTTTTATTAGATGCCAGACAGCATACATTTTCCTTTGGATAACAATATTGGATATAGATTTTTTTTTTTATATTTCTGTAAATTCTTGTGCTTTGTTCTGGGATACAGTTAACTTACTTGAAAGCAGTTGATCTTTTTGAGACTTGCTTTTAAACTTTGTGAGATAAAACATAAGCAGCCTTTATGTAGGGCTGATTTTTGCTCCAATACTGATGCAGTTTCCTTTTGAAGATTCTATCCGATGCCCTTGAATTACAAGGTTTTCACTCTGACTGGTGGGAACTTGGCTTTGTGTAAGATACAGAAAGTACTCCCTCAAGTTCTTTCAGGTCATCATTCTGCCCAATAAGGTAGCTTTCTTACATGCGTGAATTTATTTGCACTCAGCTGAAGACTCAAAGCAGAACCTCAGTAGGTCACCAGAGCTCTCTGTGCAGCTCTTTTCTCTCTGGGATTCTGTGCTGAGGACTCGACACTTCTGGGCCTCCCTAAATACCAATTTTGTTTCCTTAAGAAAGGGAATTTGCCTGGTTCCTGAGCTCCCCCTCCCTGAGCTGAGGCCTGGGAAATTGTACCAGGCAGTAGGCCGGGACAGTTTTAGGGCTCATATCATTACTGTACCATCTCTCAAACATAACTATTACTATGTAGGGGATGAAAAATAATTTTCCATCTACCCTTCTTAGTTCTCAACTATCAGCTCTTCCTGCCTCATATAAAAGAGACAGACCAACAAGAGAAAAAACAAATTTTATAAACATGTACGAGGTCTGTCCAGAAGGTATCCAGCCATGTAATGTGAAAAATAGAGACATTTATTGAAGAAGATACAAGATACAAGAAACATTGTACATAGGACAATGACACCTCAGTCCCCTTCAAAGTAGGCACCTTGTGACCTCACACAGTTCTCCCAGTCACCATAAGCTGCCCTGTCATATTTTCCTGCATCTCATCAATGGTCTGAAATCTCTTCCCTTTCAAAGGTGATTTTAGTTTTGGGAAAAGCCAGAAATTACAGTGCACCAAATCTAGGCTGTAGGTGGACAGAGTCACCTGGATGATTTGATGTCTCACAAAAAAACTCTTCAGGAGACATGGATGATTCATGAGCGGGCGTGTTGTCGTGATGAAGCTGCCTATCATCAGTTGCCCACAGCTGCGGCCTCTGAGTCATCCAAATGGTTCCCATGGAGGAATATTGAAGCTTAACACAGAATCTGATGCAGGTTTGATGCTGTATTCACTCAATCATTTTGAATGTGATGGCCACACAGTACACACACTCACTCGGTGTTGTCTACAATCCCCACTGACTAGTACAGTGAAGTCGTCATTGTTCATGCATGTGCATTCCAGTCCACTCTCCCTGGCTGCCAGGTTACACTGATGTTGCACAAACCATTCTCGTTATATTAACAATGCCTGGGTTTTTTCCAAACAGGCCTCCTATACCTCATGTATATATAGGAGACCTCCAGGAAAACTGAGTGATTCTCCAAAATGGTTCAAGACACCACCTTAAATACCATCTTCAGCGAAAGACAAAAGAAAGATTTGGGGGGAGCAGTTGGCATTGGAGGGGCAATTCACAGTTAGGTGAGGGGAGGAAATGTTTGGTAAGCAAAGGTTGCCCTACCAGGCAGGGAAGTCTCGCAGGTAAGAGAGCTATCTCTTCTATTAGCTCTCTTCCTATAAGGCCCACTTCCTAATGTAAATTTCTCTTATAAGTGTTGGTTTCCTTTATAAAAGCGTAACTTCTCAGATCTTAGAGCTTTTTCTGTGTCTTCAATTTCTCAAAACAATCCTATGACAAAGAGTCCTATTTTGGGGTGGCATGTCATGCTGCCCTTCAATGACCTGATGTCCAATGTCTGAAAACTGCTAATTTTTTCCAGTTTCTTAGTTGTTTCAGACAAAGTAAACCTTGTCCCTTTTACTCCATCTTGGCTGGAAGAAGTTTCTCAATCTTTCTATTGTAATATGTCCTCTAATGAAAACGTGAAGTGTTGTCAGGACCTGTAAGTGTATGCCTGTACCCTGAACGTGCTGCTGGGTATCAGTTTATGACCTCAGTCTTAAGGGCCAGCTTTGAACTAACACTCATTAGAGAAGGGAAGGGAAAGGCGAAGTTTCTATGGTGAGGAAACCCTCATAGGTGACTTCTGGAGAAGATGAGAAAAGAGGGAATATGAAATCAGAAAGCGGAAGATGAATGGAGAGGAGATGTCATCCCTGAGGGCAATTTCAACACTGAAACCAAGCCCACAGCACAGAACTCAGTGAAACATAGAAGCCTTGCTCTAAAAATTAGTCCCTCTGCGCTATTTCACTTCCTGGGTGACAACTACTATTCTCAGCATTTTATAGACGGGCTTATTTAATCATCTGACAACTCCGTGAAATGAGTTATTATCATCCTTTAAAACAGTAACCTTCCAGGCCGGAAGGCTCTGCGGAAGGAAGGGCTTACTGAGCCTGTGACAGCAGGAAAAGGACCAGGCCCCCGGGCCCGCTGTGCTGGGAGGGACGGGGCGCCCCTCCGCGGGGGCGCGGGGAGGGCAGACGCGCGTCGTTCGGGAAGCGTGTGCGCTGGCCGTCGGTGCAGGGCGGGGACAGGCACAGTGGCCGCAGTTCGGCAAGGTCAGGTGTAGACGGGGTGCGGGGCCTCTGGTCTGGTGTCGGCTTCTCCCTCCGGGTGACGCGGGCGGCACACACCGGGGCGTCGGCTCAGAGCCTCGGCGCGCGTTCAGGGACGGGCGCGGGCTCCGCCGGTCTCTCCGCGGCTCTGTTCCCTGCTTGACCGCCCTTGGCTCTTCCTCCCGCCCCCTGGCTGCTGTGACTTAATCGAGGACATTAAGAATATTTCTTTGTCAATCCCCATTTTACAGATAAAGAAACAGGTTAAGCCAATGGCCCAAGATGCCCTAGTTAGCAAATGGCGTGGCTCAGATTTAAACCCAAGCTTCTTAACTACTGTATTGTGCTCCTAAGAATATCCGTCTTATCAAACTCAGCTCTCTTGGTGTAAGCTCGCAGCATAGGAAAAAGAGGTCATTGTAGGTGCTGAAGTAACATTTTTTATCTTTTAACTATATGTTATTGATTATGCGATTATAGTTGTCCTGATTTTTCCCCTCTGCTCCCCTTCCACCTAGCACCCCACACGCACTCCCTTAGGCAATCCCCACAGCATTGTCCATGTCATGAACACATAAGTTCTTTGACTACTCCATGACTTGTACTGTACTTTACAGCCCTATGGCTGTTCTCTAACTACCTGTTTGTACTTCTTAATCCCATCACCTCTTCACCCACACCCCCCATAGACCTCTCCTATCTGGCAACCATCAAACCTTTCTGTATCCCCGATTCTGTCTCTGTTCTTCTTGTTTGCCTAGTTTGTTTTTCAATTTCTATTGTTGATAGATATGTATTTTTTGCCATTTTGTTATTCACAGTTTTGATCTTCTTTTTCTTAAATAAGTCCCTTTAATGTTTCATATAATAAGGGTTGGTGATGATGAACTCCTTTAGCTTTACCTTGTCCAGGTAGCTCTTCACCTGCACCTTTGGTTCTAAATGAGAGCTTTACGGGCGGAGCAATCTTGCTTGTAGGTCCCCACTTTTCATAACTTTGAGTATTTCTTGCCAATCCCTTCTAGCCTGCATAGTTTTTTTTTTTTTTTTTTTTTTTTTTTTTAGAAATCATCTGACAGTCTTATGGGAACTCCCCTGTAGGCAACTAACTTCTTCTCTCTTGCTGCTTTGAAGGTTCTCTTTATCTTTAACCTTTGGCATTTTAGTTATGATGTGTCTTGGAGTGGGCCTCTTTGCATCCACCTTGTTTGGGACTCTCTATGCTTCCTGAACTTACATGTCTATTTCCTTCACCAAATTAGGGAACTTTTCTTTCATTATTTTTTCAAATAGATTTCCAGTTTCTTGTTCTTCCTCTTCTTCTGGCATCCCTATGATGCAAATGTTCAACCTCTTGAAGTTGTTCCAGAGGCTGTTATACTATCCTCATTTTTTTTTATTCTTTTTTCTTCTTGTTGTTTTCATTGGTTTTTTGCTTCCTAGGTTCCAAACCATTGATTTGATTCCCTGTAAATTGTTCTTTATTTCAATTAGTGTATCCTTCATTTCTGACTGGATCTGAGGTCCTCACCGAGTTCCTCGAGCATCCTTATAACCAGAGTTGTGAACTCTGCATCTGATTGATTGCTTATCCCCATTTTGTTTAGTTCTTTTTCTGGAGTTTTGATCTGTTCTTTCATTTGGGCCATTTTTCTTTGTCTCCTCATTTTGGCAGCCTCCCTGTGTTTGTTGCTGTGTATTAGATAGAGCTCCTTTGACTCCGTGTCTTGGTAGTGTGGCCTAATGTAGTAGGTGTCCTGCAGGGTCCAGTAGCATAACCTACCCAATAGCTCAAGTTGGGTACTCGAGGTGCACCCACTGTGTGGGCTGTGTACACCCTCCTCTTGTAGTTGAGCCTGGGTTACTGTTGGCAGATCAGTGGGAGGGATATTATTCCCAGGCCAGTCAGCTGCAAGGATTGGCTGTGACCTCTGACCATCACCATCTGCCCTCTGTGGGGCATCAGCTGTGCAGGGGCAGGGTAGTGCTGCTCTGATGTAGTTTGTAGCTGTCCACTGGGTGTGCTGGCCCTGGGGTTTCCTGGGTGGTGCAGGCCAAGGTCAGCCCCCACCTCTGTTCTGCTTGGGGCCACCCTTCCTGAGCTGTAAAGCAATCTGAGATGGCTGCTATTTGTGCTGGGCTTGGAGGTTCCCAGGCAAAGCCACGCTGTGAATGTGGGCTGGCTGCTGCTAGTGCCGGGCCTGGGGCCACTTGGGCCAGCTCTTGCTTGTCTGAGAGGATTTAAGTGTTGTGGAGCAGGAGCCAAGACCAGCCATTCATATGGAAGAGCAGCTTGGGCAGGCCCTTAAGTCGAGTGGAGCAGAGTCTCAGAATCGCCACGGCAGGTCAAACAGTGTGAGCCAGGTTGGTAGTGTCTCAGATGTGGCACTAGCTTGTGGGTTCTGTGGGGGGAAAGTTTAGCAAAGGGACAATGGCCTCTGCTCGCCTTGATGCCAGACCCTTCAGTTCCTCCCTGTGTGCCACTGGGGCCTTTCAAGCTGCTGCCCCGGTGCTGGAGCTCAGAGGGAGTGAGTCTGAGTAGGTGAGTCCGTGTGTGGGTTCTTTAAGGTAAACTGCTTGGGGCTCCAGCAGCTTCTTCCACTGACGCAGTCCCTGCTGGTTTTTGCAGCCAGAAGTTGTGGAGACTTTTCTTCCTGGCACTGGAACCCTGGGCTGGGGGCCTGGTGTGGGGTTGGGACTCCTCTCTCCCAAGATATGCCACCCAAATTTTTATCCACCACTCGTGGGTGTGGGACCAGCCCGCTCTGCGTCTGCGCCCCTCCTACCCATCTGGATGGATGTGGTTTCTTTCGTTCTGTAGTTGTCAGACTTCTGTTCAGCTCGATTTCTGATGGTTCTGAGTGATGGTTGTTCTATATTTTAGTTATAATTTTGATGTGGTTGTGCAAAGAGGCGAACCCTGTCTGCCTATGCTGCCATCTTGACTGGAAGTCCCTTAAAGTTTTTCATTTGAATGATACTTTGGCACCAAAGAATTTTTACCCTGGACTGCACTATACAAATGTTACCTGGTGGAGGTCAACTTACATGAACAACTCCTTAGTCCTGAGCAATACCAGATAAGTAAATTAGGAATTATTTTTAAATATTAAATAATCTTTTCATACCCCGAATGTGCTAAAAGCAAAGCATTTTAAAATCTTATTTAATCTTTTTTTTTTCAAATTTCTCCCCACAATGACTAACGTAGAATTAATAAAGCCCCTTCTTTTCCAAATTAAAGTATCTTCTGACAGTGTTTACTGCTAGCTTCTCATGGAGCAAATGTAGAATATCTCTTGGGATGGCTTTTCACTCTTCCCCGAAAGGCACCCCTATTTTAGGAGACCAAGAACAGATATCTGTTGTCATGTGTTATCGAGAGACTCTCATTTCTCCTTAGAATGTGGGTGAGATATCTAGCGTGCCACCTTCGGAGGGAAAGGCATGTCTTGCCGAAGTGAGTGAGGGCTGTCTGTAAATACCTTCAGAGGTGAGGAACCCCCCTAAGGACAGCCGCACAGGCAACATTGCCCTTCAGTGTCACCCACATTTTCCCTAGAAGGGAGAGAGTCATGCTGTTAACATCACTACTGAGGCATGAATTGTGGGTTTTGGTTCTTTCCCTATAAATACTCACCTTGTGCAAACGCCCCTGCGATCCCTGCTGTCAGGGAGTTTTATCAGCGCTGTCTACAAGTCTTTAATTCACCACTGCCTGCTAGAGGTTTATTTACTTTTTTGAAAAAGAGAATCGGGAGAAGCCATTTGAAAACACACGGGCAGTTCCCTCTCCAAGGTTGCGGCGTGCTGTTGGAAGAGCTGTAAAAACTTCGGAGCGCTGGCAGGCGGCCCCTTCTCCTCCTGACCAATAGCGTGGTAGCCGATCGGGTAACCAATTACTGTTGTATTCAGATGGCAATAACGTGATGCACCCCCTAACCCCTCACTTACAGTTGTCCCAGCCGGCCTTGTATCTGATTTTCACGATTCCCTCCTGTCTGCCCTCCCTCCTCCGCCTCTGAGTTCAGAAAATAGTAAGAAACACTTTAAACCCCCAAGCAACGGACACCTTCCAAGAGGTGAGCTAAAGTCCAGCACATGTCCTTCCTAAATTAACGATAGCTCATTTGATATGTCTCTAGGGCAAGGTTCAGCAAAGTTTTTCTGTAATGGGCCAGACCCCAGACCATAAGGATCTTGGGCTTTGAGGGCCACGTGGTCTCTCTGGGAACTGCTCAGCTCTGCCGTTGTCCTGGGGAGTCAGCCACAGATGATGGATAAAAGGACAAGTGTGGCTGAGTTCCAGGAAAACTTTATTTATAGACACTAAACTTTGAATTTCCTGTAAATTTCACATCACAAAATAGTATTTTTTTATCTTTTTTCAACAATTTGAATAGCTGGAACCCATTCCTGGCCTGCAGGCTGTCAAACAGCAGGCCCAGGCTGCATTGGACCGCAGGCCGCGTTTGCCGACCCCTTCTGTGGAGCAGCGGTCCCAGCCTCTTTGGCACCAGGGCCAGTTTCATGGAAGACCGTTTTGCCACGGTCTGGGGGTGGGGTGGGGTGAACGGTTTCATGATGATCCAAGCGCATTACATTCAAGCTCATCTCCTGCTCTGTGGCCTCGTTCCTAACAGGCCTGGACCAGAACTGGTCCGTGGCCAAGGTTGGGGGACCCCTGCTCTAGAGGGTTAGCAGCATGTCTGAAAAAGGGCTTCCCACCCTCAGCACTGTGGACACTGTGGACCAGACTATGGTGATAACTAGAATGTCTCCATTAGGGACAACACTGACCCTGAATGAGAAGCACTGGTCTAATGCACTGAAAGCGTAGGGTACACCCCCTAAAATATGAGCTGAGGGCTGCCCGTGCTGGGAGGCCTCAGGCTTTGACCTGAGAGAGATCCACAGAGTTCTCATGACCCTGACCCAGAAAAGACAATGCTACTTCCCAGTTAATGCCACTCAGGGAATCCTGACCTCAGGCAGCCGGCCATGGAACTCGGACGGAGTGTTAGCATGTGTATGCAAAAATACTGATTTTCGGCTTAGATGTCAGTATTCCCTGCCCCCCCCCTTATTTCGTTTTACATCATTTTCCATCCTTCTCTCCACCCCTCACACTCAAGTATCATTACAATATGCGCTGTCAGGATAACTAGTATTTGATTATTAGCCGATTTCATCCATTTGACCCGAACACATCATGACGGTGAGGTGGGAGCTAGAGGATACATAGTTCACATTAAGTTAAGGACCTACCTTAATTTCTGTAAATCCTGTTCCAGCATAAATTCCCCGAACTTCCTTCTAACATGCAGGTGATGAGAGGTGCGCCCTAAGCCTCTGAGGTGCTTAGGCCGAAGAACACAGCAGGTGACCTTCTGCAATCGTATCACCAAACCAGAGAGACGCTCCCAATTTTCTCTACTTAGTATCACTGCCAGCTATTAGTTGCAGCTATAAACCAGCTTCTGCTTCCTGCTTTAGAATGCACTGCCGTTTTTTATGGTTCTTCAAAGGAAGTTTCTCTGGCTTGCGTTAAAAGTTCTTCCACAGAATGCCAGATTATACATTCTAAAGAATACTTCTCCCTTTCATTTTTTTACAGCCTCAGAAATAACTTTTGATCTCCCCTGGAGCATAGCAAATCCAAATTATGAATATTGAATATTTTTGTCTTAGCTTTCTGTGAATTCCTCTGGATATTTGATGTCTCTATGCAAGAAAAAAATGAATAATCTATCTTTTGCCTGAAATAGGTGATTTCTGGTGAGTGACGGACAAATTGCCCTGAATAGTAAGGTCACTACCTTTCTCAGTTCTGTCCCTGAGCAAGAAAGTCCGGTAGGATGCATGTGAACGGGTCACTGTTTACATATACCTAATAAAAATGGAATTTCAGCAGCAACAACTGCAAAATTGTAACATTTTAAGAGTCAGAACAGTGCTTTGAATAGGAATTGGAGTTTTAGGGTCTGGTTGCTATAATTGACTGGACAAGTCATACCTTCCCTGCACCTCAGTTTTCTAATCCCCAAAATAAAGGGGTTGGACTATATAATTTCTAAGCTCCCCTAACTTTAGGACCCGGTTATAGCTTGCAACAGCAATCACACAGTATCATCATTACATTCTAGAGATATTCAAATATTAGTACCGACGTGGTACTAAAGTTCTCAATCAAACATTGGGAAAAGTTTGGTGAGAAATTCAAAATAATCTCTATGTCTCTGAGTTCCTCCTCTCGGAGTCCTTACAAGTATTTATCCGTAAAATGTGGGCCAGTAAGAATGAATGTAAATGATAAACCACATAGTTTGATGTAACAAGAGATTAAGGCTATTACAGAAAACCTAGAGGGACTTACATTACAGGTTAAAGAACGATTTCTTACTAAAGTCAACAGTTCAGAGTCAAAAGTGGCAGATGCTGTCCTGGTGTAGACCATTAGTTCTCACCTGGAGGGTCCCTTTTCCTCACCCCCAGGGGCATTCAGCGGTGATTGAAACGTTGTGCGTTAATGGTCTCTAGCAGACAGGGGCCAGGGGCGCCGCTGAGCACCTAAAACACGTAGGTCAGCCCACAGCAAAGAGGAGTCTGTCCCTCAATGTCGACAATGCCGGCGCCGAGTAGCCCTGCCGTGGGCCTTTTATATTTCTGATTTCTAGGTCAGTTCCCTGTCTCTCTTCTTCCTTTCCACCGCCTCAGGAGCATTTGCCTCCTACCGCCGAGTCACGGAGCAATCGTAATCGTAGCAGATGTTAGCCATGCATCTGAAAAGAGGTTTCCCGGCATAGGTCTGCCTCTGTGTTGATACGCAAACTGCCAACCACGAGTATACGCAGTGGGCAGCCTAGTTCCCCCAGAGCGATCTCAGCCATGACGCCCGATTTTCTTCACGCCTGAGAAGTGCTGCAGTACACGCCAGTACCACGGAAGTTCTCACGTATATGTAGTTCAGCCCTCCTTCCCGCGGATGGTCGTGTCTGGCCCCGTCTTTCTGTTCGCCCAGATGTTCTGTTTCCCCGCACGAGAGCGGCGGCCCACAAACCGTCAGCGTCAGCACCCCCTGTTTGGAGGAGCACAGGGCAAACTCAGCTGCACAAATTCAGAACGGCACCTGGAATTTTCACAGGCCATCTCTGCGCAGCATTTTTAGAAGGCTTTCTTTTCTCCAGATGTGAAGCGACGGGCCTACAACTAAATACAGATGTTACAAGTGATACATTTTGCCTGGATTAGCTCATCAGTAACAGCATGGCCGGATTGTGCCTCATTGGAATGGGCCTAAAATAGAAAACAAGAAACAAAAATACAAGGGCCTAATCCAGTATTTTCACTTATGTTACATACCACTCAAGGTCCCAGTGAGTTGGTATACATTCTTATTTATTTTAAAATAAAATTCAACAAGTTGTAGATCGGTTATTCTGATTTTGTTTTCTTAGAAGTTTTATTGCCGAAATAAAATATTTCTCCTCCAAAGCCTGGGATTATCCCCACCGAGTTAGTACAGTCAGACTCAATTTCACTATACCTTAATAAATATGGCTTCGGACATACAAAAAAGTAAACAGTGTACCTAAAATACAATAACTCGTTTTTACTTGCATGATCTTTTTACCTTCCACTTTATTGAATCTCAAGTAATTAAGGAAAACGTATTAAATACTTACTTTGGACATTCTCATCTTCATCTTCCAAGAAGAAATATTTACACAGAATTGAATGGTAAATGCATTAAAACCTAGATTTCAAAATATGCGTGCTTTTTCTCACGCTAATTTAACATTTCAAGAACATTCAGCAAATGGTGTTTGTAGAAGGGAAAAGTGAGTACAGGAGAAATGTCCCCAGTGACTGACGGGTGGTATTGTTGCTGGAATTCCAGTGTTTTCCCTCAAGTCTGCCTACCTGCGTGCAGTGGCCTAAAGAAATGCCTGAGCGGGAGCTTGCAGTGTAAAGAGAAGGAAAGAAAGTTTACTGTTGATTTGGCCAATACAGAAGCGGGAGCTGATGCTCTAAATACCCAACTCTCATCTGATTGCAAATGGTATAGGGCAAAATCATAAGACACTGTTGGTCAGTGGGGTTTGGGTCAAGCTGGGAGCTGATTGGTGGGCAGTGAGTTAAGAGTGATAAGCGATTTCTTTAGGTCTTCAGGACAAGTTCTGAGGTCTTTCCTGGCATTCCTCTGTCTGATCTCATGGGAAAGGAGCCGGGGGTTGTTCCACCCCAGGGCTCAGGAGCTGAGACCTAACCTAGTTAAGGAGTGATTTCTAGCCTGCCCGAACTCTGTACCTTGTGATCATTAGTCAGGTCCAGGCTTCTATCTCCTGATGCCTCGGGGTAGGTGATCATCTGGGGAAAGGCTGGGTCATGGAGGGAGAGAGAGATGGTCTCTAAAGCTAGGATTTAAAATCAAATTTTATCCAAGTTATAGGGATGCTCTGTTTCAGTATTTCTCACTATGTATCTGTTATCCTCCACACTGATATTCTGGTTTTCCTCCTTTCGGGCACATGGCTGGATTACATTTCCCCTCTTGATAGAGCCGAAGTTCACTGTGACCATGTGACTTGCTTTGGTCTGTGATGTGGGAGCAGAAATAACATATCCTAGCGTCACGGCCCTGAACAGCCAATGTGCGGTTCACCAGCATTGCAAACGGCAACACTCCACGTGCTTAAGCTTCCATCAGCCCGCATCCTCAGGTGAGGCTGACAAAGAGCAGCGCACATGGAGCAGACACAGACCCAAACGCTGGCCGTGGGACACCACCGAGCGGTCAGGGTCATTGGCTCTGCAGCAAACCCCTGCTCATACTGACTGATGAACTCTTCTATTCAAGCCATCGGCTTTTGGTGTAAATGCCCAAGGAATTAGGTGAAGCCTAAGGTAGTTTGGAATAACTCTCCATTTGCACCTCCCCAGAGAATCGCAATAATCCAAGAGCTGTAGCATTTAAACCTTCCCGATGCATACGTATTTTGTCTAAGAACACCTTCGCTGATACTAGCGATGAAAATGGTAGAGCCCCCCAAAAAGTGTCAGAACACATCCTCAGAGGTCGACACCTGTGGATGAGGAAGTGAGTTCCCAGAGGCTGTGTGAGTTGTCCTCCTCGTACCACTGTCTCTGTTGTATTTGCCCACAACACGTATGGGTGTGGGCGTGTGCCAGAGACAGGGTGGGCGGGAGACCATGAAGTTAGGGCACAAGATGGAAAGCTTGCATACATGGGGCATGGATTTGTGGGCGGTGCCTTTCTGTCGTGCATGTGCTGTGTGCTGTAACGGAAACAAGAATAAGACAAAGGGCCCTCTGTAAAGATACTTAAGATCCCAACGATAAAACAATAAAGAAACCTGTGAAGAAGTGAATAGCTTAAGCAACAGGATGCAACGGATAATAATTAGTACATTGCCATGGTAAAGGCTGGGATGTTTCAGAGGGTGATTTTAACCGAGCAAGAGGGACCCGGGAAGGCTTCGCGGAAGGGCTGATACCTGAAGGAAGCCTTACAGGGTGCGTGGCAAGGAGAAGGAAGAGGTGTCGCGTTAGCAGGTCTGAGAGGAGGAGTAAGTGTTCCCAAGCATACGATGGATGAGCAGCAGTGGTTTGGGAGTCTTATAGGCGTAAGTGTGTGTGGGAACGCGGGCCTGCGGGGGCCGGGGTGGCAGAGCTAGATGTGGAAGGGGGAGCGGCCGGTTTTAGGGTGCGATGAAGCAGGCGTAGAGGGGCAGTAGAACGAAAGGAACAGAGTGTGAGGCACTAAGAAGAAGAATCCCAGCCACGGGAGCTGAGTGGCTGTGGGTAGAGCTGAAGGGGTGGACTCAGGGCTGGGACCAGGAGCAGCAGGGTGAGCATGCTGTCGTGGCCCAGGTGCCGAGACCTGCAAGCCATCCAGGCAGCACCCGACCGCCGGGCACGTTCGGCTGAAGCCCAAGAGAGAAGTCCAAGCCAGTGACACTTTTCTGTCTGGAGTTATGGGAGGGACAGCATGAAGGGAAGGCGCTAAAAACGCGTCGAGCCTTTTGTGATATCCACAGCGAAGGCAGAAAAGGCAGGCCAGTGGGGGAGAGGGAGGAGGAGGCCTTGGAGGCAAGTCACCCAAGGAAATGGACATAGAGGAGAACCGGGTACTCTCTGTGGCATGACACTCGGGAGAGAGAATTTCATGAAGGTAGGGGTTCAGCGGGAGGGAAGAGAACGAGGACTCAGAAAAGACCCTTGGGCTTCAAGTTTAGGACCTCCTTGGTGGCTAGAGAGGAAGCCTTCCATTAGATTTAGGGACACGCCACATGATAAAGGGATAAGGGGCCGCTGATATTTGATACCCATTCCAGACCAGAAGAAGGAAGGGGGTCGGTGCCTGAAGGGGCCAGCCGGTGCCTCCAGACCCTGTGTGATGCGTTGCGTTAGGATGGGGGACGCCTGAACGCAAAGGAGATTAGGAAGATGCTCTAAAGCAAAGGTTTTTTTTTTAGATTAATAGAACAATGTACAGAATTAACAAAATTGATGGCTGACATTGACCTTCCTCACATAGCTTTCACGGGGACATTGCAGAAACTACGTAAAGTTGCAGAAAGAGGGGCCGAGGGGCTCCTCTGACAGTACCATGGTTTCCCTCACAGCAGTTGGAGATGTAGCAAGTTCAAGGGGTGGAACGGAGAATTGAGAGTTTCAGGGGGCTTGACATTGGGAAGAAAAGGTACCTGTCAGACCCGCAGCACTGAGATGACAGCAGACCGAGACTTTTGTGTTACTCATCAAAGCGAGCAGCCTCTTCTCCCACAAAGGCAGCTGTGCCGACATTCTGCCTCGCCTTTCTCTTACACGTGAAATAAAATACTTCCATTCGAAGGAGAGGGCTGTGTGCTTCTTAAAACATTCAAGTTTGGTGATTGTGGGACTGTGATCCCCAGACACTCCCAGAAGCCTTTTGCAAAAGAGAGAAAAGACGTACCTTTTCCCTTAGCTCCCCATTGACACCAGCCCGTTTGAAACAGGCTGAAGCTCCCCAGGTGGGCACGGATGTCCTGTCACAGGTTTGCCCGTGCCCAAAAGGTGCTGCTCTCGTTGTGTGATCACCTGAAAGGTGACACTTCTCTGGGGCTACCACAACGCCCAATGGAGAAACATCGTCACACTTTATTTTCTGAAGGCAGTGTTTCTTAATCCAGATCCTCGCAAGACCAAGAATTCATCTCCCCTCTCAGGCCTTCATGACTCTGCACCAATGCACCCACGTGCGTGCAAACCTTATTTCCTGCTGCCATCTGGTGGGCACCACGTGGGAGTTTTTTCTGAGGCTCTGGCGGTGCGAGAAGACGGCCCAGCCCCTTCTTGAGTCTCAGGATCCCACGGGGTGATCAAAGAGCAGGTCTTTATTCAACTCCATGGCAGCCAAACAGCAAAGTCCAGGCTCCTTGGCCCCCAGACTGTGCCCAGTGTCACATTTCAAATGCCCACGCCATTTTTCTCTTCTTTTATCTTTGGATTCCTGTGGCTCTCAGACCTTGAACGTGATTCTTTCCCACAGATTCTTTAAAATCACTCTTCATTCTTGCTTTGCTGTTTCCTCCTCTTTTTCTTTTTCTCTTTCTCCTGTTGCGTACCAGAGGGAAAAGGAAAGGGGCGGTCAAGAACATTTCATGAAAATGACATAATTTGCTTAATTTCACTCACTGCTGTAACCATCTGGAATGGCAGGTCATTTCATTTCAGTCGCCTGCGTCTCTTGCGCGGAGGAACCATGAAGGAGAGGGTTGCAAAGTGCTTTTATTGTGATTATCAGCGATCTACACTCAGAGGAGGGACGTATAGAGAAATGACATTGTTTTATTTCATAAAGTGTCATTCCAGGTGATCTGGCTGTTGTCTCCATCAGGCATAATGGGAAAACAAGCCAGGGCTGATATTAAGTACTCCAAATGATCCCTCCAGCTTTCATCCCATAAGAAGTCAACGCTCAGCTGTACGGCTTTATGAGTCACCCACGACAGTCATTTAGCCGGTCAATTTCAGGCTAGCAATAAAACTTCGACTAATAGGAGAGCCATCCTGATGCTCCATATTCTCTGTGAGGAGATGTTTTTAAATTAAAGTTCCCGGGTCCACACTCAATTTATATTTAACAGCCAGCACAAAATGTAATATCTTAGTAAAACTGGATTATGACCTCTATATATGGAAAACTAATTAAAACTGTTGGAAACAACCCATTTCTCTTCGGGATATTTATATAAATACCTGGAGATCAGGAAGTCTAGTGCAAGTCACATGTGTCCCTGACTGTGGCAGTTACATAAAGCAAAGACCATTTGATGAGGAAAATGGTGATTCTTAAAGCTTAAACTCTGAATGTGAATTTCCCTGTTTTTACAAGAATGGAGTTTGGGTTATTAACCATCAGTGCTTTTCAAAATAGCTTTTTCTTCTCCCAAGTTAAAATGCCTTATAAAAATCTCTTTTATTAAAAATATGTAATTTTTACTAATTGACTAATCCATCTGCTCTAAGTGCTATAGCTGAACTAATTTTAAAATACCCGTGATTTTCCAGCTTTTGAAAATGAAAAGATTAGCAGTTAAGTGCTGTGATTTCTCGCCTTTTAATAAAATTTCCATTCATTTCATAATGGTAAATTTTTTCGGAGTCGTTTTAAATATAAATAATATTTCTCCTTAGAATTTACTCAGATTAAACCTAGGCTCTTGTTTAAAAAAAAAAAAAAAAGTTTTTAGGTGGAAGAACGTCTACGTTTGCCACGCCCGGTCTTTGTTTACCCGGAAGGACACACGGTCCCTGCGCTCTGGGGGTGATGGGGGTGATGGGGGTGATGGGGGTGATGGGGCGTCGGGCCAGGCTGGTGGGGAAGACGGAGATGAAAGGGCCGTTCAGAGCAGACGCAGGCAGGGTGCGTGTGCGCCAGGTGCGCCCAGGTGTTGAGCGGTGACCTCCTGCCCAGCCCACGTGGGGGGCGGGGGGAAGCCCTGGCCCGCTGAAGCACAGAGGTGAGCCTGAGCGGCGACTTGCCTTCCATGTCAGCGATCCCACCAGAACTGTCTGCTCGTATGTATACAGCAGGGTTTCTTTTCTTGGTGTTTGTTTGTGCTTTTTGTCTTTTGCTTCTAAATCAAGTGAAAGCTTCTTAACTCCCGCCCACGGAGGCGGGCAGGACCTCCAAGAGCAGTCACTGTGGGGCGCGCCACTTACAGGTGCCAGGGGAGGAAGGGCGCGGGGGAGCCATCGAAGGGTCCCCTGCCCTCCTCAGAGCCTGCTTGTCACTGTCGTTCGGTCGCCCCCCTGAATCTGTACGGGTGTCAGGAGAGTTTGGGGTCACAATCTAGTTGAGAAGCGGTTGCACGAATCGATAAACTGCCAGTTGACACTATCCAAGGTCCACGCCCCCACTCCGGTGTCCTCGGAGCGATCAGGCCGTCTCTGCTTCGGTTCTCGGCACCAGGCTGCATGCCCTCCCCCTCTGAAACAGCCGTTGAATTCGGCTTTGAAATCATCGACCTGCTTATTGCCTCGGGCTGAGATCACAGACTTCCAGGACCCCGTGTTCCCGTCGCTCCTTTAAGAAGAAAATACGAGGGCGTGGCCGGCTGTGTTCCATCAACTTACTCTACTGCGCTACATTTTCACTGAATTGCTGCGACTACATTTGATCAGATTCTACGAGAACCAGCTCTAAGCCTGGATCTGCTCCTATTAAGTCATTAAATGTTGCCTCAGTTCATAAACCGCCTTCAGCGGCAGCGTTGAGAAGAAAGCAGTCTCAAGGGGTTTAATTTGCCCAAGAAGAAATTCCCAATTATTTGGTTTGTTGGGGAGGATTTGAAATTATGTCTTTATGATGACCGCATACTTTAATGTCAAAGGGGTTTTAGTTTGATCCTTTCTGTCTTAGCCTGCTCAAGCTGCTGTAACTGAAAACCATAAATTGAGGGGTTTATAAACCACAGAAATTTACTTCTCACCGTTCTGGAGGCTGAGAAGGTCAAGATCAAGATGCAGGCAGATTCAGTGTCTGGGTAGAGCCCACTTCCTGGCTCACGGATGGCCATCTTCCTGTCCTGTCATCAGGCAGCAGGAGGGTCGAGGGAGCTCTCTGGGGCCCCTTTAAATAGGGCACTAACCCCATTGCTGAGCGCTCCACCCTCATGACTTAGTGACCTCCCAAAGTCCTCACCCCCTCTGCAGACTAGCACATCATATCGCATGCTAGGATTGAACCTGAATTTGGGTAACACAGACATTCAGTGTATAGTACTTTCTTTAGAAAGAAATACTTTTCTTTGCATGTTCTTTAATGACTTTTTTTTAGTTTTTTGAATTAAACAAAATACGTTTATTTAAACAAAATTATCAACATTTCCCAAATATCCATGGGCTACTTGTTTACTTTCATAACTTAGAGATCCAGCCAATTAAATTTCCCACTCAAACATTGATTACAGACTTATTTGATCAAGTACTTCTAAGCATTTAATTGAAATAAAAATTCTAATAAATGCAATTTTCCTGAATGTCTTAAATAACTTACAAGTATGCAAAACCCTCACAAAACTGTTATAACTACAAAAGAAGGTAATCAGTAATTTTAGATTAAAAGCAGGTATAAACATGCAATACCATGAATTAAAATTTGTCTCTTATCCTTATCCTGATTCATATTTTAGCTCTTATTATTTTCCTGGGTTCCATTCCCAACCTATTTGCTATTTTACTATTTGTATAGCTTCTTAGGTTTCACAAATATTACCGTATCCAAAGGAAAAACGACCATCTCAGGGCTGCCAGGAATGCAGAATGTCGGCTATGAGCCCGTTGATTCCTGGTGAGGATACAGGTCCTGGCTCTAAGAAAATGTAAACCCCAGCCAGTGGTTGTCAGATTAAGCATCATTTATATCCACAAATAAGATTATTTTTTTCAAATGATGTTTCTTCCAAAGTGATTTGGCCAGTATCACAAAACCTGTTGTATGATTCCATTATTATGATGTATTGCTTTAGTTTGTTCAAATATTTAACTAAGATTCTTAGGGCCATGTGAGAGCTCAATCTCCTGCCCTAGTAGGTAACGCCTTGAGTCTACGCTTGGTTTATAATGAAACTGACATGAATCTCTCTGTACCTCAGTTTCCTCCTATAAAACATGGAGACAAGACCAGTACGTCAGGTGATACTGGGAAGATTAATGAACTGGAGAGAATGCCTGTGTTCAGCATCGCTTGGAATGTAGTTGGAAAGCTTTTAGCTGCTGTCAATAACTAGTAGTAACCCTAGGAAGTTAACTGTTAATAAGTACCAATAACTTTATAAAGCCGTTAACTAGTCCATGAGTTCGTGAGACACCGGCAGGTTATAATTTAAAAACGCCTCAGTGGCATCTAACTACGCCTTGTGTGTGAACAGTATGGCCTCGGGGATGTCACTGTTTCTCGGCAGGACGGACGATGTCCCTTCTTCGCGCTGCAGCTGCGGCATGGGATTCGGGGAAGCCCAGAGACCTGTGATTCAGACACGAAGCAGAGTCCGCCTCTAATTCATCCACGTGGTGCTTCCACACAGACATTCTTTTAAAAAACACAGTCCAGTCACTGAAACAATGGGGGGAAGTCTGACCTTGATTTGTGGCTCACAGGGAACGTCGAAGGTCAGTCCCAGCACACGGCACGTTTACGTTCCCTTTCACTGCGCGCCACGCCCAGGCGTCTCTGTGCAGCCCACGCAGCTGGCGCTTCCCGTTCCTCCCGAGAACCCTGCCTTCCAGCCGTCGAGGGCTCTTGCCTCTGCTTCTCCTCCGTACTCTTTCACACACACACGTGTCTGTGTGTATTATACGTGTGTGTGTGTGCACATCTATATGTATCAGGCGCATATAATTTCCAGCCAAAGGGAGCTACAGTATGCATTTTGTTCTGAAACTGGCTTGCCCCTTACAATGTACAGCGGAGAATTTGCGTGGGTCTGTTTCACCATGTATGCTACATTGTAGTCTTTTTATTTTTTTAATATACCATAATAGATTTATAATTGTACTTGTTTCCATTTTTCACTATTAAAAACTTTAAACTTTTACAAAAACAATCAAGCACCAAAAAGTGTGTGTGCGCGCGCGCGTGCGCGTGTGTGTGCGCACCTGTGTGTGCGTGTGTGTGTTCCACTTGAGGTGGGGGTGGACGATGAAGGAGAAGGTCAAGTGGGTTGAAATCCGCACTAAAGCGACCATGCTCCAATACTAAATGTACTTGAAATTTATTTCCCTGCGCCTGTAGGTAAATGTCCTTCTGTTCCTGGAACGATAAATCCCCACAAACTCCCCATAAAGTCTCGCAGAGGTGAAATGAGGTGGGTCCCGTCGGCCTCCGTGCGGCGCTCCGTCTGTGCGTCTTCAGAGTGACCTGGAAAGGCCCTGTTTCCCGGCCCCCGGACGGAGGCAAGGTCGGGTGCTCCATGTTTTGGAGCCCCCGGGCTCTGGTGGCAGCCAGACCTGGGGGCGGGGGGCGGGGGGCGGGGGTGGTGGTGGTAGATACTGCTTCCAAGACCCACCCGGTGCCCCCACCTACTCGGGTTCCGGTTAGCCTAACCTACAGCACCTGCCGTGGCAGGGAAAACTTCTGCGCCTCTTGTTATCATCTAAATTCACTTCTTAAAGTACTGAGATTCCCCAGCCGCTCAGTTCCGGACAAGCCGTCTTCCCACTGGTCCCAGATCTCCAGCTCACAACTCGGCATGTTTGTGGAAAACGTGAGTGCAACCGTAAGGTCGCATTTCTCCAGGATTTCAGTACCCAGGCGCGTGCCTTTCTACCACGCTCTGGTCAGGAAGCATGGAGGGAGGTCCGCCACGGGGGACCCTTCCTAGGGTAGCCCCGCAGACCCTCGGAGCGGGTCACCTGCGCGGGGCGGGTCCGCTGTGGTCGGTCACTGCTCGCTCAGCGGTGTCTTCCTGCGAAAACACTCCTCCCTCTTCAGGCATCTCAGCCCCTCGTCCGTCACCCCTCAAGGGGGTCTGTCCTCCCTCGTGCAAATTCCCAGCGCCCTTTGAAATCAAAACCTCTCCAGGTCACCCCGTTGGATGCCATTGCACTCATCCCCTCAAATGTTCTGGTTATGGGACACAAAGTTAGAGAACTCCCACTCGCCTTGCGGACTCTGAGACCACGGGGTGTCCCCTGTGACCAACCACAAGTCCACTTCTGACCCTTCCCCCAGGCAGAGGCGGGGTCTGCGCACCCGGCCTCACGCTGCGCAAACAACGGCAAAGAACCGCAGCTGGACGGCCGGACAGTGGCCTCCTTGGGCTCTTTTTTATCTTTAAACTCTGCACATTTGTGTAGGCTTGGGCGCGTGATTTTTATTTTAGAGATGATGTTCACTCCACCCCTGAATGGAATTTGCTTTCGGGCCTTCCCGGCTGTTCCCTTCTTCTCAAGCACTTAGGAGTTGCTGGGAAGCCCCAGCGTGTTCCGTACAAATGCAACCAAGGATCTCACCCCTGCGCACAAAGAAGTCTCGTATTTTCCATTGTTATTCACAAGCGTAAGCATAAGGAAAATGTTTTGCCTTTTCACAGCTCTTTAGTGTTTCATGATGCTGCTTTACGTCCTTTCAACGAAGGAACTGTGTCTAACTTACAAACAGAAAAGCACATTTTAAAGCTGCCACCCACTTGCTCCGCTCCTCCTCTGCACGATGCCTCACTGAATCTGTCCCCAGAGCTGCGGGGGCCGAGGTAGTTGCCAATGGGAAGATGACAGTGTCTGTGAATAGGACGCAGGAATCTTTTTATTTCCTGTAATGAAACGAGCCCAGGAAGGAAACTTTGATTTGTGTGGCATAATTGTGTGGATCATATCAATCCATTACTCCGCCGTGTAGAGCAGCTTCCAATTTTCCCATCAGCGGCTCTGCTGAAACGGGCGGCTCTTTTCCACATTGTCCTCACCTAATGGACTTGATATAAACCCTGATTTTCTATGGACGTGGGGCGTGGGGATTTTGTAGTCTATCCATACATCAGGGCCGTCTCCCATTACAGCGGTCCTCCTTCTCTGCCCGGCAGCCAAATGCATCGCCGTTGGCCACAGTTCTGCTGTGACCTGACCGTCCTTCATGATAATAGGACAGACAATGAAATGGGCACTCCATGGCCCTGGCAGGGTGGCTCAGCTGGTTGGAGCATCATCGTCCTGTGCACCAAAAGCGTGTGAGTTCCATCCCCAGCCAGGGCGCATACCTAGGTTGTGTGCTTGACCCCCAGTCAGGGCGCGTACTGGAGGCAACTGATGAACGTTTCTCTCCCCCTCTCCCTCCCCCTGCCCCCTTCCCCTCTGTCTGCATCAATAAACATATCCCCGGGTAAGGATTTCAAAAGAAATAGGAACGTAATGGTATTAGGGCACAAATTACAACTACAGGCAAGAAAAAGATAAGAGGAAGCCGATACCAACAGGAGACACAGTAAAGGCAGAGTGACATCCACGGGGCTGGCCCCCCTCAGAGCCATCGTCGGCCACCGCGCGTGCAGGCTGGGGACCCGGTGGTCACGCAGAGGGCTGGCCATGTGTCCCGCAGGCCTTCGGAGCCACCAGGGGGCTCGCCCATGACAGTGAAGCGGCCGGTTGTGGTTTTAGAGAGGGTTCTCTGCTGGCTTTGTAAAGGCTGGGTTTTTGAGAAACTACACTGGGGTTCGTGTGGCATCGGGTGGGAGAGGACAGTGGCCTGAGCGCAGGCAGCTGGAGGAACAGAGAGGAGGGACGTAGGGCAGACTAGTGTGGAGGCGCGGTAATCAGGCCTTGGAGGTTCATTGAGTGCCAGGGACGACTCCCATGTTTCTGGCTTGAGTGGCAAAGTGGGAACAGCTCCAAAGCAGAGTACACTGCCCGTGGGGGGGTCACTTTCAGTCACAGAGTTTAAGGAAGCTACTTACAGGTCAAGGGTAAGCTGTCCAGTAAGAAATGCGTATCTTAAATCTTAAAGGTATAGTAGAGATCTAACTATATGCATACAGTGGGGATTGTTGACTTACGATCAGTACTTGAAATCATGAAAGCAGATGAAATGGCTCAGGAACAGTAAGAAAAGTATTTAAAAACTGGACAGTCCCCAGAAGCGCCCTCCCGTGGCCACTTCTGTGTACTACACTGTTTATTAAACATCTTTAATTTCAACCTGCTTGTAGCGGGTAGAATAAATCGGTTCTGCAGCCTCCAGATGCAGCCAGGTTTATTTTTGCTAAGTCAGACATCTCCCCGCAGCCCTTTCCTCACCGGCCTGCTATTCCCTCGTTCTTCGGAATCTGTCACACAGAAACCTCTGGGATTTACCCAAGACAGAAATTTGATTAAAAGAACATGAGGCCCCCACATTTCCATTACACACCTGGTTATCCATTTCTCCACTTTTGGTTGTTAATTTTTTACTTTGAACCCCAATATACCTCGGGTGACTAGGATCAATTAAGCATAAGGGATCGCCCCAATGAGGAAAGTTGGAGGAGATATCAGGATCATATACGGGGACCCGGAAGAGCTTTACAAGAAGACTTAAACATGCCTGTCTCCCCAGGTGTGTAAGTACACACACCGGCAGGGAGCCTTCAACATGAAATAAAACTACCTCTGAAGTATCGCTTTGTTTACATGCACCATTGACAGATTCGACACACGAGCTTCCGTGACTGATCAGGAATGAGCCGGATTTGTCTCAGCCCCGGGGCGCCTGGCTGCCCCCCAGCCCACAGCGGTGCAGCAAGCACCCTCCGGGGTTTCCACCCTGTTCTTTTCCTCCGTGGGATGCTACTCCCTTTCTTGCCCGATTATATTGTTGATTCCTCCCACATGTTTATAACAGCCCCTTGTTGGTCCATGACAATGGAACAGTCTCTGGAGAGTACAGAACTCCCATAGGAACTTGCAGCCCTTCGTTTTGAGTTCAGCCAGCCCCGTGAAAGAAGGCTGGGAGCCGAACCAAGCTGCCTCCACCTTTCCAGAAAGTACCAAATGCAGGGAGTAGCTTCCTGAAGGGAGTAGCTTTCCCCCTGCCCCCCAGGTAAGGACACCTCAGCAAATAGACTCAAATTGGCATGCCCGTGAAGCCATCACGTTCATTGCTGTGAAGAGTACCCGGCCCTAGGAAACAAGAGAAGCCTCGCACCGCTCAAAGAAGACTCAAGTTTCTCATCATCAGGCCACTGAAAATTGACAGTCATTCACCCCCTCCGGCTGGTATTTACGGCAGGAAGCGCCGGCCACCTGGAGCAGTAGCCACAGAAGCTTCTCGGTGCAGTGGCTGAGTTCAGGAAATTGCCGAATCGGAGAGGCCAGCAAGCCCCCCGGGACCAGACCGCAGCAGCAGCCACGTACCTCGCTAACCTGCGGCGGGCAGAGCCTACCTTCCTCTGTGTCCTGATTGTTGACTGGCCCCTCCAGGCTCGGACATTCATGTCAGCTCCGCTTCACCCTTTCCCTCTCAATTTCCAAACGTGGCCCCGTCCGCCTGTCCATGCTGGCCATCCCTGCCTCCTGCTGTCACGAGAGTCCTTGCCAGATGGAAGCATCTCATTTCCCACCTGCATCACCACCCTCAGCAGCAGTGGCCTTGGTGAGCAGTACAAATCGCAGCTGTTTCAATAGCCCGAAGGTTAGGAGGCCGTCAGCCTGGTCCGTGCATGGCACCGTTCAGTGAGCGCTGGGGGCTTCCTAGAAGTGAGGTCACGGGCCAGGAGAGCGACGGTGGGCTCGTGGATGCCGCGTCCGGTTACCAGTAGGTGCTAACGCAGCGTTAGCTTCTATTTACATTTATTTACTGTCTTCGCAGCTCAGGTTACTCTGAAGTGGGTTTGGTCTCATGAGAACTTGGCATACGGAATGGAATCAAATATAATTGGGAGAGGCAGCTATTTGCTTACCCACTGAGTCGATAATTTATTGAGTACTTACTTTGCTCTGCGGTCAAAGGTTACGAAGAAGAAAGGGTTTGCTCCCAGCTTTCAGGGAGCTTACAGTCCGTTGGGAGCATTCTAAACAAACAATAATGATGCTTTAAGGTCCTGGCATCGGGAAGTAGCACAGGGAGCGCTGGAAAAGGCACGCGTGTTCTCTGTTACAATCCAGGATCTCAGGGACTGGGCCCAGATCCCTGAGAACAGGCCTCACAGCAGTTCATCAGGGCAGGTCCCCTGCTCACCGACACCTTGAAGCCCACATCCCAGTAAGCACACTTCTGACCAGTCCTATCCATGTATCACTCTAACGCTATGAAGTATCTATCATAAAGTATAACCAAAATAGATATGTTAAAGGATGGGTTTTTTTAAGTAAACGTGAATAGGATTTCTCCCTCGGCTCCTCCTGGGTAGACATCTCAACTCTGACGCCCCAGTCAGCTCCGAGGAGAGTCTTTACCATTGTGGTCAAGAACTTAGTGAATTCACTCAGACATCTGGGACAGCCAGCCCCCAAGGGACAGCTCCAAAGAGAGTGTGTGACAATCCAGACATTTCCAGAAGGACGGCCAGGGACCGCCATTGTACGAGGCACAATTTCCCTGCCATAGGGCCATTCAAGACACCAAATGAGCTCGGAGTCGCTCATCGAGCTTACAGTTAGAACAGAGGGATGGGCGTCTGTGGGGAGATTTGGTCAAACTAGAAAAACTGATCAAAAGTCCTCCTGCTCTCTAGAGATGTTTCTGTCTGAGGAACCAGCGCTGGACTGCAACCACATGCTGACATATTTGTCTAGAATCACTTTAGGCCACGTCCCTGGTGTTGATACAGCACCGCCTCAGAAGAGGAGAACGCGCCAGATCGGATGGGAACGCGGACATGTTAATTACATTCGTGCCCTGGGGATGCGGCCTAAAGAGACGGAACTGCCCTGCTTCGTGCTGAAGCATGGCTAGGCCGGTGACCCTGGCAGGCAGGCTGCTGGGTTGTTAAAGGTTCTCCCCCAGTTAGGGTGAGCGGAACCCTGCTGGCCCAGGGACACGGCTTCACTCCCCCCGCAGAACTCTGACTGGTGACAGGGTGGCACCCACTAGCTTTGGTTTTATTTCAAGAGACCTTCATTGTCGGCCAGCTGGTCAAGGCAGGCCTGATGTTCTCTGACCATGTATTAAGCCAGATCTTGAGCCAGAAAGAGGACTCAGAGCCCAGAGAATAGCAACTTAAAGAGTTAAATTAAGATGCTTTCTTTTCAGTTGTTATTCTAACCAATGTCAAATAACATTCTTCTTCCCAGGAGCAAAACTAGTGTACTTCTCTCCTACTGAAACCTATGTTGTTGCCATTTTTAAACATACATGGCTGAGACCTGCATGAAGACTTTGGGGACAACTTAAACCCTCGACTCCGCCACACGCTGATTTTACCTTAATGAAGACGTTTGCAAAGATAGTTTGCACTGACTCACTGGGAACAGGTTGCTCTTCACTTACTTGGATATCACTGTATTCTACAATAATTGTCTCTAAGAGCAACAACAAACAGCATTAATTAAATTAGTGGTTATTTTAATATCTCATAATGTAGCAATATTCTAAATTTAATTTAAAATTACAGCTTAGGCATAGCAGGGCCAATACAACGTTAATTTCATTCAGGATAGTAGTTGAACTGAATATTGTATCTTTGCATAATTTGCATAAAAGAGGGGGAAAATCTAGTATATAAAATCTTATAGACTGAATTCAGTTAATACCTTGTGTTCTTGGAAGAAAAGATATAGTAAAATTCAGTTTAAAAGCAAACATATTTTAGGTGTTAAAAGATTTTCCCCAATTTGCTGAGCTAGGTGGCTTTTTATTCAGCAGATAGAAAGGAATTCTGAGAAGCTGTATTAGGCAGAGATTTTATAGCCCCAGGTAAGCAGGAATACGGGACATTTGCCAATTGGCTAGAGGAAGGTTACTTCCCTTAAAATAACCAAAGGGAAGGCTTGGAGCAGGTCGAGTAACTGGTGCTGAGCAGACAACTGCTCATTGGTTGACCAAACCCTTCCTTTCCTGGGAGAAAGCCAGTTAAGGTTTAGTTTGCTGACATGGGGCTTAGCATGACCAACTCCATCTTGGGCCTAATCTGGTAACTATAACATAGGTTGACTATGAAAGTTAAAGGCTTTAGTAAATGTTTTAAAGCACACTCATGTATTTCAGTCTTTAGCTGTGATAATAAATGTGTTCAGAAATGTGTATCTTCAAAAGGACTGTCTGCCCTGGCTGGTGTGGCTCAGTTGGTTGGAGTGTCATCCTATACACGGAAAGGTCATGGGTTCGACTCCCCGGCAGGGCACATGATTGTGTTGCAGGGCACATGATTCAGTCTCATGTCAAGGCATGTTTGGGAGGCAACCGATCAATGGATGTGCCTCTCTCTCTCTCTCTCTCTCTCTCTCTCTCTCTCTCTCTCTCTCTCTCTCTCCATTTCTTTCTATCTCCCTTCCTCTCTCTCTGGAATCAATGAATATATATCCTCGGGTGAGGATTTAAAAAAAAAAAAAAACAAACAGAAGAAGTTTCTCCCCTGGTGATGAAGTTGAGCGTGAGTGAGAGTGAGCTCTTGGTTCATACTGAGTTCTCGGGCCCCGGTCCTAATAGAACGTGAGCCACCCAGTGGGGTGTCCTTCCTTTGTCCTGTGGCTGTCTTTCTGCGGGGGACACTGGCTGCTGCCAGGCAGTGAGTGGGATGAGGGCGTGGGCCCATCGCGTCTCCTCCTCCAGCTCGGGTAGAGGCTGACTGAGAGCCGATAGGAGGGCTTAGCTCAGCACCCCTCCCCAGGGCAGCCTGTCACCTGGGGTTCCCAGGGAGGGGAAAGTGCTCCCCCGCTTGTGTTCCTCCTGCACCCCATTTCTGAGCACCGCTGGTAGGTTATTCCAAGGCAAAAGCGGATGATAGGCAAGGGCAGAACCCCCAAAACCTCGTTCCCATTCTAACCCTCTAAGTTCAGCCCAGGGGCTTCCTTCCCTCAGCAAAGCTGCCAGCACACATTCACAGGTTCCAGACAGCCCCCCGCCACCACACAGTGACCCCAGGGGCTGCTCCCCATTTTCTCCCCTGTGGGCACCTGCCCCCCCATAGTCCCTTCAGAACTGCTCTGGGCAGGAGCCCTGCTCTCCATCCCCAATAAAATGTTTTATACACACACACACACATGTCTTTGGTGGGGCTTCAGGGCATCTCGCTGTTCAGGGGTGAGAGGAAATAAGGACGTTGCCCGTGGGGACTTCAGTGTCAAAACCCAAGCCCTGGCTCCCGTTCAGGCGGCTGCCGTGGGCCGGGCGACAATGACCCGGTGTGTGTCTTTCCTTCCCACAGGGAGCTACTGGAACGCGGCCTCTTTCCCCAGCCCGTCGTCCTACCTGCACTTCTCCCCCTTCCAAGGGGAGACCAGCGCGGACATCTCCTTCTACTTCAAAACGCTGGTCCCGCGCGGCGTCTTCCTGGAGAACCTGGGCAACACGGACTTCATCAAACTGGAGCTCAAGTGTGAGTACGAGCGCCTGGCGGACTCGGGCTGGCCCTGGCCCCGCGGGGCCACATCACTGGGGCTCAGCCTCGGGGGTCCCTGGTCCCCAGGAACGGGGTTAAAAGGCAGACACGCAGTGTTGAGAAGGACCCAGGTCCCTGACCTCGGGCTGCTCACGGGGCGCAGGGACACAGGGAGATTCCCAGGCATGATCTTCCAGGAAGGGGCAGAAAATAAACTGCCCTAAGAATGTGGGAGGAGAATGGATATTTAAATCTTGCTGGGTTTATTTTCCATGGAAACAGAGTTAGGAGTAGATAAGAGGATCGTGGAAAGCGATCGGGAAAAAGGCCTAAGAACTGGGGGGCGGGTACCACAAAGGCACCAGGAATGATGAAGCCTGACGTCTGGCGTGGACGGTGGTATTGGGTGGCGTGAGGGAGCTTCGCCTTCGCGGCTCTGCAGGAGAAGCCCCGCACCCGCACGCCCTCGGAAGGCTTCCACTCAGGGTCTAGTCGGCCAAGGGTGCAGACGCTCACAGTCCGAGCAGGAGCAGGTGCTCCCTGGCTCCGCTCGGCTTGGCTTCCGTGGGTCCCAGAGCCCCTCGCAAGGTCAGGTCGCGCGGTTCAGGGGGGTACCCCCTGTGAGAGGCAGGGGTTCTCCGGATCTGAGGAGTGCGATCCTTATCCTACGGGGCCCTTTGCTCACAGGAGCATATGCTCAGCTTCGGGGGTTCACGGTCCACAGACTTCCACGTTCAGTGAATATTTGCAAATGCAGACTCTGCTGGCCGTTCAGAAAAAGACAGAATCAGCAAGACGACAGATCCAGCTGGGAAGGGAAACCAGTCAGTGCCCCGTGTTTTTGCACTAAGTCTGGGTGCCCGCTCCCCACGTCAGAAGGTCTCCTTCCCCTCGTCCGTGTCCTGTATGTGAGTGCTTACACCACTCAGTCTGGCCCAGGGGTCCCAAAGCCGTGGCCCAGAAATAGCTGATGCAACATTTCCCCTTTCTGTGGTTTTAATTATGCGTTATGATCTTTAAAAGGAAGGAATCTCAGAAAAAAATGTCTGTCTGCTGAGATCCTGTGAGGTGGTAGACTGGGATGTAGCGGGAAGGGCACAGACTTTGGAGTAAGCATTTGCAAGGTGAACCCTAATCCTTAGGTAAACGGCTCCACCTCTTTGAATCCTAATTTCCTAATCTGTAACAAGGGGATGCTAATTTCAGGGTGTTGTTAATGAAGATAGAACGCAGAAGTTCGTGAAATATTTATTTCAGTGAAGTTGTGGTAATTTATCATCTTCCCAACGATGCTCGTTACAGATGTACTCTGAGTCAGATCTGATTGAAAGGGACACTGAGGATATTCTAGCCCTAGGATTAAGAAATAAAGAGCCCTGGCCGGGTGGCTCAGTTAGTCGGAACATCATCCCATTCACCAAAACGTTGCAGGTTCGATTGCAGGTCAGAGCACATACCTAGGTTGCGGGTTTGAGCCCTGGCTGGGGCGTGTACAAAAGGCAACCAATTGATGATGTTTATTTCTCATATCAGTGTTTCTCTCTCACTCTCTCCCCTGTCTTCCTCACTCTCTAAAACCAATAAACATGTTTTTAAAAAATAAACACCCTCTCTTTTCATAAATTGTGGATTAGAATTATTAAAAATGGGGGTTTACTTTCCAAAGTTAAAAGTACTTGAATCAAACTATTTTCTGACTTACACATTAGTTGGATTGTATTCCAGACATATCTCAGCCAAAAATAAAACTGACAATTCCATATTTGAGTAATTTTATGAGTTTCTATAAAATTACTTGAACTCACCAGTCCTTGTTTTCTGTCCTCATGTTTGGGAACCCGTGTCTGGGATGGAAAAAAGGCAGACTGTGTTCAGGAGAGCAACGCTTCTCCCTGCATGGATGTCACATGCCATCAAGCCGGCTCCGACTCCCGGAGACCCATGAGTGACTGACGTCCACCGTGTCCCGTCCTCACCAGCGCTGCGTGGCCCCTGCAGACTCACGCCTGTGGCTCCTTTCACGGGGTCAGCCCAGCTCCTGGGTGGTCTCCCCTTCTCCTGCTGCCTTCTCTTCTTCCCCGCATCCTTGTCTTCCCCAAAGGGCCCCCACCTTTTCATGATGGGTCCAAGACAGGACAGGTGCAGACCCATCGTCTTGGCCTCCAGTGCATGACCATGACCCGGAGAAGGAAGTGGTTCATGAGAGTGACCGCAGCATTTTTATTTTTCTTTAATAATTTAAAAGAGATTTCTACAAGGCAATTAAGTCAGTGGGACATTTTTGAAGGGAGTGTTCCTGGACTGGGAAACATTGAGGAAAAGCAAAACCAGAAGCTGTTTGTGATACATTAGCACAAGCCTCCACGGTGACCAAGTTTGAGCTTCTTCCGACTTTGGGGTGACTCAGAAAATATGGGCACTTAGCAGGCATCACTCCCCTAAAACGTGGAGGCAGCAGTGTAATGACCTACTCATCTTAAGACGGGGTATTAAGGAAAACTCTCATCTCCCGAGATGCAGCCTCCTGTAATACACATGCTTGAGAAGAACACAGAAAGAACACGCTGCAATGCGTAGAAACTGATGGATCAGAAGAAGCAAACCAACAGCCATTAACCTGCCCCTATTTCAGAATTGGAACAACTTTTTATATTAAAAGAGCTCCACACATGTAGACATGAGGAATGTCTAATTTTACTCCGCCAGCCTGTGGTGACTCTGGGTCGTTACTTAGGATGATTGGTCTTTTTTATGGAGACTGAGTTTTTATTCATGCAAATCAGGTATTAGCCCCCAGAATTTCCCTTTCACTTATCCAAACCAAGTTATTTTATCCACATAGATTTAGGAAGAATTTTAATGTTCCTGCTACTTTGCAAGTCTAACTATGAGTACAGTTTGTATTAAAGCTTTTGGAGCCAAAGAACGATTCTAACTTGGTCATTACAATACCCAAGGAAAAAATTACATCCTCAAGAAAAAAAAAATTTAAACCAGAATAGCAACACTATTGTGATGTTTTTTTTTCATTTTTTAATAAATTTCTCCAGCTTTTGATTTAAACTTTTCCACTTCAATTATGGACAAAAATGTTTAGAGATAGAAATTAATGATGAAGTGCATGTTATAGGTATAGACTCTATTAGCTGTGTGCATTTTCTTAAGTATTAAAAGATGTACAAGTCATTGGTAAACAATGAAGTCACATTAAATTTACCCAGGTTTCTTTGTCAGTCTTACCGAAGGGACAGTTATTTGAGTATATGGCGTAGGTACCCTCGAGTTATAAGGAGGCTGTCCTCTGATATAAAAAATTGCCTCGGTTACCTTCGATGCTACTGATCCACCCGTGTTTGCTGATTTGGAAATTTCTAGATGCAGTTGAGAACTCCTCTTATGCTGGCCAGATAAGTCACCTCTCTCTGAGAGCCGTGGTTCTGAATTTCTTCCTTCACACCCCAGAGGCATCTTTAGAAGACCCTCCCCTACTGAAATCCTGCCCACTCAAAAGACTTTTTCAGTCGTCACCTGAGGATATGTTTTTATTGATTTTGAGAAAGAGAGACAGAGAGACATCAATGGGAGAGAGAAACATTGATTGGTTGCCTCCGGTACGTGTCCTGACTGGGGATTGAACCCACAGCCTTCTGGTGTACGGGACGATGCTCCAACCAACTGAGCCATCTGGCCAGGGCACCCTGATTTATAAAACACGGATGAGACAGAAGTCTTTCCTTTTCTTAAAAACAACAAAACTTCTACAAGGCAATCAAATCAGTGCACTGCCTGGAAAATAACAGGCACCCTCCTTAAAGAACATCTTCACATAGTGTTTGAAGATCGTGTATGCTGTGCGTCATTACTGTAGAGAAATGCTACGTTTTCAAACCTATTTTTGCTGTTTTTCTCATTTTCTCTGATTCTCATGTTTCATGCATTATTTATTGTGTGCAGTAGGCCACAAAGCCTTCCTCTTCAAAAAAGCTGGCATGTTCAAGTGTCAGAAAGACCAGCCGCCCACATCAGCCTGCCTGTGGCCAGCGGGAAGGCAGCGGGTGTTCTGCAGGGAGAGGGGACCCAAGGAGCCCGCATCCAAAGTTCCAATCTGTGGCAGCGGTGGGAGGCGTGATGTTATTACTCCGTAACAGACACTGGATTCGTGGAAACGGGAGAGATACGGACGTGGGGTTATAATAAGGTTAGAGACCCTACACCTGTCATTCCGGAGGCTCACAGCATCTCTGCAGGCTCCGTGTTTTTATAACACCAAGCACTTCAAGAAGGAAGCATCAGTGTCATCGTTAGTCAGAGGAGGTTACTAATGCCAGAGAATGGATTCATCTGAGAATGACACTGGGGACCAATTAATTCAAACTTGGTTTTTAAAGAAAAAGAAGAAGAGGTATAATAAATCAGAGAGTGGGGCTTCATTTAACTACAGTGAGCGAGTGACTAGGGAAGATCATTTGCAACAGCTCAAAACCGGAATGTTCTCAAAGGGCCGAGGACAGCCGCGGCGCAGCGATGCCAGGTTTGCAGGCATCAGACAAACACCTCCACGGAAACCAGGTGGCAAGACGTTGGCCAACGGGATGGCAATTAGCAACCTTTACAAAAAAAAATTTTTTAAGAAGTCCATTCAGGGAAATTTTTTAACCACATATTTTTCTCAAGTTACAAGGGAATTTTTAATAGTAATGAAGATAGGAACTTCTAGGAGACCAGGAGAAATAGGAAATCTATTATAGGACTTGGGTCCTAGCTGAAATATATTCTTCTTACATACTTTAGGAAAAGAAGGCTTGTTTCTACCTCTATAATATTCGTGTGGTTTGTTTTGTTTTTAATTTTCTCATTTAAGTACTTCTCTATTTACCAAGGAACTATGTTATAGGAGGTTATCCAGAACCTGAAATGCATTTGCCTACAGACAGAACACTGTAAAGGGAGCTCATATTCCATGGTTAGCCATAGCAGCTTTGCTGTTTGCTTGCTTTTTTATTCTTATTGATTTTAGAGAGAGAAACACCGATTTGTCGTTCCACTTATTTATGCACTCATTGGTTATCTCTTGTATGTGCCCTGACTGGGGATCGAACCTGCAACCTTGGCATACCAGGACAATCCTCCAACCAACTAAGCTACCAGGCCAGGCCCGTCTGCTGGCCTTTCAAGCGTGGCTGAAAAATAGAGCTGCATGTGTTCACCTTGTGGTCTGGGTTCTGGATTCCGGGGTCCATTCAATGTAGAATAGAAATGCTGAGGAACAGAGAATTTCCTCCCAGATTTCTGAATGCAGTTTGCCCTTGACAGACTTCTCAGTAGGGACACTTCTGTTTGCCTTGAGGATATTCAAAGCATAGTGCTGCCTCTCTTTCCTCTGGGGCAGCAGTTTGGTGGGTTAGTCAGAAGGGTCAGACATTCACAAGAGCAGGTACCAACCTAAAGGCTCCCAGAGGCCCCCAACCCCTTCTCTTTGCTCTGAAACTTTATAGTTCCATGAATTGCAGAATTCCACTAATTCATTCAAATATAATATCACAACCTATGTATTTTTTTGACTACTAACAATCAATGTTTGGATACAGAGCTGGGTATTGCAACCAGAGTGAGGCCATTACAACATACTTCATGCCTTCAGAATTCCGGTGGTCTAACAGAGAAGATCCTTCAGTTAACTTTTTAAGCATATAAATAAATTAAAAATGAGATAAGGTCATGAGAGATTTAGGAATAAGAAATGTTCTTGTTTAGAAGTAAGTTAAGCTGCTGTGACTATGGCCCTGGTCCAGGAAACCCTTCCACACAGTGATTTGAGACCAAAGCTGCTTTGTGTGGTGGATCCACCTTCTCCTAGAGCAGCAGTTCTCAACCTGTGGGTCACGACCCCTTTGGGGGTCAAACGACCCTTTCACAGGGGTCGCGTAAGACCATCAGAAAACACATCTATAATTACATATTGTTTTTGTGATTGATCACTATGCTTTAATTACGTTTCATTTGTAACAATGAAAATACATCCTGCATATCAGATATTTACATTACGATTCGTAACAGTAGCAAAATTACAGTTATGAAGTAGCAACGAAAATAACTTTATGGTTGGGGGTCCCCACAGCATAAGGAGCTGTATTAAAGGGTCGCGGCCTTAGGAGGGTTGAGAACTGCTCTCCGAGCAGTGGTTTCTGAGTCCAGCTGGCAGGGAAAGGAAGGCTTCTCATTCCATTGGTGACAACCAGTCACATGGCTCCACCCAGATGCCTGGGGACCAGAACACGCAGCGCCCGGGTGCATGGCCACTTTCCTGGGTCACTGTGAAGAGGAGAAAAGAAACTTCTCATGAGAAGTTAGCAGGCTCTGCCAACCGTGACGATTTAAGTAGGCTTTGGCCTTACCTGAGGGCACCGAGGTAGGCTTCCAGCAGAGGCAGCGGGAGCTGCCTTGAAGGCAGATTAATGAGAGAACAGCGTTGTTTCCCTGAGTGAACAGCGTGGGCCACGGCAAGGAGTGAAGAGAAGTCAGGGAGCGCTGGAGGAATTGAAAGAGTCTAGCTAAAGCTCAGGGACCAGTTAAAGGACTTTTTTTGATAAAGCAATGACCCACCCACCTATCTGTGTTACGAGTCTAACAGAAGGAAGCTAACCAGACGTGAGGCCCCTCAGGAAATTACTCATTTTACTTGCCTTTGTGCATAGTGTTAAAATGATCAAATTTGGTTTTCTGCATCTCTGAATTTGATGCCTCTGATGAGAGCTGAAGAGAATGCCAATGACTTCTCCCAGAGAGCGGTTGGTGGTTAGTATTCTACAGGGCCTTTCTGGGGGGCGCCGCCAGAACCGGGGGGTCATAAACACAGCGCCTGTCTGTCAAGTGTAATTATAACACTGAATTACGCTCGTCCTGCATCCCAAGGCCTGTAGACATGAATTTAAACCCCAGACGTGTTGGCACTTCAGGCCTGGGAAGATTTTCCTGTGAAAAATAGTGTGCTCTTGTTTTTAGCCATTTTTTAATAGGAAAAGGTTCACATCCTGTTCAAAATGATGCTGTGATGAAGTTTGACTACTCTCTCTTGTTTTATCTTCTCTTAAAAACAGGAAGGAAGGAAGGGAGAGAGGGAGGGAAGGACAGAAGGAAGAAAGAAGGGAGGGAGGGAGGAGGGAGTCTGGTTTCTGTCTAGTTTTCAGTTCCCTCTCATCCTCTGTCTTTAAATGAAATCCCCGTTTTTGCATTTTGATTAGTCCCTCTGATTAAACACTTGTTAAAATTACAGAGCACCGTTGCTTAAAGTGTTGCCAACCTTTGAAAAATAAGAGAGAATTATCAGATGGAAACTTTTCCCAAAATTATACAAATATTGCCTACTTTGAATGCTTCAGAAATCCAGAGGAGCAAAAAGAATAAACAAAAAAATAATCAGCTCTCAAGCTCTCATCCCATATTCTAATATGCTTAACGCTACTCTTTTGGTCTGTGCTTTGACCAACGTTTTTCCATGCACTTATATAGAATTTTTTACCAATATGAAATCATGTGGTACATGCTGTTTCTAACCTGTTTCATGTAACAGTATTTTAGAAGCACATTTTCATGTTGATTTTTTTTAAAACTACACAACAGTGATTTTCTTTCCAACTGAGGGCAGAGGATAATATATCAGAATCTCCAAGAGAGCATTGTAGTTTGGAAAATCATAATTTTATGTTTATAAAATACAAAAAAGAAAAGCTATTTTTTTGTTGTATAACCTACAGAATGTAATGTACAAAAAAAGGTTTGTAAACTGGAAGGAAGTTTATCTGAGATCTTCAGGGCCTTGTTCTCCTCCCTGTCACCGGCTGCATCTGGACATCAGCATCTGGAAATGACAGATTATTTATTATGTCAACAAATGCCAGCCCAGGTTTAAAAAGCTTGGGAAACACACCATCTCCTCGCCGAGAGTTCCGTTTAACCAACGATCCCTTGTTGTGGGGCTTAGCTGGTAAAGGCTGGATCTCACTGCAGTGTGGGGGCTTCCTGTCACTCATCGGCAGACCGTCCTGCACCCAGCCCCCAGCTAACCGCCTGCGTCAGGGGCGCTGCTGCTGTTGAAGGCCTGCTCACAACCCGTGGCTCCCGCGAAGCCAGGAGGATGTGCCCAGCAGGACGTGCCCCTGAGGGGTGACCTTTCCCAAGTCATCCCGTTCCCTCGCGTGCTGAGGGGGCATCAAGCCGACCCGAGGCGAAGGTGGGCAAGGAACCCAAACCTGCTCTCGAAGGAGGTGTTCGAGGGAGAAACCATGTCCTTTAGTTCAGCAAATGGTGAAAACGCAAACGTGGTTGTTTGAACTTTGTACACACTGGCTCTAAAAAAAATAAATAAAACGTTTAAAGTGTTTTAGTATGCGATCTCTAGAGAGGTGACATATTTATTTATGCAACATCAGGAAAGTAGTATTTTCAGCTGTTATCATCAGAAATAAGGGGGAAGGAAGAGTACTTTATAATGAGTCACTATTATTATCCAACATTACCCATATCCATAAGGGACCTTGTGCAGTGATTTCCTCTCTTTTTCGGAGGTGGAAATGTCTGACTTCAGGGTCTGTTAACTCCTCTACGATGCCAATTGACTATTTCCCCGGGACACTTCAGCCCTGAGATTCCAAGGTCCCGTGTATTTTTCAGATTCAGCCCAAGATTCATCATTTCTAACATTCTTACTAAATAGAAGATGATGAACGAAGTTAAGGAATTGTAGCTCCAGAGAAGATCATTTAGATTAGTTACACACCTCTTGCAAAGATCCCAAGGAAAGGGGAACGTGTGGAGAAGTCCTTCTCACTTTAAGAACGCACGGCGTGCAGAAGGAGGTTCTCCTGCCCCCCTCACATCTGTCTGCCTCCCCAGTTAAAATCTCTGCTGGGAGGATTTCACTCCGTCTCCACTCTGTGCCGGACTCGCAAATGCGCATATTGACGTACCTCTGGGATTGTAATGGAAAACCGAGTAAATGTTTTTTTCTATCTTATGCCCATAACATGTAGAATGTGGGATCTTCATTGGGAACTTGTTTTTTTCTTTTGTTTTAATTAGAAAGGTCTTGTCTGAAGCCCCACCAATGTAGCATTGAGAGGATGTGCTAGATAGGAAATGATTTGCTGCAGGACAGAGAGAGGCAGTCCCCAAGGTAGGACTCATGGGCCAGCCTGGAACTCAGCCACACCACCAGGACCCTGCCTGTTTCCCTTCTTTTTAAAAAAATTTTTTTTATTTATTCTTAGAGAGAGGGGAAGGAAAGGAGAAAGAGAGGGAGAGAAACACCAAGGTGTGCTTGCGTCTTGCACACCCCCAGCTGGGGACCCAGCCTGCAACCCTGACTGGGAATCAAACCGGCGACCCTTTGGTTCACAGTCCGGTGCTCAATCCACGGAGCCACACCAGCCAGGGCTGTTTTCCTTCTGCTGGTCCCTCTCGGCTCTCACCAGCGGGAATGCTCCCTGCAAAGCCTTGTCCTTTCCTCCTGAGACCTTGTCTTTGGTTCTTCCCCACAATCCGCGTCCCCATCAGCCTAGCCAGCCGGGGCTGCGTCATTTCCAAGTCATATTTAATTAACGACTGGCATGGCATCTCGTTATAAGCTTCAGCTTGGTCCATGTTAACGCCTGTCAGCTTTTTCCCAGTTCAGACTGTTTCCACATCCGCTTTCGCTACCTCCTTTGGACCCCACGTCCCACATCCATTTTCCTGGAACTCTCCAAAGCCACGCCCTCTCTGACATCACCTGACACCAGCCCCATGGATTGCCCCAGCCCTCCGCCAAAGCCCAGGTCCTGCCGTGGGTGCTTCTCCCCTTGTGACGCGCGCTCTGACTGCGGTCAGGACCGAAGCTTCTCAGACGTCCATCTCTGCTTTAGTCCTCTCTCCTCTCCATCTCTGCAGAAGCACGAGGCATCCAGTTCACCGCCTCTGAAGCAGCTTCTGCAGTTCCTTTTATCACAAAGGCTCTGTCATCGGGGCCCTTCATCTGTTCTCTGAACCGGGGTGCGCTCCGTCCAGCACGCAAGTCCCCCCTGATTCCAAACACGAGGGCAGTTTAAATCCCTACTGCGCGCCTCTCACTGAAGATAGGAACTGTTTCAAGCCGCACGACATTTTGGAAAGCTTTTTGTCTTTTTTCCTCTTCAATCACATCGGCCCATTAATATTCAAGATTCTCCAAAGTCGGTGGGAAGCATGGCAAGCCCTAAAATTAGACAGGCTTTGGCGATTTAAAGACAGCGCTCTGGTCTTTGGGGCCAGTGGGAAGTCCCTTCGCGTCCCTTTCCCTGTGGATGTCTTTGTTGGTGCAGTTATTTTTTAACCGTAATGAAAAGCTTAACAGCCAAAACACATACAGAGAAATATTTCTCATACTCAAGAGGTTATCAAGATACCAGAGGTTTTAAAATGAACTCATAACGCAGATTCTGACACTCCGGGCACATCCTTGAAGAATTTCCAAAAGACATCAAATAACTCTTCCGTGCCAGTGTTCATTTTCAGATGTATTTAGCACCGAGGTTTGAGGTGTGAATATGCACATTTGGATCTAAAACACTTCTAGTTTCCCCCACTAACACCATGCTAAAGGAAAACCAGGTCGTTTTTTATCTCCTGCGTAACGTGAAAGGCAGTGCGGTGCGGTTACAGACGCGATGGCTGTGCGCTGCGTTATAACTGGGTGTTAGCATCCCACAGACCCCGTCTCCTTACCCAGGCGGAGAAGCGGGCTTGGGGGTTGGGCTGAACTCTCTGCATCTTAACGTCGCTGGTGTAACCACACCCCTCCAGACCAGAGCGATCGTTTCTGGTTTCACGTAGAGTTACACCAAATGCACACTAAGACCACAGCCCTCACAAGATTGCACACACTTCCAACATGTATTGCAAATTCAGGGGGTCCCCAAAACCACCCTCAGTGTTGATAGCCCCCTAGAAGGACTCAGAGAAGCCTCCGAAGGCCGCGGCACTTCCTCCTGGTCAGTCAGGTTAGAATCAGACAGGAGACGATGCGGAGGGCAAGAGGCAGGCAAAGCCCAGGGACCGGCCTTCCCAGCAAGCCCCCTGTGCAGTCACAGTATTGAGTGGGACAGTGGAGGGAGGGGAGGAGCCCTCTCGGGCGGCTCCCAGGGCCTCAGCGTTGGGCCTTCATCGGGCCCCATCACAGAGGTGTGGCCTGAACTGCTGCCCCTGACCTCCACCCTCCATCACGCGGTTGGTCTGTCCGGGGTGGTCGGCCCCACCCTGACTCTCACTGTAGACACGGCCCAGGGCTCCCAAGCAAACCGATACTCCTATCAGACATCGTAGTTCACGGGTTGAGCTGGGACCTTCTCAAAGCCAAGGGCAGCGTTCAGACCTCTCTTTGGAAGAGGTTCAGCTCTTTACGACATGGTTTGAAAATCTTTCTCTTGGTGACTAGGAAGTAAAACATTCTGAGGACCCTCTTGCCAGAGTGAAACTTGCGAATCCTAGTGTTCCTTAGGTGGGGTCCCAGGGCCAGGGTTCCCCCCCAGGGTCCTTCCCCGGCTTCCTGCATCAGAACCTCTCGGAGAGGAGCCCGGAGCTGCTGCGCGTTACGTGGGCGCCTTTAGCGCTTCCTGACGTAGGCCACACTTTGAGAAGTTAGGGTCCAGGCAGGGCCCTAATTCCTGAGAGCAGGGTGATGACAATAGCAGGAGGTGTAGAAGTGAGGGAACATTCTGCTTCTGGCTCCACTGCTGACTTCTCTAGGACAAGCTTTAGATTCTCAAATGTCATCGCTTTGGAAACAGCATTTAGCGCAGTTTGTTCTAAATAGACAGAACCGATGTATCAAGTTCCTAGATTCAGAAAATACGCAGGGTGGGGCAGAAGTAGGTTTACAGTCGTGCGTGAGCGAACCACTGACTTTATTTCTGTATTATTCAGTAATTATTGGATTATTTTGCATATGAACAACTGTGAACCTACTTTTGCAGAGAAAAAGTATGGCTGTTTCCCAGTCGACTTCTGGGGTTAAATTCATTTACCCCTAACTTCTGTTTCCCTGATGGCTGTCGAGACCTTTAAAATGAAACAATCTTTTCCACTTAGCTCGGGAACTCTTGTTCTCTTGCTGTTCCAGCAACCTACGTTTTTAAATGCATCTGCTAAAACATAGCACTTCCAGAACATAATGGATTCAATCTTCAGACTGGGGATGCCTTTTCCCCACTGACTACACCAGAAACAGATCATTCAGTGTACGAGTGGTAGGACCGCCAGCCTGCATCGTGACCATCCTTTCGTAAACACCTTGACGAAGGCCCCTGGACTCCATCCGCATTGAGAGGAGATATTTCACCAGAATGTGTGTGGAACTGCCGTCGGTGTTAAAATTAAGGTTCCCTTTCTAGTGCCAGAAAGGATCAGAATTCTTTGGTACAATTAGGTGGGTTCAATTGAGCCCCGTGCCTAATATCCCTGTAGCTCAATAAAATTAATGCAGCCCTCGGAGGGGCCCGCCCCGGAGGCGGGGAACGGTGCACGTCCTGGGAGAGTCTGGCCCACTGCGGTTTTTAAATTAGAAGTTTGATTGCTTGCGACATCATTTCAAAATGGGACCCCTCCAGAGAAGCTGAGTTTTCCCTTCGCCCGGAGAAAAAAGTCCAGCTGCTTAGAGACTAGGCAGAGGTTTATTCGTAGATAGAGGGGCTAAATCTCTTTATAACCAAAGTTGGAAAATCTATTGGCGGGCGACCTCTTGAATGTCAGTAGGAGTTCGGCAAGCCTGAGGAGCTGCAGACGTGTGTGCTGCTTCTGCATGAAGCTGCCTCTCCTGCCACCTGCAAGAAAAATCGACACTTCAAAACTGTGTTTATAAAGCCTTGGGAACTTCTTTTAAAAGCCTAAAATGTAAAGTCAGAAAACTACTGAGAACCAAAGTTGCCAATGCAACCCTCTAACCCATTTCCTGTTGTTGAAAGGGGATCTATTGCAGGAGGGAGGGTTGCTTTGGGGCAGATCTATGAAAAAAAGCATGATTTGTGGTCAGTGCGGGAGGGCAGGTTAGGAGGAGGACCCAGCATCCCTGCCTGGTAGGGACTGACCAAAGTGGGCAACAGATGATGTTAGAAGAGGGATGGTCCTGCAGAAATCTGGAGCTTCCTTTCCAAACGCCGCAGGGAGTCTGGGAAAGATGCAGGACACCTTAAAAAGCGATGCAGGTCACCTTGCCCTGATCGGTGTGGCTCAGTGGGTTGGGCATTATCCTGCGAAGCAGAAGGTCACTGGTCCAATCCCCAGTCAGGGTGTAAGAGGCAACCAGTAGATGTCTCTGTCTCTTCTTTCTCTCCCTCCTTCCCTTCCCCCTCCCTCTCTCTTTTCCCTCTCTCCCTTCCCCTCTTCTTAAAATCAAGGAGCATGTACTCAGTTAAGAATTTTTTTTTTAAGAAAATATGCAGGTCACCTTCATTCACATTCATCAACAATTCATGACTCCCTAACTCCCAGCAGGAACTACAATGATTAGATTAATGAAATGCAGGGTTGTGAATTCTCCCAGAGCAGTACGGTAGCTCTCGACTCTAGCTATCTATTCATATTTTCCGGGGAGCTTTTAAAAAACACCAATGCCTACACCAGACCAGCCGAGCCAGAACCTCTGGGGATGGAGCAGACAAGGGGGTTATATTCAGCTCTGCCCCAGGAGCTACGGAAGAGTTATGTTGGGTGTAGAATCAAAAGACCCAGCTCTGAGCGACCCGACAAGCCTAGGTTCCCATCCCAACTTCACCGCTGAGTCAGCCGCAGACGCTCGGCTGTGTTGAACTTCTTCAGACCTTGGTTTTCTTATGTAACATCAATGCTGGTGCCTTCTTGATAGGCTTCTAAAGGTAACAAAAATAGAGGTGTACCTGCCCCCTCCCGAGCAACTCTGTTGTCCTCCCCTTGGTTATTAATGGCTAGTAAGGGATTGGGATTTTATCCTTATTCAGATGATTCGGCCAGGGACCTTTGCAGCAAGTGACATGCCGAGACTTTTTCCCTCCTTGCCGCAACTTCCTTTGGTTCTTTGGTGTCTGGGAGGAAAATATTCACGTGCATCTCCCGCCTACTGCCCCTCCAGCTGCCACGGACGTGTCCTTTTCGTTCGACGTTGGGAACGGGCCAGTGGAGCTTGTGGTAAGGTCGCCCACCCCGCTCAACGATGACCAGTGGCACCGGGTCACCGCGGAGAGGAACGTCAAGCAGGCCAGCCTCCAGGTGGACCGGCTGCCCCAGCAGATCCGAAAGGCGCCCACCGAGGGCCACACGCGCCTGGAGCTCTACAGCCAGCTGTTCGTCGGTGAGTGTGCCCATGGCAGGGCCACCGTCACTTCCCTGCATGGGTCCCTTCATACAACAGCCGGCAGAGGGGGCTGCTGCCGACCTTTCTGTAAGTGAGCGTCTAGGCCGTCTGTAGTCTCTCCCGAGACAGCGTGGGAGGAGGAGGAGGATTCGCGAGATGGACGTCCAGCTCCGCTTCCCAGTGGCTGGAGCTCAGAGTCCTCGTCTACAGAATCACAGGGCAGCCGGGGACATCCCTGAGCGCTCTGAGCTGTGCCGTTTTAAGGTTATGGTTTTAGAGCAGAAAGCACTTCTTTGATAGTTTGGGACCCTTGTAACGGTGCAAAAGGAAGGAAGGGAGAGAGGGCGGGGAGGGGAAGGCAGTGGACTGAAACGGTAAGCAGAATCCCTTCCTTTGTTGGACTTCTTTCTTGCAAAGGCTCTTCCCACACTGGAAAGAGGCCAGCCCCGGGAAGAAATGTAAACAGCTAACCGTTCAGCTGCCCGTGCGAGCAGCGGGCTCGGCCTCAGTCTGGTCTCTGCTTTCTGCCTATTCCAGCCGCGCCTCGTGTTACTTCAGATCAATTCCTATTTCCATGGCTAGTTACGTTTTAAATTTTGTTTTCCAGAAAACTGAGAGCTTAGGGAATTAGCCACTTTCCCGCTGTTGAATGAGAAAACAGCCCGTTTGAAGAACTTTGAGGCTCCGTGCCACCCTAGCCCCCCGCCCCGAGTTTCTGGGGGTTAATCGATCAAGTCAGTCAACGGTGGCCGTCGGAGCAGGCAGAACCAGGGGGGCCCCAGTGGCTGCTCATATTCATAACACTCTCCGCAGGAACCCGCCGAGGGTCAGGTCGTTTTAACAGAGGCCAGAGTCCCCACGTTGTCTTTCGTAGTTTGTGGAGATGCTTTAACCACATTAGAAAGTCACAAAAAGGAAGGTCAAATTCACTCCTAACTAATGACAAAGGCCCAGGCTCAACTCACCTGGCTCAGACCCCTTCCGAATTGCTCTGGGGGTTCAAGAAGGCCATGCCTTTCATGCAAGATGTTGGCCCAAAGGAGCTGAAAGATTAACTCTCGCTCCTCCAGGATCTTCTGGGCTGCGTGGGAGGCCTGGCTGGTGACTCAGTGGGACAAGCAGTGTCTTGAGGACCAAGGGGAAGCAGGGGAGCTCAGTAAAGGAAATCACTATGCACCCACTTTTTAATTTGGAGTTACCCTTGGCTTCCTCTCTTTGCCTCCTTACTGCCCATCAGTAGTAAGTCTGTGACTCCCCCTCCAGGCTGTGCCCAGATGCACAGCCACTGCTCTCTGTTGACACAGGTCCCGCCCTGGTCAAAGCCACATGCCTCTTGCTTAAACTGTTACAACTAGTCTCCTAACTAGTCTCCTAACTAGATTCCTAACTAGTCTCCTCACTGGTCTCCTCACTGGTCTCCAGAGTCCTGCGACGCTCCCTGAACACCCCACACTTACTCCTGCTTTAGAGCATTTTCACGGGCTGCTCCCTCTGCCTGAAATGTGTCCCTGGACAGTGACAGGCAGAGTCCCTCTTGTCACCCATGTCTCTGCTTCGGTTACCTCCCCAGAGAGGCCCCTCTGACCACTCTGTCTAAAGCCACTTACCATTATGCATGCTCTATCCAGCTAGTCATCTTCCCATCCATCCCTGCGTCCTCCCCCGGAAGGTCAGCCGCAGGCGGCGGAGACCCAGGACACAGCCGCCGTGGTTGTCCAGCGGCGCTGGGGAGGGAACGCGAATGAATGAATGAATGAATAAGTGAAATGTATATTTTTGTTACTTCTCTGAGTTAACAGTCACGTTCAGACTGAGGTCCTCCCATCTCCAAAGCAAGAAGGCATTTTTCCTTATTAACTTTCTCCAAAAGTCTTCTCTCGAGACAGGATGATATTTGCCATCTTTGGAAATACCTTTCTCGCCAGGTCCCCCAGACTGAACTCAAGCATGACAGAGGCCTGGAAGAAAGTCACAAAGTCAGAACGTTACGAAAGACGGCTTCGCAGATCCGCCCGGGCCCTGGACCTAGCTTTCAGCCCCCCTCCCCGAAATTGAGGTCTGGCCTGTCCGGCAGCAGTGAGGTGGGAGCGGGGATCCTGATGCAGTTCCTGCCCAACCCTCACAGTGGGTGCCCTGGCCCTCGCCCAGGCAGAGGTGGGGAGTGATGTCACACCTAGCAGTACGGCGGTAACATAAAATGACTGGCTAGCTGAAATCTGGCGAGAAATAAAAAAGAAAACACTAGAAGAAATCAATGAACTGCCTCCAAAGCAAAGATGCAAATGAACTAGAGAAGCTGCCCTGTGAAAGCCTGGTCCTGCGCAGCCGCCCACGGGGTGAGCACCTCCACTCGTTTCTCAGCGTGACCCCTTCTCCGAGCTCAGCCCTCCGCTGGGGGTCAGCCACTTTCCTCTCAATGCAAAGACCCTCCTCCGCCCCCCACCTCGGGTGAAGGAGAGCCCTTCCCCACGGAGGCCTCCATATGTTCTTCCTGCCCTCTTCCCTTTCGCGGGCAAGACGAATTCACTTTTGCTACGCCAGCTGTCTCGTTTGCAGTTAGTTTTGACATATTAAGGAAGTTAGACCCAGTTTTTACCTTTTCTAAAAATATCCTCCCACCTCTGCAGCCACCCCCACGCGTTTTCCCCGGACAACAGGGATGCTCTGATCTAGGAAACGCATTTCACTCACGATCAATTTCAAAAACAAAAAACAAAAAACTCTTTTCAACAAATGGATCAAGTGATGTCCCCTATCGACTGACCTAAACTTCATGATAATAATCGGCACCTGTCACACAGAAAAAGGTGCTAGAAAAAGAAACACGCACCAGGCACACGTATGGGGGAAGAAAGGGACGGGCACGCAAGGCCCACAGCCTGTCCTGTGACACTCAAGAAAGTGAGAGGAAAGTATCCGCTTTCAGCGGCGCAAGCAGATGGAGCTGATCCGCACGCAATGCCTCGCCCTCCCCCGCTCCCTCCTCGCCTTGTTTGCGGGGTCCCGGGGGCCGTAGCACTGCACGGGCTCACTCTTCGGCGCAGTCCTGTGGTCACATCCTGGCCATGTCCCTCTTTCATTTCCGTCTCACTTTGCTACTTTGCCTCTTTGTCCTCCACGCCCAATGCCAGCCTCGCCCCATCACTGATACCCAACGGAATGTATTTGAGGTAGGCCCGCTACGTATTTGTTCCAAATACGCGTATGTTCTGGAAAAGTCAGAGCGTGGCCTTCCTGTGACATAATTTATTGTGACACAAATCTCATTCTGCATTTTATTTACCCTTTCGCTCCGCCTTACATTTCCAAGATCCATGAGTAGCTCCGTGGATGTGACATGTATAGTGTTCCATCCTGTGTCCACCCCCCACCTCATGGTGTCTGTCACTTTTGCTTGTGAGCGTGCGTGCCTTCCCACGAGATGACCACATCCTCTCCACCATCATTTGGCTGAGCAAGAAGCAAACACTTGGCCTCAGCTGGGCTCCTCCTGAAAAGGAGAAAGCTCTTGCCGTGTGTCTTTGTCTCAATCCCTCTCTGTTCCCTCCTCTCTCGTGTCCCCACACACAACTTCAAAATGTGTGTCTCCCCACCACCCAGACAGGGACAGCTGTCTGCTGATGTCATTGATTTGTACTTCAGTGCCTGCTAATCCTACTCTCTCACTCCCCATTCCCTCACTACAATCTCATTACTCCAGCGAGAGGTCTGTCTCTAGCATAACCAATTCGTGTAGCCTCTTACTGTTTTCTTACCCACCTCGGCCTCCCCGTATTAGCTCATGGGCCCGACCATATCTCCCCTACAGTCCTGATCCCAACACACCCCACCATTCTGTTCCCAGCCTCTCTGCCAGCTGCCCTCCTTCCTGCCCCTCCAGCCTCAGGCTCCTTCTTCTTCCTCCGCCCTCCTTTCTTGGAAACCTCCTCCACCCTGGAAGGCTGGCTCTCGGGACTTCGGCTGAACCCTCCCGGTGCCAAGCTCCAGCCTCAGCCCGGGACTCACACTTGCAAAGGCCTGTTTGAAGTCAGAGCCTGAGAGTGGCAGACAAGGTGACGGGCGGGTGACAGCACCGGGGACTCTTGCCTGTGGATGAAAAGAGACTGGATACAGTTGTTCAAAAACTAAAGACTTTTAACGACAGATAATAAAGACAGGGGGCGGGGGCGGTAGAGAGAGAGAGACATGGGGTATGTTAAGCTCAGCAGAAAGAAGACGCTTATTTTGCACCAAAAAGGAGCAGAATTCACCAGCAGGACCCATAACAGGACCAGTAACCTGTGGGCATTTGTAAAAGAGATATTTAGCCAGAGTTCTAAGCTGGTGTATTTAAAATTGAGTTTGCATTGAAGTTAACTAGAGTAACTCTTCATCATCTAAAATTTGGAGCTAGTTCGGATTAGGTGGTTTGACTCCGTCATCTCTGCCCGCACTTTTGGGAGGGGCTGGGAACCACAAGCCTTGCTGCAGACTGTGGCACCCCGAAACAGCACTGCCAGCCCCAGTGTAGGGAGGTGACCAGCCACCTGCTATGCAGTGGCCAGAGCCCTTGCTCCAAGAGGAAAAGTGACAGCAATAACGGCCTCACAGACACGCCTCCTCTTTGTTGACCGGGAGATCCGCCCAGGCGTTCACAGCCCTGGCTCCCAGTGGGGAGAGTGGCGGTCCTTTTTCAGCTTCGCCGTCCTTGTGGCTTCAGGGAAAATGGCCTGCCAGGTGGCGAGTGATTTATCTCAGGTGCTCATCACTCTGTCGGCATTTCCCTCGGCCCAGCACCACGGTGCCTCAAAACACGTGAGAGGGAGGAGAAAGAATCCCACCCGCTGCACGTCCGACGGGGCGGGCAGGGGCTGTGGAGTGACAAGGGCGCAGGCCCGAAGCCGGACGCCCCCGGCCAGCTGCGGACCCTGGGACGAGTCAGCCCCTCCATCTCAGCCTCCTCTCCTGCAGAATGGGGACAATGATGCTGTCTCCCCCTAAGAGTTAAAGCATGCACAGGTTGGGGCCGTACCCAGTGCAGCGGGAACGCCTGTAATGTTAGCTTTGAAATAGCAACATTTTCTCAGGCCTGTCCCGCCAGCGTGGCCTTGAAAATGAACTCAGACCTCGGCACCAGCCGCCTCCGAGCACGGTCCACATTTCAGCACGGAGGAGGGCTCTCCGTGATCAGAAGCCCAGGAGTCCCTCTGTCTCTATTCTGAAGTTTTCTCCTAGTTCGCATAGTTTGGATTCAATATTTTCTTCATGTCCTTTACTTGGAGGACATTGGAAAATCCATGCAGCGTTAATGAACTAAAAAAAAAAAAAAACTATCGTATTGACTGAAATTATGAATGAGCACTCATGAGCATTATCTGTGGAAGCAATTTTCCCAACCCCAGCTCTCTGAGTACGTTAAAGCATTTCACATACACCCCTCAATATCTGGCTGGCTGAGGCGTCCCTAATCGATGCCTGTCAGTCACACAGGTCTCCCTCATCTTGTCAGAGATGCCCTTCCCAGCACCCCACGCACGTGAACTGAACTGATGGGCGGCCTGGCCTTTCTGCACATCAATACTTGTCAGTCGCACAGCGCTGCACGGGGGGACGGGACCCAGCATGCTATAACTCCCTTCCCTGCTGCGGAGTCTTGGCCACGCTGAGGGCCTCAGCTTACCCAGACAGCTGGGCATTCCCTTCCACCCTCAATATTGATCCCACACAGCGTTGTTGTGGGTTCACGTTGGCAGTTCTCTACGTCACCTAAGAGACGGTGGTAACACGTACAGCAGTGGTGACAGCAGTGATAAGAGCATCTGCAAGTTCAGGAGGCCCGGCCCGTCCAAGCACACGGCTGCTGTCGCCTCTCACCTGCACGGGCCAGGTATGGCAGCCATGCAGAAGAGTCCAGGTCTGGTGGGTCACCCGGTCAGAGAAGCCACCGCTCTGTTTCCCACCGATCTTTTCATACCATTGCAATCACGGGCTCAAGGCATCCCTGCCCTCTTGCCGCTCCCCTGGCCAGGTAGTCCCACGAAGCGGACAGGAGAGAGGAAACACCCTGCATCTCCCGAGAGACTCCCGGCTGTCTGGACCAGGCCACACCTGATGTTAGCCCTTCAGTTGGTGTCATCCCCCAATACTGGGGATGTCACAGAAATCTACTTTCTCCCGACTCTGGAGGTTGGGAGTCCGAGATGGGTGTGCGGGCAGGGTCATTGTCTCCTGGGGTCTCCGTCTTTGGTTTGCAGGCCACAGCCCTCTCCCTGTGTCCACACGTGGCCGTTCCTCTGCGTGTGCACATCCCTGTGTCTCTTCCTCTTCCCAAGAACACCGGTCCTACTAGGTCAGGGTCCCACGCTGTGATTTCCTTCGACCTTCATCCCCACGTTAAAGCGCCTCTCTCCAAGTACAGCCACGCTGGGGCTTAAGCCTTCAACCTACAAATTCCATAACACGCATCTCATGTCAGGCCTATGCACACCCATCTTCACCATGTTTAACTTATTCCAACCTTGTGTTTATGCTGAGTCCCAGTGACAATAGGAATAACAGCGTTAATGGAGCATCAGTGCAGAGGGGTGTATGACCCATCACCTGACATGAACACGCTGCTGCACCGTGCATACACCCGCGCCAGTCTGATGCGTCAGGACAGTGAGGTCCAGGAAGGAGCTGGAAAGATCACACGCAGTCAGCAGCAAAGCCAGCCTCAAGAGTAGCTCTTGTGACCCCAGTTCACGCTTCTCTCCCTTGTTTGCTGGCCCTCGTGTGTCAAGCTGGACCTTGCACTGTAGGCTATTTGTGATTCTATTTGTAGTTACCTGCAGGCTAGAATCAGTGTCCCTCGTCTTTTTAGAAATGCCCTTCCCAGCACCCAACACGTGTGAACTGATGCGTGGCCTGGCCTTTCCGCGTGTCCCACAGCAGCAGCCCCCTGTCTCACCCCTCCGTTCCGTCCCCTCCTGCAGGGTAGTGCCCCTTCCCTCTCTGTTCTGGAGTCTTCTTCCCAGGACGTGCTGGCGGATACTCTGTCCCTCTCTCAGGGGAGTCTTATCAAAGTGCTCACGTCCCCACCCCCTCCCACTCCTGGCCGCACTGATCCCCTGCCTGATGTTTTTCTCCACGGTGGTTCTCACCTTCTAACCCCCGACAGACGTGACTGACTTGCTGAGTTTAGTGTTAAATTCCCCTCTCCCTCTGCAAGAGTAGAAGCTCTACAAGAGCAAAAGCTTTTGAGTGTTTTGTTCCATGCTTCCTTCCCGATGCCTAGGCAAGCATGGCCTGGCTCCTGGTAGGCACGAAATAAGTATTCATTGCCGGGCTAGATCAGGTTTCCCGGGTGTGGGCTTTGGTGTGGATCCTGTCCATGAATGAGTGGCCCAGAAGGAGCTCTGGAACCCAGCGTCGCTTCCCACACAACAATGAAGCTCTGAGTTTGCAGTGTGTCTGTAATTCCTCTGGATCATGATTTCCTCCCTTTTTGTTTAACTTCATACCTGTTTGGGTCGCCTTGGTCTTCTGTGCGTGTGATGGTGTATTTATTCATTATGAGCAGTTATAGAATTTTCATCATTAATCTTCATTGGGATACTTGAATAGCATTTCCCATGAAAAATGATTACAAATTTAACCCACATCGTCCCTGAGATAATTGCCGCAGGTCTGACAGGTGTGCACGAAGCCCTTGCATGGCAGGAGTGCCCTCCAATGGCAATGTGTTGGTTTTCTAATTAACAAAGGTTAAGTGGCGTTTTTGCCTGCAGATCTGCAATTTAAACTTGTGATGTGTCATCAAGAAAGATCTCTACAGAGCACAGGAGTTGAACTGCACTGGTTCTAGTGCATTAACATCTTTTGCATAATATATAACGAACATCTTCAGGACAAAAGATTTTTCTTCGTCTCGACTAGATCAGTGAAAGTACTTTCTAGCTCACTGACCGATTTCATAAATCAGGGACTATCTACGTAAGAAAAGAGCATAATTCATTTAGTTTTTCCTTCGAGATGGAGAAACAGCATCCCACTTATCTGCTTCATAAATTCAGAAGAGAGAGTACGAAACTTTATTTAATGACGGCAACAAATACAAATTAGACTACAGTCATGTGTTACGGACAACTCAGAGAAGCGGAGCAGTGTCAGGCAGCAGTGCAACGGAGGAAAGGGGAGAGAGAAGGAAACTGAAGGGAAATTGAGAGTAATTTGCTGAAATAGAGACAGAGACGCATAAACACAGAGGAGGAGGTTGTATGTCACCGACCAGAGTAATCCTAAACTGGGGGGAATCAGACCTCACTCGTTCTACCTTCCTTATGGACAGGAAACATTGATGCTGAGGGAGACTCAGAGGTTTGATGAAAGACACATAACTATCTCAAACCAGTCGACAGTCCTGATAGGGAGAGAGAGAGAGGAACCTGGAGGCAGGGAGAAACCTCAGGGGGCTCCAAGACCAGAGAGAGTCAAAGGCAGAGCGGCAGAGAAACAGAGGGGTCTGCCCCCCTCACCCCATCTGGAATGAGGCCTGCATACGTGAAGACGCGCACAGACATATGTCTGCCTGTTTGTCTTACTAAGGATAAAAATAAGATCTCACCTAGACTTATTTGCTCTGCCAGTTGGCCCTTTTAAATCTCTTTTTTTTTTTTCTTGCCATATCAACATTTGCTTGGAATCTTTTAACAATCTCTTCTTCAAACGCTCAATTATTGCTGAGACACATTGAATGGAAATGATTTCCAAGCCAGTACCTTCCAGATGGATGAGAAGAGGAGGATGGTAGGAGAAGTAAAATTATAAAAGTGCTGGAAGAAAACAGAGTTGAAGAGTTCTTTAGTTTGGATTAGAAAAGTTCCAGCTAAGTCTAATAACAGAGGCAGAAACCATACACGTGAAATAGACGGATGTGACTACATGAACGTTTAAAACTCTCAGAGGGAAAAAGAAACATTACATACACATTAACAGAGAGACTGAAAGGATGTAGTTGTCAAATGTATAACAAAGGATTAAAGCCCAAAATATTGTTATAAATGAATAAGGAATATGACACTTCCTATTCCCCTCCAAAAGCAACCTACATGAAAAATCAAAATATAAGAATTGGTAAAACCTGGAAGTCATTCAAATGATAGTATTTGAAGCAATGCAGATTTAAACAATGAGTTCTTTTTTTTTTTCCTCCAGCCTATAATTTCAAAAGGCTCGTGCCTGGTATTAGACCTGGTGTGGAGAAGGTGGACGTATCATACTTTACTGGAGAAATACAAATTGAAAACTCTTCGTAAAGAAAAATACATTTGAAATGCTTTTAAAATGTATACGCCCTTGTACCCAGCAATTACATGTATAAGAATTAATTCTAAATAAAAACCGGAGGGGTGTGCAAAGGTTTTGACAGGGATATTTATTATAGTATCACAGAAAAGGGAAACTAGAATAAGCTGGAAAGTCCCATCGTTGTGGGCGGGAAAAACTAAGTTCTCACGCACTCAGAGGGAGCGAGCGACTGCGTGAGTCTAAACAAGAGGTTCTAGCTGTACCTGATTGCTTAGCAAACGTACTGTGATATATTAAGTGCAGAAGAGCACATTTCAGAACCGGGTGGATATCATGATCCCGTCTCTTCCTTTGTTTTATGTTTTACCCATGTGTGTTCTCATAGATAAAAGTAGACAAGGCTATTTGTTAAAAGGAAAGTATATAGTAATATCTGAGCCACATTCCAGATCCTCTTTTTTATTCCACTTACCAGCATGTTTACAGTTTCCACAGTGAAAAACCGTTACATTTGTAATAAGAGAAAAAGAGAGGGAGATATCTGAAAACAATGATTTTTAAATTTCAGCGTATTTGATAGGAATAGTCTTAACTGACCAATAAGGAAAATGTAAATGGCTAGGCATTTATTGGATAAAAAGCCCTTGGAAAGCCCTTATTGCAAAAATAAAAACTACAGTTGCTAAAATGAGAGATGCCAAATTAAAATTTTAACACCTAAAAAATGACTAATGATTTGAAACTCTTCCAAAGCCTGGCAGTGGCCCAAGTCCCTTCCGCACGGAGGCGTGAGGCTGAGCGCAGAAGGAGGTTGCAAAGTGGGACCCCCCTCCAAAGCAGGTGTTTCTGATCACATCTTTGCTCTCTACTATCCCATCGCTTTGATCAAAAAGGGCACCGGACTCCCTTCGATTAATCCTCTTTTCAAACATTTTATTTGAAAAATAATCCCTGGAGAATTATTAATCAAATGTTTGTTCTACCTCGTGACAGAACTCTAAGGTTTACACAGATAATAGAGTGTTTCCTTTGTCATCACATGGCCCAGGATTTACGGGTCTCAGCAGATGCCAATCCCTCTCTGTGAACAAAGCCTGTGATCCACCAGCCCCGTCCGATGAGTCCGCTACATTGTACACTTCTTTTCACCATAATAGAACAAGTGATAGGAATGGGTCCCCAGACTCCCGGCCTCACCCTAACTCACAACCCCACGGACCACTCCATTTCTGAAGACATCCCAGACGTGGACACCTACGGGGACCCGACCCTGAAGCTCTTCTGCATCAGGTGCTGCCCTCGGAGCAGAGTTTCAGACCGCAGACGAGAGACTAAGGCAGATTTGACACAACGTTGCCACTTTGGAGCTTGGAGTCCTTGAGTGAACTTCTGAGTGTCTCTTGGCTCGGTTTTCTCATCGGGACACTGGCTCCAGTGATAATAGGCCTACCTTGCCGGCTGCCGTGAGCACCAGGTGATTAATATACAGAAGCCATAGAGTACCTACTACTTAGCCTTTAGTAAAAGAGTAACTTTCATCTTATTAACAGTATCTTTTTCCTAAAACCCCACCATATTTTGTTTAATAATTTTAACTACTATTCATTTTATTTAATTTTCAGAAAAGTTGTTACTCTGAAATACAGACGTGTATACAAACTTGAGTTCTTCCTTTTGTACCAACTGCTTTTTTTTTTTAAAGCATAGCTAAGATAATTACAGACACAATTAATCTGCTTGGATATAATGCTCTAATGGATTCTCCTATGAAATTGGTTAGGAATACTCTAGTATTTTCATGCTCCTGAACCTTTATCCAACTCTGTAACTTAGAAAATCACAATGAACTTGCTCTTCGTGCTGTATGTCTTGCAGTGACATTGAGACAAAGCAATGACGTCTAACCTGACGTGGTAATAAATGTGGTGGGGCTGACTTGCGTGAAAAATTATTAATTCCAGCTTCCACCCACCCTAGACCAGGCCCTGGAAGCCCTTAGCCTGAACTCCGAAGCAAAGCGTCTCGTGAGACGAGAACCAGGACTTACCATCACATTTCAGGCGGACTTCTTCCTTCCACCTATTGGCTTTTTAGTTTGGTTGATATATTTGTGTTTCTCTGCCTTTTTATATTGCCTTCAGTAGATAACGGGACTGAACGCCATGAGGTTAAAGAGCAAGGAGCCTAGGGATGTCTGTAAACTTCTTTTCTGTAGGTAACCAGATGAGATTTACAGATCAGCTGGTATAATTTCTGTGTCTACCCAAGCCAGTGTATTGCCTCTGGGAAGACAGCCTCACTTCATCAGGCATGGTAGCCTGAGCGGGGAGAACACAGAGTTCCTCTAGTAAGCAAGGGCAAGTTCAAAGCCAGAACGCTAGCTTAGCTGCACCTGGCCCTGTCTTCTGCCCCCTCTCGCCTCTCCCCCCTCTTGTCCTCTGAGCCCCAGCCGAGGTCCTCCTGTCTGAGCCTTGTGCCTCCTGTCATTCCCAGGTGGTGCCGGAGGCCAGCAGGGCTTCCTGGGCTGCATCCGCTCCCTGAGGATGAACGGGGTGACGCTGGACCTGGAGGAGAGGGCGAAGGTCACTTCTGGGTTCAAGTCCGGGTGCTCGGGCCACTGCACCAGCTACGGGACCAACTGTGAGAACGGAGGCCAGTGCATCGAGAAATACCACGGCTACTCCTGTGACTGCTCCCACACAGCCTACGATGGCACGTTTTGCAACAAAGGTAAGGCAGGACCGGTTTGCGGTCGTTTTTACACGTCTTTTTAAACCTGAGTCCCCTACGTAAGGATTTCTCAGCTGCACACAAGCGTGGCTTTATTCTGAAGGTAAGTTGTTCGGAATTCTTCTCCCACCTTAGGTAGGGCGTCTCCATGAGATGATGGCAGCAAATTCTAAATCCCAGCAGACTGGGCACTGACTGTACAACATGACCAGGCAAACAGCCATGGGACCTTAGTGGTGAGTGACAGAGTCAGTGGCCGCTGGAAGGGACTCGGGCCTGACCCTCCCACTGAGAGACGTCAAAGGCGGTCAGCACACTGGGCAGACAGGTTGCTGCCGTAAGTCAATAGGTGCAGCCCAGGGTCTGGACACCCACCCCACCCTCACCTCCAGCTGCTGGATTCAAGCCGGACTCCCAAGGAAGCCTCTGGGCCCGGCCATTGTCAAGGCCGTCATTATGACTCTTATACAGGTCATCATCATGAGGGGCTCTCAGCCTCGGCTGTACGGCAGGACAACTGAGATGCCGCATGTCACCGGTCAGCTCAGAGCATCTGTTAATTGCACTATTTCAGGCTTGGGCGACTTCTTGAACCCCCAGTAGACAACGCAGGCCGGTCAGCAGACCAGAGCCAAGCGTGTAGGCGTGTTCTGCCCTGTGATTCCCTCCGAGGCGCCCTGGCTTCCCCTCCCATAGGCAGACGGGGGGCAGGGGGGAGGCGGGCAGGTGTCTTCCTTGCGCTGCCGTCGCAATGTGTGCGGACTCCTCTTCTCTTTCTCAATGAATGGACAGCGTTTGCGCGATGTTTTCGCTCCGTGGTTGGGGCGTCTCTTCTTAAGCAGCTTTACACGGGCGGCCTATTCATACTCTCAGACATACGTGGAGGCTTGTTTTGCTGGCATTGTTCACGCAAGACGCCACGCCATAGCATTCTCTGTACCTCGCTGTCCTGTGGGCATACAAATTAGGTCTGACAGGGTTTAAGGGTGAGCCTGAGCGCACGACTGAGGGGGGAAGGAACACTCTGGCCGAAGAAAACCGCCGCACGTGAACGGCGTGATTGCAGGGTGCTTTTCTGCTCCAAACAGTACAGTTCCGTTGTTTTCCTGGGGCACACAATGGGCTGGGTTTGCAGGACACATTAATTTGGCACTTGTAGAAATGACAGTCTCTCAATTACCGTTCATTGTGCTGGATGCTAATTTAAAGCCATCCATCCGTTGCCAAAATGATGTCTGAATGCAATCAAGTGGGCGCTAATGCATGAGAGATTTCACTGCCCGGGCGCCCACTGAACGAGAATCACAAGCCCCTTAGGTTTAGGGAGTTGGGTTAAACATGAGGCTCATATGGAACCTCTGGGGGTTAACAGGCGATATTCACAAAGGGAAAGGCAGCCTTGCCAGTGATGGGGGTGAAGTGAAGTGAAGTGAAGTCGGTGGGTTCCCTTTGACCTGATCTCAGCAGGCACCTAAATAGCCTCTTAATATCTGGTTAGCAGGGCGAGTTTACATGTGACTCAATTCGTGGCCTGAGCCAAAAGATTACACTAAAGTAAAACTGCAGAACGTGTTTGGAAACTCCTCCTTCTGAGTCACGACCAGGATCTTCTTGTCTTGGGGAGAATAGCAGCGTTGCCGGCTGCACAGCCACGCAGCCTTCAGGGACAGTGCCGTCTGCGGTAGGGCCAGCTTGTTCATGGGCAGGGGTCTTCCGGAAGGTTCTGGGTGTCCCTTCCCAGGTATCCTGGCGTTTGCAGCTTCGGTGACCCCACCCTGAAAGTGGGGCTACAGCAGATAGCTGGGCTTCCAGAAAGAGTGGCTGCAGTCACCCCCAATGCAGGAGCCCAGGAAAGTCTTAGGTGGGCTTTCCTTTGACAGAATGGGTCTGTGCTTCCAGGTGTGGAATTAATGTTCACAATAGTCTGCTAAGTGAGTAAAGTGGGTCCGAACACCACACACAGCCTGACTTGTTTATATAAAATCACACACACACACGCAAATTGTGAGAAAATACACCAAAATATTAACTGTGATTATTTTTAGAGGAGGGTGAAAAACACCAGTATTTATTTTAATTTCTTTTTTTGCTACATTTTCTTCCTTTTCAGCGTATTGTATTGATGATGTTGTTACAGTTGTCCCAATTTTTTCCCCTTTGCTCCCCTCTGCTCAGCACCCCTCTTCCCTCCAGCAATCCCACCCCACTTAGTTCATATCCATGGGTCATGCATGTAAGTTCTTTGGCTTCACCCTTTCCTATATTATTCTTAACTCCCCCCTATCTATTTTGTACCAACCGATTATGCTTCTTAATCCCTGCACCATTTCCCCATTTCTCCCCCTCCCCCCTCCCAGCTGGTAACCCTCCAAATGATCCCCATACCTATGATTCTGTTTCTATTCTGGTTTGCTTAGTTGGATTTTGTTTTTATTTTTTAGATTCAGTTGTTGATAGTTGTGAGTTTGTTGTCATTTTAGTGTTCATAGTTTTGATCTTCTTTTTCTTAAGTAAGCTTCTTTGACATTTCATATGATAATAACTTGGTGGTGATGAACTCCCTTAGCTTTACCTTGTCTGGGAAGCACTTTATCTGCCCTTCCATTCTAAATGCTAGCTTTGCTGGGTAGAGTAATCCTGGGTGATAGGGGAGGCTGTGCCACTGGACCCAACAGGACACCTACCACATTAGGCCACACTGCCATGAAATGGAGTCAAAGCAGCTCTACCTAATACACAGGAACAAACACAGGGAGGCTGCCAACCTGAGGAGGAAAAGAAACATGGCACTAATGAAAGAACAGATCAAAACTCCCAAAAAAGAACTAAATGAAATGGAGATAGCCAGCATCTCAGATGCAGAGTTCAAAACATTGGTGATCAGAATGATCGGAGTAATTATTGCCTATGGTCAAAAAATAAAGAAAGACGTGAAGATTATACAAAGTAGTATAAAGACAAATATACAGGGAACTAACAGTGGTGGGAAGGAAGCCGGGATTCAAATCAATCATTTGGAACAAAATGAAGAAATAAACATTCACCCAGAACAAAAAGAAGAAACAAGAATTGAAAAAAATGAGAAGAGGCTTAGGAACCTCTGGGACAACTTCAGACATACCAATATCCAAATCATAGGGGTACCAGAAGGAGAAGAGGAAAATTAAGAAATTGAAAACTTATTTGAAAAAACAATGAAAGAAAACTTCCCTAATTTGGCAAAGGAAATAGAGATACAAGTCCAGGAAGCACAGAGAATCCAAAACAAGCTAGACCCAAGGAGGACCACACCAAGACACCTCATATTTAAAAGGCCAAAGGTTAAAGATAAAGAGAGAATCTTATAAGTAGCAACAAAAAAGCAGAGAGTTACCTACAAAGGAGTTCCCATAATACTATCAGCTGATTTCTCAAAAGACACTTTGTAGGCAGGAAGGGACTGACAAGAAGTATCCAGAGTGATGAAAAGCAAGGACCTACAACCAAGATTACTGGGGTTTTATTCTGGTTTTTTTTGTTTGTTTGTTTGTTTGTTTGTTTTTTGCTACATTTTCTAATGTCTACTCACTGATATAACACCTGTAACTTTCTCATTTTTGTCTCTTTTGGGGAAGAACAGTACTAAGAGTTATTCAAGGGTCAGCTATCTCTGGTGAGAAAATACCTAGTTATTACCCAGAAATCATTAAACGTTCTTAATCCTACTTTCTTGAATAGAGACATCTCTCAGGGGGAAAGTACATATAGTTAAATTAACTCTGAAATATCCATCTCTCAGGACATTCAAGAGTTCACTTGTCCACAAGCCTCTGGAGCCATCACCCTTCATATGGTCTCTAGAAGAGTTGTCTTGCTGAGGCCAAGTTGTATGAAAAATAAAAAGCTTGAAACATTTGTAACACACTCGGCCACGTGCGAGGCTCACACTGGGACAGGCTGAGGACCAAGATAGCCCAGGGGGGTGTATCAACAGGTCTCTCCTCTCTTCCCCAGGTGAATTGGTCATCCAGGAAAATAGAGTACCTGTCCCACATCACTTACACTCTCTCTTGTTCTCTCTCTCTCCCTCTCTCTCTCTGTCTCTCCCCCTCTCCCTCCCCTTCCTTCCCTCCCTCTCTCTTTCCTTCTCTTTGCCACATTTACGTGTGAGGTGTATTCCTTTGAAACCTTCAAAGCATTTCAGTGGTTTAGAGATACAAAATCAGGAAACTCTAGAGACCATGAACTCAGTAGAGGAGAATGAGCTGCCATCCGGGCGGCAGAAAACAGCTCCCCCTGTGGGCCCTCCACCGAGCCAAGTTTCACAGGAACTTATCATCAAGAGGCCCAAAAATATCTTCCAATTCACTTGTCTTCACAGGCTTTATGTTCATCTGCCAACCCAGAATTGCAGCTGAAAAATGCATGTCTTCAAATACCCTGGAACCATTTCCTGAATTCAGGGAGTTCTGTTTTCCTCCCAAACACTTGTTTGTCACTCCTATAAAGGCCAGAATGAGAAGGACCAAGGTCACAGGATGGCACAGTAACAGTGATGGATGGATGGATCAATAATTGCACTGTTATATCATTTACAGTCTCACAATACCCACCACCCTCACGGGGTCCCTCCCGCTACGTCTGCTGCTCCGCCGTGAGAATCGTGGCATGGACTGACGTTGTATGACCTGTGTCATTAATGTGCTAGAAGAAACTGTGTGTGGCCAACTCCAGCCCCCATGTAGAAAATGGATGATGGCAGGCTGACCAGCCTGTCTCTGTGGGTTGGGCATTGTCCTGCAAAGCGAAACATCACTGGTTCGATTCCCGGGCCCACGCCTGGGCTGCAGGGTCGGTCCCCAGTCAGGGTGTGGATGAGAGTCAGCTGATTGATGTTTCTCATTCACATCAGTGTTGCTCTCTCTCCCTTCCCCGCTCTCTAAAAATAAATAAAATCTTTTAAAAATTTTTTAAAAGAAAGAAAGAAAATGGATGATGGAATTAGCTTCCTCACCGCTGGGTTGTGGAGCCTCGGGCAAATGGCTGAACTCCACTTGGCTCCTCTTTAGAAACATGTAACACTTGCCCCTTAATTCCATGGCCAGGTCCATGGCGTAACGCGGACCGATTTCCAAACACAGAGCACATCGGCCATGCAGCGGGTGTCACTTTCCTTCTGCGCCCCTTCCCTGTTTGGTCCGGGTTTTGGTTTTTGCTTTAAATCAGGTCACTTTTTTAACTTTATTTGTATTGTTGACACCACTGCAGAAGTCTCCCTTGTCCTCCCTGTGGCCCACCTCCACCAGCCTCTGCCCCCGGCCCCCTGGCCATCACCACACCGTTGTCTGTATCCATGGGTCATGCATGTGTGTTCCTTGGCTGACCCCTTCCCCGCCCTGCATCCATCCTGCGTCCCCCCTTCCCTCTGACAGGCGTCGTCTGTTCCATGTGTCCCTGCCTGTGTTGCTGTTTTGTTCATCCGTTTCCCTCATTAGATTCCCCGTACAAGTGACTAAACCATGTCCCTCCTTTAAATAAATGTCAGACACCTGGCTGACATCATCGCAGTCGTTTTGGGGTACAGGATTGCCGCTCTGCTACTGCAGAAACAAAGGCAGTATCGTGAAACGTCCCTCTGCCGGAGTGTGGTCACAGTCCTGGTGTCCTGAACCCTGACGGGCGGCAGAATGTGCAGATTTTCCGGAAGGCGTAACTGGAGACCACAATCTCCATATCCCAGGAGTCCTGCCCAGCAGTGCGCTTCCTGGTGCAGCGTGCCGTCCCCGTCCAGGGCGAGCGGGAGCCCCCTTAGCAGCTGCTATGTCCCTGTCTAATCCAAAGCCCATCAGGGGACAGGAACTCATTGAAAGACTTCACAAGTGTTTGGCTGGAAGGAGACCTCAGACTCAAGTCCAAGGTAACCCTCTAAGGAAGAGGGGACTTCGCACCTTGCCTCCTAGAGGAATGTCTTACAGCAGATGGGAGGGGTGAAGTGAGTTTGTCCAAAGAGCTTGGATTTCCTCTCTGTGGCCTCAGGCATGGCTCACGGGGCAGAGTGTACCCTTCTGAGGTGTGACGCCTTTTAGGGAAAGCTACTTAATAAAAAATGTTACAAACAACTGAGGGAGGAAAACAAGAGAACTGTTGGAGTCCTGCATCTTAGAATCTCATCCCTATGAGGGACTAGTTCAGCTGTCGGCCACACTGACCGTTTTTTCCGCAGGTCTAAGTACCCAGGCTTGATCCCAGCTGGGTGAGGGCTCCACACCCGCAGGGAGAGGTGCCTTTCATGGGCTCCTTCTTCATCTCCAGGAGGCTTTTCGGTTTGCACAGAGGCCCAAAGGAACGAGAGTAGAATTCTTTCCCCTTTTCCTCTTAGAGCATTATTCAAGAAGGGGTGATATTCCTTCTCTCTTAGCATGTTTGCTGAATCTTCAGACCTTAGAGTACAACCTAAAAATATCATGAAAATATATGAATATAATCTGATTAAAAGTTCTAAAAAGTCAGAAAATATGTATGTGTGAATCCATAAATACTTACGGGGAAAAGAAAATACTTTTGACTTGATCCTAAACAGTCAAAGTGCAGACATCGCTGGCAAGTGTGGGTGATTTTATTATAAAATTTTGTAGTGGTAAAAAGAAAAATGTATTGCTTTAGAAAAGAAAAACTTAGTCTATCAATTTACTAGAGAAAAGGATTTAAAAATTCAGTGGGTAAAAGCAAGCCCTGTATGAAACATTGGCCCTGACAGAGGACAGCTTTGAACTTGCGTTGGACATTGATAGAGTAAATAACATTTTTTTTCAAGTCTGTGCCATTTTTTCTAATACCCACCAAGATTTGGACCTTTTTGGATACCATTGATTTTATTTTCTGTGTGTTTTACTTACGTGTGTTGTTAAATACTCTCACTCCCCGTTCTTCAGCAATAATCAGAACTGTGAACACTGTGAAGTTTACAAAACTAACACTCTCTCATTCCCTGCCTGTTAGCACCATGATTTCAGCTGAAACTGTATTTCTTTTCTTTCATGAACCTGAAAGGACTCAGTCTAGTCAATTGTCCAGAAGATTTTGCTTTAAAATCACCCCCATTTCCAGCCTCCCTCGGAGCACATCCACTCACCGAGGTCCACAGTGCCCTCGAGCATGTCCTCATGTCCGTGGAGCACAAAGACCAGCCCCTGGCAGGCGGCTTCTTCCTCCACCTTGGTCTGTGCTCATCTGCAACAAGCAGCCCCGGCCTCCGCCTCGGCCGTTGAGCTCATCCTGGGCACCCCGGCCCCAGGATATTTACTCTTCTAAATGATCAAGCCTGACCGCTTTGAGCTGACCTCACAAGTCTTTTTAAACGGCCCATTTTATAGCTCAGCCTGGCTTTGCACTCACTCACCTATTTTTGCTTCTATTAATCGATCATAATAGTGGTTGATTTGGATAAGTGGGTATTTGCCTTTTTTTCCTCTAGTTAAAACCAAACCCCAAGGGAATGGGAATGATTAGGGCCTACTGAGCTCTCTACACCATGCCTTGCTTGGCATTCTTTTTAAAGATTTTATTTATTTATTTTTAGAGAGAAGATAGGGGAGGGAGAATGAGAGGGAGAGAAACATCAATTGGTTGCCTCTCACATGGCCTGCAACCCAGGCACGTGCCCTGATGGGAATTGAACCAGTGACTTTTCGGTTCCCAGGCCAGCACTCAGTCAACTGAGCCACACCAGTCAGGGCCCTTGCTTGGCATTTTAAATGTATTATCTTCGTGTTCCCGTGAGGCCTGGGCGGATGATATAGTGAAACATTTAGCTCAGCCTAACGGTGTTCTCCTCCTGAGTCTTCCAAGTGATGAGTTCTCTAAATATAATATGGCTTCTAATCTATTCCAGTTCTGTAAGGCAAAGATTCTCAATTAAATTGAATTATTGGCAGTAAATTTTAACATAATCTATATTCTACATGAATAAAGTAAGATGGAGTGGCTGGATAATGAATAATTTAACTCACTCATCTACCCCAGCCCTAATTCTAGAGAAATATGGGCACATTTACAGGAAGCCTGCTCCGTGGAAGAAGTAGGTTGACAATGAGGAAGGCCAGCAGGAGACAAGATGTGGAATAAATCAGAGGTGATGGACGCAGCTCGGATGCAAAGGGGGAGCAAGACAGAAGGCGCTGATGAAAGCCGGGTAGGACTCAGTCACTCTGAAGGTACTCATGGCGGAGCTGCTTTTAAAGCCCCATCCAAGGGTAGCGTGGTTGGCAGCGGTGGGTCACATCGCACCCTGGGGGCAGGAGTTGGAAGACCCTTTGAAAAGCATTTATCGTCAATGAATCTCAAGTCTGAAGCTTCAAGAAGCCCTATGAACCACAGACATGACAAAAATAAAAACGACTTTTAAAAAATCATTAAAATCGAAAGAGTTCAAAAACATCCCAAGTTTAGAAGATTATCCCTGAAATAATACAATTGATCTTTACAAGAAATATTTGTTTGCTTTTCAAGTGGCAAAATTAGATTGCCTTGGGAAATTAATAATAGACGAAATGCTTTAGGATTTAGATCAGTTTAAAGAAAGAAGCTTTGCCTTCTTTAGTTTCTAATGTGAAAAATTGGGTAAATGTAAAAATGGGCTGAAGACCTTAACTGAAACCTCACCAAAGAAGATATGCAGATGGCAAAGAAGCCTATGAAAAGATGCTTCACAGCATGTGCCATCGGGGAAATGCAGACACATCAGCAGTGAGCTATCCCCACACACCTGCTAGAGTGGCCAAAATACGCAGCCCCGACAACACCAAGTGCTGACGAGGATGTGGATGTGGAGCAACATTTATTGCTGGTGGCAACGCAAAATGGGGCAGCCACTTTGGAAGGCAGTTTTGGTGACTTCTTAACAAAACTAAACCCTCAGGATATGATCCAGCTTCATGCTCCTTGTTATTTAACCCAAAGGAGTGGAAAACGTATGTCCACCTAAAAATCTACACAGCAGCTTGATTCATAATTGCCCCAACCTGGAAGCAACCAAGATGTCCTTCCATAGGTGAATGGATAGATAAACTGTGGTACAGCCAGACAATGGATTATTATTCAGTGTTAAAAAGAAAAGAGCTATCAAGGCATGAGAAGACATAGAAAAGACATAGAGGAAACTAATAATGCATATTATTAAGGGAAAGAAGCCAATCTGAAAAAACTACGGACTGTATGATTCCCACTATATGACGTTTTGGAAAAGGCAAACTCAGTGGTTCCCAGGGGTTGGGGTGAGAGGACGGAGGGGTCAGTAGAGGGAGCACAGAGGATTTTTAGGGCGGCAGAAATGCTGCCTATGGCACCGTCATGGTGGTGACATGTCATAACACATCTGCCCAAACCCACAGGCAGCACACCAGGAGTGAACCCTGAGGTAGACGAGGGACTTGGGGTGATGATGACCTGTCACTGTAGGCTCAGAGGTTGTGACAAGTGTCCCACTCTAGTGAGGGAGTTGATCGGGGGAGAGGCTATCCATGGAGAATCTGTACCTTCTGCTCAAGTTTGCTGTGAATCTAAAACGACTCTAAAACAGTTAAGCCTTTAAAAAAAGAATAGGAAGGGAGGTTTTGTTGGTCCATTTTTCAAAATTTCATTATTCTCCCAGCTTTTTCTCTCACCCTCCCTTCCCAAGAGTCTTTTATATGCCTAAGGGTTCACCCGCCATCAGTAGAAGCACCCACTCTGTACTTCCACTTTAAAGATACCCACTTACAGATATCCCTTCAAAGACAGGTCAGCATATTAACATGCATGTAGCAGTTTCTTCCTGCTTTTTGGTTAAAAGGGGTCTTCTAAGAACCATTTATTCACTTTTAACATTACCAAGTTTTATGTTAATATTCTCAAGTTCAGAGTGGCTGAGTACAAACGTGCTTTCTTTAAACTTGTACAGATGACTTATCACGTACCACCGAGGAGCTGATATTACTTCCTTTCTGTTACCCCCAAAAGATGGAGCAAATATACCTTCGAGAAGGATCGCCAACTCAAGCCCCTGTGTGAAGCATTCTGTCTGCCACCTTCATGACACCAAACTCCTCTCTTAGGCCTTCTCTTCCTTTCTACCCTGTCCCTGTGGCCAGCCACACAAGCCACTCTATTCTCAACTAACTTTTTCTAAAGAAAAACCTGTACTTTGTAAAGGTTTTCCCAGTTAAAGAGGGAAAGCTAATAATCAGAACAGTGGAGCAGGAATACCTTGAATCCCAATTTCAACATCACTGGAAACAGAGTTGGACAATCATACCAGTCTCTAGGCATTCGGTTTCTTTATAAATTGCTTTATTATTTAAAAGGTATTATTCACAAGATTGTGAGGATCAAATGAACTGACTTATGGGAAAGGGCTTTGAAAAGCATTAATGTTAAGCAAACGCACATTATTATTAAGGGATGCGTCACTAAGTCACATGACCTGGAGCGGAGGGTCTCTTTAGTGAGAGGCCGTTCAAAAGCCACCAGGAACCCTGCCCAGAACTTTGCTGTCCAGGGTGGTGATGTTGCCGTCCCTGACAGCGGAGAGCTCTGCCTGCCCCCTGCTGACGTGTGCGCACTTGCCCGGGTCTCTGTAAAGCAGTGACGTGCGTTGTCTGGAAGCCCAGAGGTTCCAAGGTCAGCCAGAGTAGGCCTCAGAACTACACCGTTTCCTGGCCTGCCGCTGCCATCATCATCGGTCCAGCCCGCGAACGTCGTGGCCCTGATTAAATCCCCCTCTGTGTCACGGCATCACCGTGAATCTTTCGGCCTGGAACACCCATTAATGCAGCAAGCACCCTTGACATTAAATCAAGATGGATTCTGAAGCACCCTCGTGGGGTTATTATTGAGGTCTTTAGAAAATCATATTGGTCCCATGAATACTTCCAGAGTTTCAAGACATAAAAGATGACTGCTCTATTCTAGACACCTCACCTGTAATTTTCCCCTTAGCCCAAGTGATTAACATTCTCTCTGCCCCTCCTGCCCCCTTATTAAAGATGATGGCCCCAGTTCAGATTAATGAGTTCAGGTTATTTCTTGTGTTTAACCTGAACATACCCCAAATATTTGCACAAGTCCATTGCTAGTCACCTCTCAGTTTTCAAAATCAGACGTTAATAAGGTTATAAGTGCTTTCTAAAACTTTACCATTGAAGTAATCTAGTTTAAATCCCTTTTAAGTACGTCTATTTTAGACCCTTGCCTTTTAAAATTCCTTAATAAATGTCTCTTATAATGGAATCTTATAAATTCAGTTAGAAATATAAATTAAGTTCTATCAATCAAATTAAAACAGTAGCTCAAGTTATAAACCATGTGTATAGGCCCCCCCTTCCATGAAATGAAGAAGAATGTTACCCTTTGTGACTTCGTACAGTGTCCTACAGAATCCTAACCCGCATGTGGTTATTATAACACTTCATAACTTCTATAAAAACATCAAGGACTATTTCAAGCAGTTTTAGTCCTATTACTATAATGAATTTGTCATTGTTCAGACTTCCAGCATTTGCCTCAACATTCAAGGTCATTGGGTCACTTACCTCAGCAATTCTTCAATTACTCTTAAATTGTTAGGAGCTTGTCAACCTCTTTTTGTCCAGAAAATCAAAAGTATCTCATGGTTGAAATGATAGTACAAGATATGCTACTGACATTTTACTGAACGCCTCCTTTCATGCCAGGCACTGAGCTGAGTATATTCGCAATACGTTACCTTATTTCCCATCACAGTGATTTTGAGATGCAGGTACAGTGTTCCCTCACTTACTGCAGGTATTACATTCTAGACCCCACCCCCCACCCCACCCCCACGATAGGTGAACATCCGCGAAATAGGAACCTTACATTTATTTTAGTGTTTATATATATTTTATAAACCCTTCCCACACACTTATAAACCACTCCCAGTCCCTTATTAACCTTTTCCACACTTTTATAAACACTACTTATGTTCTTAAACATATTCTACACTCTTAAACTTAGTAACTTTAACAACATACGTATACAGTACCACAAAATCCCACGATACAACAAAAAATCTGTGATAAATAATTAAATATAATATTTTTAAAAATCCCGTGATACAGTGAGGCCGCGGTAAGTGAACCACGATATAGAGAGGGACGACTGTATTAGTACTCCTGTCTTTAAAAATGAAGAAACTGAGGCTTCCAGAGGTTAAGTGTATTATTCGAAGTCTCGTGGTTAGTAAAGGACTGATTGGAACTGGAAGCCTGGGGCTCCGATTCCCAGCCTGGTGTTTTCTCCACCACGTGCCCCCAGCATCGTGTGCTTTTCCCATCCCAGTCACCAGGTGGGAGCCACGCTGTGCTTGCTGGAGGATTCGGGAGCACGGGGGCCAGCGCACCCCAGATCAGGATGTTTCTGACAGCTGGAGAGCTTCTCTTATCCTGCACCTTCATCTCCATTCAAGATGGGGAACATCTTCATGAAGAAGCAGTGGGTGTCCGGCTCTGGGTTCCACTCCCTGTGCCTCTAAGCACTCAGGAGCATCCATCCACCTTCAGAACACCCAGCTCCGAGGAGGCAAGTCAGGGCACCGGGCCCAACACTGATAAATTCCGCCCTCTTCCCTTCCCCACGTCCTCGTGGGTCCCGACGCTGATCTGCTGAGGGAGCAAGGGTGACGCATGGTCACAGGCCCTCCTGGCAGAGACGGTCCCCTGGTGCCCTAGACGGCTGGAAGTAACCAGCACTCTAAATACTGTGACATTTCCAGAAGTGGCACTATCTTTTCTCCCATGTGATCTTCGTGACTTCAGCAGAAGCTCTATTCACTCCTTTTCTTTCCAGCATCTAAAAGGAACCGAGCTAATGAAATGTTCTGAGGAGTTTGCTTTTAAATTTCTCACGTTTTCGGCTCCCGTGGAAGCCGGTCTGCTCCCCACCATCCACGTTTCCCGTGAGCCCTTCACCCCATCTGCACAGCATCCTTCCCTGTTCGCTGTCCTGGGTGCGATGGCAAGTTAGTGATTCCACAGGCAGGAGCTGAGCCGTCCTGCCCATCCATGTCTCTGTCACACATGCCACCACGTGACTGAGCAACGGCCTGAGTCCCAAAGGTTCTGAATGGGGTTCCCTTCTTTCTCTGCCTTTCTTCCTGGGGCTCTCTCTGAGGCTGAGGAAGCACACACACCCCGCAGGAAAACAGAGCCAGAGTTGGACTGGACCTTTCTAACCATAGGTCGCAGATAACAAGATATCTCTGGTATTTACGGCACCGCCCGCCGGCCATATCCGTGATTTTGTGTTCAGCATGGAGAAGACCTTTCTCTACAAATACGCAACATGACGCATGAAACAGGGCATGCAGGGTCCGACCAAGCAAATCCTTCTGACTTGCGAGAACACTCTAGACTGCTTTCTAATAAAGAAAGTGATTTGCAGGGTAAATACAGGCCATGCCCTGTGAGTTTTCTTATTGATGAGATTCATGCTTTGAATTACTGACTGATGGCTGCTGACGGATCGCGGCACCTCTGTTTTGGTCCAGAGACAGCACTGTGATGACTGAAATTCAAATAACCCAAACAAAGCGTGGAAATTGCCCCAATAATTACATGACACATTTGGTCAGCCACAGCCACCCGCAGTGAGAGGGGAATTCAGTCTTTTGCGAGCCTCTGGCCTGGCTACGGCCTGAGCGCCTTCATGGCCACAACACAGCCAGGCTCCGATCACAGCAGGGCCTTCCTGTCCTCTGGCCAATGAATCAAGCAGAAGTTACAGCACAAATAAAATATTTATTCTCTGGACAAGAGTAAAAGAATTCAGAAGCCAGAACGCAGCCGGCCACATCCTGGAATGCCGGGGAAATGTCTTCAACCGTCTGAGCTGCTGTAACAAAATGTCACAGACCGGGCAGCTCTGAGCAACGGACATTTATTCCTCAGAGTTCTGGACGTTTCAGATCCCAGGTTAGGGTGGTAGCATGGTCTGGCCAGGGTTCTCTTCTGGGCCACAAACTTATTAGGTCTTCGCCTAATCACCCCCCCCCCCAAAATAAAAGCCACTTCTAACACTATCACTCTGGGGTCAGGATTCCAACAGGTGAATTTGGGGGGACACACACAGCCAGGCCCTTGCAGCAGGTATCCCCTTGTATAAAAATCAGCCACATAAGCACATAGCTGCCCACCCAGTGTCTGCCTTCCGATGAGAGACCCCACCCCCACCCCAGTGTGCGCACACACACACACTCACACAAACACACACCATGCACACACATGCTGCCAGAGTCCTCGCTACCAGTACGTCAGGGGAAATACTTGACACTGTTTAAATTAACCTTGTAGAGAGTCTGTAGGTTTAGAAGGACGACATCGTGGAAGAAGGAGAGTAGTTTAAGGACCAAACTGAGAGACTAGCCCCCTCCGGCCCGACGTGGTTTTGAGCTGCAGGGGTGCCCACTCTGTCCCCTGAGGCCCGATACTGTCCTGGCAGCACTGGAGTTAGCAGGAGCGGGTCTGGGAGGAGGGCGCGCCCCTGGGTGCTGGCGGAGTGGTTGGGGCTGAGTCCTCATGGAGCCGTGTGTACAGTGGGAGTGAGGGAGGCATTGGACGAGCTTCGAGGCGGTGGTGACAGTGACTTCTGTGAGGACAGCTTGTTGGGGTGCTGCAGAAGGGGTCGGCAGGGCCTCGTAGGAAGGGGAGGCCGTCAGAGCTGCCCCTCTTTCCTGCTCTGCCTGAGGCCGGCCCCGCACGGGCCACGGGAGGGGACCCTAACTGTCCCTCCCTCCTTCTGCTGCCAAGACCCAGAATTCAGGCTAATTGTAACAGTGCTGTGACTTAGTCACATGGCCAAACAAATAATCTGTAGTGACTGATTCTTGTTGGAATATCAAACTGTAGGAAAATATATTTCGAGTTCCTAAAATCCGTGTGTACTATTATAATTACTGCGGATCATGCTGTACATAGTATTAGCATTTAGAGCATCAACATTTTTCCTTGAAGTCCCTGGCTCTTCATACCCATTATTTGAAAAGACGACTTAATATTCCATCCAGTGGGTGCACCAGAATTTATTTAACCTACGCGGCGCACGAGAGGGAGGGGCAGTTCCTACTTCTGCTTTTGACATTGTGTCCAGTATTTTACTGTGCACCACGCTGCAGGGAACGTGTTTGTAAGTGGGTTTCAGTGTTCTGCATGTTTTACTGAGGCTGGATTGCCACATGTGGAGAGGATGCCACCGTTAGAGGGGCGAAGTGCTGGTGGTTTGTCCTGTGTGGCGCCAACCTGCTGGGCTTGTATTTCTGCCACACGGTTCTCAAGGGCGTGGCTGTCCCTCACGGGCGTGGCTGTTCAATGATCTCTCTCCCACGGACAGCACTCCTCACCTGGCCTCTGCTGCTATCAGCCAGGTTGTATTTTCTGGGGCCATTGGGCGGACCTGCCCTTAGTTCCCATGATTCATCACGAACATACTCCACCCCAGCTCAGGGGACCTCTCTTTGTTCCGAGTTCCCCACTGTCCATGCCCAGCCCTGATTCTCAGTCCCTCTCAGGCCGCAGGAAGGACCCTTCCCATGTCCCTCTGTCCTCTCAAGAGTAACCTCATCTCTACGGGGCTTGGTTCCGATGTGGCTCTTTCAAGATCCCTTTTAAGATGACTCCTGACTTGAGGGATCGGTGCTTTGTAAAAAAGCACCTAACGTTTGCTGACCAACTATCTTGCCTTATTCTGTCTTGTAATATCTTATCTCCCACAATTTAGTCTCACATCCCCAGTCATCTTGTAGGGTGCGGGACAGCAGAGGCCCTGTCTTTTAGACTCACCGAGCACGTGATCAGCACTCAGTCAACACCCAGCTGATGGGCGGGAGCCTCTGGCCACTCCTCCTGCCATGATGAGGTCTAGTGCTATCCCTTCTAGGCCTCTGAACTAGGGGTGGCTTTCCCTTCTCTTTCTTATATTCGGGCCCCCGAGACACCTGTCTGACTGTAAGTTGCTTCAAGACAAGGGCTAATGTCATTTCACCCCTGTGTCCCCCACCCCCGGTACAATGCCTGGCACACAGTGAGTGTTGGGTAAATACTTGACGAAGGGGCATTTTCTAGAACCACTTGTCCAATTGAATGTCTCAGTTCTGGAAAGTTTTGATGTTAGCTCCCTGCCCCTAGGAAAAATGAAAGAAAACAACCAACTTAAAAGCAGAAGGAAAGCGGTGGAAGTGATTTCCACAGATGTCTTCGTTGACCTTTCAGAGTTTCCTTCCCTGCAGCATTAAATCATAAGCAGCTTCCCAAACGAGAGGGCTTCACACTTTAATACAATCAGTCTTGTTTCAGCGTGTGTCTCTGGGCAATGAAATATCACAAAGACTTCTCCCGCCTCTTCCTTCGATGCTATTTTCTATCATCTGAACTTCACAGGGATGGACAACTCCAGAGCTGGGATATTCATTAAATCACCCAAGTCAGGATTTAATATGTCCTGTAATTGAGACTCGCATAAAATCACTTCGGCACCTGGAGGCCACTTTTATTTCTCCATTTTCTTGGCGTTCTGAATGACGCCTTTCTGAAAGATCGCTCGTATTGCCTTTGTAGTCAAACCACAGAAAAAGACCAGCGGGAGAGAAGGGGGCTGCTGCTGAGGCATTCAGAGCGCACGATCTTACAAACACATCCTACTGACCTGCCAAGAGCGGGGGGAGTTAGACACGCCCCCCGAAAGACACCTGCGTCCACATTTGACCTGTCACATCTATCCGCTCATGTCTTAGCCATTGGACCAGGTCACTGTTAGTTTTGCGCGAACACTAATGAAAACCAAAGCACAAACAGCAAGTTTAAAGAGCTCCCATGTGCACACACGTACGTGATTACCTTGCCCCAGAGCGGACTGATTTCAGGCCCCACTGACTACTAATCCCAAAGAGCAGTCATAAACATAGTTCCCCAGATTGTGTGGGACTGACAAGACCTAGCAAGGGAAACAATATTTTTAAAGTACCATTCCAATGGCTCACTGTCTTCATCCCGGATGAAACAGGTCAGCCATGCATTAGATTTTCCTGATTCCTGATGTGGCCAGGTGTGGCGAGGCTCAGGAGGCAATATGGAGATGAACTAAGAAGGCCGGAGGGTCAGAAGCTCCCACCCAGAGGCACAGCTCTTAGGAGCGGAACGGTGACGGGTTCCTCGCTGCTGGGACCCGGGAAGATTAGCCATAAGGATGGTCCCCTGAATGCTGGGCACTCCCCTGAGCAGTCTCCATGCATTAATTCATCCATTTATTACTAGACCCATATTATGAACATGAAAACTGATGCACAGAGAACATAGAGAAATTAAGTAGTTTGCCCGAGGTCCTCCATCTGAGCAGCTGAGTGAGGATGGGGACCCAATGATGTAGCTCTGACTCCCTTGAACCTCGGGGCGGGTGGGGGGAGCTGAGTGAGCTTCTCTCTGAGAGCAGGCACAACACGGAGACCCATCAAGGTCCTTGCAGGAAAGTCTAACACTTGCATGGGACCCAAGCTCAGGGAGGGGACCGGGGGCCACTCCTGCCAAAGCAGGGACACTCTTTCGAGACCATGCATCACTGATTCCGCAAATGCACATTCCTGATCGAAAAATAATGTTGTGTATGAGTCCCAATTGATATGCCTTCATTTATATATTCATTTCTAAATTTTGCACATATGCTACTGAATTAATGGGCATCATAAAACGTGCACAAGAGGAAAAATTACTCCCTTATACCAAAAGCTGACCATAAATCCACTTCAAATAACATTCACCTATGCCAGCACTGGAAATGTGTGTCCACGACTGAAAATCCGGTTTTTTAATAATTTGGGCCTCGTTTTATTTTGAAGTTTATTGATATATTATGCAATCTAAAAACTATACTTTAAAACAAAAACAAAGAGCCCTTTAAAAGCCTACAGCGAGACCCCACCAAAAAGGTCACCCAAGCAGAAAAAATTCTTTCTAGAACAATTCTTATAAATGCCAGAAACAAAGCCAAAATGTCAATCCATTCTTTTTAACATTTTTCACACCAAAACAACAGCCAGTACAGACAGACTAAAGCGTTGGAGCTTAAACTGTCTAACCTGCCACCAGTGACGGAGCGTGTCTCAGGGCAAAGATGGATTTTTCTGATCGTAGCAACAACACACACAAAAAGAAAAATGGAAAATTAAATTAAAAGGAAGCCTTTCAGTCATCCTGATGGGCTGAGCCCTTTGACAGCGCCCCACGTCCCATCAGCCCCTTATTGTCACCTTGTGGAAGCAGCTGCCCTTTGCATCCCAGACGAAGGGAAAGAGGAGGAGCCTAACCACGCAGCTGCAACATCTCCCCCCAAGAAGCCCATTCCCAACCTGGATTCCCGTCCGTGGTGTCTCGAAGGCTCCCCTCCACCCTGCACAGCCAAGATTAGTCCTTCCAGTTCCTTTGGTGTGAGGACCACTTCACTCGAGTTCTCCCTGAAGCTCAGGGAAGACTCAGGGAATGTTTCCAACTGGAGCCCTTGAACCCTGAACCCGTGGGTCCTTTCCAGGCACAAAGCTTGACCCGACAGAGACTATGGGATGAGAAGCCTGATGTCCACAGTAAGGGAACAATGTCACGGAGGCAAACAGGCTGACCCAACGGCCCAAGCCAGGCCTGTAGCAGCCAAGGGAGCTGTCTGCTAGTCAGAGCTCCCTGCTCTGGGGTAGCCGGTGACAGACTCGTTCTAGTTTATTTTATTTTATTTACTTTTTATTGTTGTTCTCTTACAGTTGTCCCATTTTCCCCTGAAGCCTCAGGGATGGGGAGCGCATTGCACTTCGTTTTTGAGGTGATAGGCTTGGCTGTGAGACATTACCCCAGAACTGAAATATCTCTGAAAGCGTTTTATAAAAGGTGTTTAAATCATCAGGTGCCTAATGTAGATTATTCATTGCCGTCTGTGCTTTAAAGGGGCTCTTTCTCCACGTGCTTAATGATGCCTGATAGTTGCAGCCCCGTTAAAGTCCCCCGTATAAAAAAATCTACCTTCCCTGCTCTAGGGCTGTGGGGGCAAGGGCTGGAAATGTTCATCCCGCGCACAGCACACCATATCCGTTTCTTGGGGGCATTCATCCCTGGGTGAGGGTCCTCTGTGTTAACGCACGGAGGTGTCCTTGTCAGGCACCGGAACTTCCGTGAGAACATCGCAGACCCACCCCTGTCTGAACAGAGGATTAGATCTCCGGAGGGTACTGGCGTTCAGGGTGCGCGTCTGCGAATGCTCCCTGAAGCTGCAGCTGCTTAGTGCTGCCCAGGAGCTCCGGCGAGAGGGAGCCCGGTTAGGAGCGCAGCCGGAGGGCTGGCCATGCACTGCCCCGGGGAGCGTTTCTCCCCGGCACTCATCACGTCTTAAAAGTATTGAACTTTGAGTTCCATCTGGAAATTGGTCCGATGTGGGTGCTCAGAGGACAAAAGGAGGCTGATGTGGAAGGAGTGGAGTGGGCAGGGCTGGGAGGAACCAAGGAAGTGCGGGAGGGGAAGCAGCAGGGCCAGGAACGGGGACAAGAGGCCCAGAGCGCACAGGGCTGGCTGGTGGGTCACTCTAAGGCGTGGCTTTTGCCCAGGGGAAGATTGAGATGCGTCCCAGAGGCGGTTGAGCAAAGGCGTGACGCACATTAAGAGATGATCACTCTGGCTAACTTATCTCCATGTTCCTAACCCAGGAAAATAATTTTCTAAGCCACTGCCCTAATGTCTGATGGCCAGGAATGGCCAGGATCCTAAAAGGCAGAACCTTCCCCGTATCGTCACCCCTAGGCCCCTGAAAGAGACAGGCAGGTACGAGGCACATTTGGAACGACTTCAGGATTGTTTTACTCTAAGAAGCTTGAACTAATAAGAGGAATTTTCATGTCCCTCTTGGCTTAGGCACATCCGAAGGTCATTACCAGCAACCTTAACATCATGGTTTGGGGTAGAACGTGGGCATCTATCTGCGTGGTGAGAAGGCTTCCGGGGTGATTCTAGCACGTGTATAGAAGCCACCTCTCCGGAGGCGGGCGCACACGGCTCACACGGGCAAACGCTGTTCCTTTACTTCCTGTCCGTGTGAGAGCTGTGCCGTCCAGCAGGGTAGCTGCGTTTACAGAGCCCTGGGGCTGAGGCCAGTCCAGAGGGACGCGTGCTGGCAGCGGCAAGCACCCAGTGGATTTTGAGGACTTTGGGTGAAAAAAATAGAAGTCAAGTGTCTCAATAATATCTCCATCAATTGCATGTTGAAAGCATATTTCAGATATACTAAATTAATACAGTATTTAAATTGATTTGCTGCTTTTTCTTAACTTTTTTAAATAATTCTTTTATTTATTTTTTATATTTTATTTATTTTTAGAGAGAGGGGAAAGGAGGGAGAAATAGAGAGAGAGAAACATCAATGTGGGGTTGCCTCTCACGCGCCCCCAACCGGGGACCTGGCGGGGACCTGACCTGCAACCCAGGCCTGTGCCCTGACTGGGAATCGAACTGGTGAGCCTTTGTTTCATGGGCCAGCACTTAATCCATTGAGCTACACCAGCCGGGGCTGAAAACTTTTTTGATGTGGCTACAGGAGAATGTAAAGTTACAAACGTGGCTGATGCTGCGTTCCTAGCGGCCAGTGCTGACGGAGAGCATTTCAAAGCCTCCTCTGTGGCAGGACCCACACACACCTGCCCCACGACCACCCCCCAGACTCTTTTTCTAAAAAAGAAAAAGGCTAAATGTCTTTTTCAGATCTTTCTTCCAGGTAAGGTGTGCGCAGAAAGCGTTGAAAGGCAAGGCTGCGCAGTCATTAATAGTAAGGACTTGCCAGCTGGGTGACCACGGGCAAGTTACTTACCTTCTCTGAGTCTCCACTCCGTCCTCTGTAAAATCTGGACACCCACGTGTATCTGGGGGGCCGTAGGCTGTGTGACATAGCCCCTCACTCTCCGTAAATGGTAGACGCTCTAAAATGGGCTCCGAGCCCTGGAGAAAGTGGAGCAGCACCCTGATGCTGGCGTGAGAGGCAGCAGAAGCAACGATGCCCGCCGCCTGCCAGGCGGAAGTCCGCCACCTCGCTCACTGGTCCTGTGTCTTCTTTGTGTGACGCTTCTTTCCTCCTTGGATTGGACATAGGCCTCAGCATGGCAGGTTCATGTTCAGATAGAAGTATAAACTAACTAAAATGCAAGATGTCGTTTGGAAACTGACGGTCAGAAGGTCGCCGCCGTGCTCAGGGCGACAGGAAACGGCCTGGGGATCTTTGCTAAGAAGTCACAAGAAAGCCTTCTCACGCCGGTGCTCCAGCCGTTTCGTTTGTGACGATTTGCTTTTTCTTGCTGTTTATACCTGACAGGACATCTTTCGGCTTTTTGACCTCACAGCCACGGCCCCATAGCACTCATCACAATGGAAAATTTAATTTTTACACCATTCTGTCCCATTTCTTCCATTGCCACAAGCACTCTTTTTTTTTTTAACGTTCAGACTGAATTCATTAAACCACTTGGTCTTCAAAGGCTCCCTTTTCTCACAGATGCGAGAAGACTCACATAGTTGGTTTTCCTGAGTCTCAGGGGACACCCCCCCGTTGCGCTAAAGCAGGTTCTGTGTGCGCCCAGGCTTCCCGCCCCTCTCCTGGTGTCAGTTCCAGTGGGAAGGAAGCCAGGAGGGGTGGACAGGGGACATTCTAACTCACCGTCCACGGCCGCCCTCCTTTCTAGGCAGAGGCTCCGTTTGGAAGGGATATGTTTGCAGACATTGCTTTACACTTTCGACTATTGAAAAAGGAGAAATGAGGAAGAAGGGAGCTGTGAACCTTCCCCAAACTATGGCACAAAAGAAATGGCGAGAGCAGGGAACGCGTATAGTTTGAAAGTGTGGGGTGCGCGCCTCTTGCGCTCTGGAGAGGAAAGCTACAGGCGGCGAGGTTGGAACAGGGAACAGCCCACTCCCTGAGCCAGGATCCATCCGCAAGATCAGAGCCTCGCACTCAGAGACCTGTGCCTTCAGACGGAGTTTCTTCCCGTGGCTGAGCTGGGAGGGGAAACAGCAGAGAGCCTTTTGGGGAATGCTTAACCCAAAGCGGCATTTTATGTGTGGGGGACTCTTTCCTTGCGCTGCCCTCTCTCCCGCCCCTGGGGCCTGCTTTTGCTGTTCCCTCCACGTCAATGGGGCAGGTCAGTGAGCAAACACAGGCCAGTGAGGGGTCAGCAGGTCCCTGAGCGGCCCACGCTTTCTGGAAAACCATTCTGAGGTTTTCTTCCAGGAAGTGTGTGTGTGCACATGTGTGTGTACTCTCACATGTTTTCTGCGGGAAAATATATGCACATGTATTTACATACATATGCCCCCCCAATACACACACATGCTCGTTTCCTGGAAGACCATTTGGAGTTTGATCTTGTGTGTGTATACAGTGTGTGCATGTATGTATGAATGTCTATGTATATACTGAGAGAGAATTACAGAAAGTCTTTCGCAAGTATTTTTTATTTATTTCCCGTAAGAATAAAGCTATTTTACACAACAATAGATACACCTATTCTTTTTGCACCAACGCGGTACAGGAAAAAAAGAATCTACAAAGGGGGAGAGTTTCTAATACAGGGGGAAATATTAAAGTTTTAGTCGTCAGTTTTATAATTGAAGCTGTCTCCTCGTTTCAAAATATCGTTCTCCGTTGAAAGAGAGGGACAGAGGGTCTGGCCAGTGCCCCGCGGTGGTGATTTCCCAGGCACATGTCAGGCAGATCCATGGAGATTTCGAGAGGGTTCTCCCTGGCTGGTGCACAGAGTCGATCACCCCAGGCCGTGTGTGATGATGGGATGCATCACCCAGACACTCCTTTTTCTTCTTTTCCTTCTCCTCTTCCCACGCCTCCCTTCCTCCTCCTCGTCTCCTTTCCCCAAAAGGCAGAGTATCAAACTTTTTCACGACAACCTCATTTTCAGGAACCCTTGGTGATTCATAACCCCAGACTTATTTTTTTCCAAAATGTACTAACAGAGCCGTAATCCTTGATTTCTTTGAGGGGAATCTTTGCTTTTTACCCCCTATTTTATCTCCCGTGGAGAAACTACCCTTGAAAAATTAGAGATGACGATAGAAACGCATCACCAACATGTCTTAGCTTTTCTCTGGGGGTGGTGTGGGAAGATATTATATCGTTGTCGGCAGCCGTCCGTCTCGAGAGACGATGGTGTAGCTTCTTAAGAGTCTATCTGCACCGCCGAGAATGGCTGTGCAGTCCGACTCGGGAGTGACACGGTATCTGTCTCCTCCCGTGTTGAATCGACATCTTGCGATGACGCTGGAGTGTCCTCTCCAGTGAAGCTGAAGCTACAGAGCCTGGGCGGGGTGATATGGAGGGTCTGCTGTTGCCCATGCAGCAGACCCCCCCTCTCTTCGCAGCTGAAGGGTCCAAGGGAAAGACGGAGTCAATACAGCTTGGCTTCAGGTGCGCCGCAGGAGTTGCCGGTGTTGACTACAACGTCAAACCACCTTAGGGACTCCGGCTCCGGATTTTCTGTCGGGGTTTACTCCCCTAGCCTTTCCCCTGAAGAGGTATGCCGCAAGGCAGCGGAGGTTTTTTGGAGTCAGAGTTTTCCTTCTCTGATGTGCCCTGACTGGAAGATCGAACCAGCGACACTTAGCTCGCAGGCGACGCTCAATCCACTGAGCCAAACCAGCCAGGGCTAGGAAGATATTATATAACTTTAAAAATATATGAAGACGGCCATATTGGTCCATAATACCATGAATTCATTCAATCATGCAACAAAGGTGCACTCAGTACCTAACAGGTACCAGGGTTTTTCTGGGCTCTCGGGATACAGTTGTTTGCCCTCCAGGCACCACCCTTGGTCTTCAGTATATGTAAATGCAAACAGCCGGCTGTAGTTCAGTGTGCGAGAGCCTACGGAATTACTATATTTTGAATTTATTTCATAGACAAAGAAAGGTTTCAGTCTAGTTCTCACAGAAACAAGTGATAACCAGTATAAAATAAAGCCAGGGGGTCGGGGGGTGGGATTGGCAAACCAGAAAGACAGCCTGGGGCCAGGATGGACAGATCGGGTATGAGGACAGGGCCGGTCCCAGGGGGGCCCATCCTGTCCACTTCCGGGACCCCACTGGCCTCTGAACAGCTTTCAGTAAGCGTCTTCTTTTCTCAGGCGGCACAGTGCAACCTTCCTACTCAGCCCGAAACCCTGGGAGGCCTCCGATAACTTTACGGAGATGTAACTAAGTTCTTGCATCGCAGGAAATAGGACGCCATTAGCTTCTGAGACTGTCTACGTTGGTGACCCATTCAAGAGAGCAACCCTAAACGAGATTCTTTAGACCGCTCTGTGTTTACATAACCCCCCAAACGGACTGCATGAATCCAGTGTCCATGTGCTGAGTGGGACCCCAGGTGTTCACCCACATTAGAACTATCTCTACAGTGTGGCACGCCCACCAAAGATGGTTTGTGTAGACTGAAGGACAGCTTGGGGCTGGGTTAGAACAGCCCAACAAATCTCAAGGTTTGATGAACATACCAAATGAAATAGCCCCATAGACCAACTGCAACAGAGAGGAATAATGGAACTTGCAATGTATGGTTCCATTGACCTTCCATGGTCAAGAAAAAGAGATACCTTGATTTTAGTGTAAAAATCAGCCAGTGGAAATGACTTTGGGTTTAGGAAATATATGTGGGTATCTTAGATCCTGCAGTCAACCATGATCTTCAGGTGTGGCTTTTTAAAATCAAGATAGAAATTACTTTAATATTAACAAAAGTTATCGTAAGTGATATAGGACATCGGTGGGTTTTCTGGTTGGTCTTTTCTATTAAGGTCTCAGCTGTTACAGAAAATAGAATTTTATCTCCTTAAAGAGGCAGTTGCGTGTTTATGTTTGTGGGTAACAGTCAGTGGTTACCTGGTGACTAGTTTCCTTTAAAAAGTCCCAGAGAAGAAACTGGTGAATAACTCACCTCGAGGACGTCTATGAAAACAGCAAACAAGGTTATGGAAGCGTGGCCGTGAGAGAGGAAAGAGCGGGGGCTCTGAAGCCCAGAAGATCTGAATTTGACCCCCCTCTCTGATCAGTAGGTGACCTTGGAGGAATTGTTCCCCTAAGTCTCCGTTACCTCATCTGTAAAATGGGGGCAATGACATCTATCTCCGACATACTACTGTTGCGTAATTAAGTTAAACGAGGCAATAGATGGACGCTTCCTGCTGAGACTGACACGGAGCGGAAATCGATAGAAGGCTGTTTCCTGACGGCACTTAAATGTGCACCAGCTCCCATTCAGAAGTGCACTCACCGCATCAGCAGACTCCTGTCTCAGATTCGGTCACCACAAAGTGAATGAAAAACAGCGTCTGTCCCCAGGGACGCTTTGGGTCACCAATTCTATTTGGTTCATCAGCTCAGCTGAGCAAACAAGAAAACGTGGAATGTTTAGTGTTCAGTGTGGAGCGGTGAGAAAACCACAGGCTCCTTATCCACAGAAAGGGTAGAATCCATAGAATGAGCAGGCACAAAGGAGGTGAGCAAATAATGTCTAAAAACACATAGTCTGGTTTCTAAAAGCAATCACTTCGCAGCAAACAATGAAGTTAGCAGAGCGGAGATACAGTGAAGGAGAGACATGGGATTGGGGACAACTTTATCCGTTAAAGCTGTCCAAGCAGGCGACCAGTCTGTCTAAAGACACCCCATTTCACCAAGCCAAGGGAAAGGAGGAAGCGCAGTAGAAGTTCAGAGCCTTCGTTAGCTGTAAGGCGTTTAATTCTCTGGGATATGTTATTCTAAATGGATCTTCAAACACTTTGGCCGTTAGCCTGCTGTCTTAACTAACGATGAGGTCTAAGTGGATGGGATAGCCTTTCTCTCAAGAAGCCACTTTACAAAGGAAATGAAACTAAAAAATGTCAACTAAGAAAGGTCCAGTGGACCGGCTAGTTGAAGAATATATTGTTGCTATTTAAACATTCAACTTCAGTTCAGCTCAATTCAGCAAATATTTTCTGCTTACCTGTTGGAGATCAGGGTCTGGCCGAGGTTGCAGGCAAAGGTCTTCCCTCAAAAGCCACATTCTAGTGGGCAGCCAGCTGCATAAATATACATACATACATATATGTATGTATGTATATGCATATACACATATATAACTTCAAAATGGTTTTCCAAAATTATTTGTGTAAACAAATATTTGTGACTGTTTATATTTTTTTTTCCAGAAATGGGTGTTATACTAATGTTGGTTTTCTCCCTTCAGCTTGCTCCCAGATGGTTCAGGAATTAGTCTTCATGTGTATACATATTACATGTGTGTATATAATACACAGATAAATGTGGCGAAGTGTTGAAAGTTGGAGAATCTGGATATGGAGGATGTGGGAGTTCTCTGTGCTAACCTTGCAGCTTTTCTGAAATACAAGATTATTTCCAAGTATATTTTTCTTCTAGAAATTTTTAGCATAAGTGATTCAGGGCCTTTACAGTCAGCCACACACGCCCCCGTCTAGAACAGCGATGCTCGGTCCCGGCAGAGCGCTGGGGTGACCTGGGAAGGGGAGGAATGAGGCGGTAGGCAGGCCCTCCTCCAGTCCAAGCAGGTCAGAACCCCTGAGAGCTGGCCCGGACACGTCCTTGGTAAAGTGCCGCCAACACTGAGAAGCTCTGCCACCATTCCCTGGACCCCATGCCAGCCCACCCTCCCGTGCCTTGGTTCCTGCTATTTCCACACTAGGAAGTACGTTCTCATCTGTCAACACCCACCTCCTAGTGAAGTAACCCGGACGTGCCCACACCCCACCCAGGAAGAGCCCGCCTTGCTCCCCTCTGGCTGTGCCCCCTGCGCGCTCTGTGGTTGGAGACCGCGCGCTGTGGTCCAAGGACGTGTTGACTGTACTACCCTTTGCTCAGAAAAAGGTGTGCGCGCATACTGCTGCCTGACATTTCGTACGATTTATTAATTCTCTGAAATGTATCCAGTGAACCCTCCCCCACCCCCAAGTAATATCCCAAGAACTTTTTTAAAGGGATGAAATTTAGATTTAGGAGCAACACACTTAGACTAGTATGTTAGGACGGTCGCTCTGCAAGGTCATGAATCAGAGACCCTTCCGGTCGCTCTGCAAGGTCGTGAAAAAGAGACCCTTCCGGTCGCTCTGCAAGGTCGTGAATCAGAGACCCTTTGGAGGATTCCCTTGCATTGCAGTTGTCAGGGGAACGCCCGAGGGCTGACCTGGAAGCAGGGCAGAGAGGCGGAGAGAAAGCGGACTCGAGAGGCAGGAGGCAGGAGACAGTGGACGTGCAGCACAGGGTGACTCCTGCCTTTCTATCTTTCTTTTTTTTAGAGCCAACATTTTTGTTGAAGAAATATTTATACAATGCCATTTACTGTGTGCCAGGCTCTTTCCAAGAACTTAACAGAGAGGAACTCATTTCGTTCTCATAGAGATAGATATTATCTCCATTTGGAAGTCCAGACACAGAGAGGTTGTGTAACTTCCCCAAGGTCACACAGCTTCTAAGTGGCAAGACTGGGATTTACATGCACGGGAGTCTGGCTACAGAGTCTGTGGCCTTAAATCTGTGGGGCTTTACTTTTTTCCTTTTTATTTATTTTTTATTGAATTCATTGGGGTGATATTGGTTGATACAATTATGAGGTTTTAGGGGTATAATTCTATAACAAATCATCTGTATAATGTACTGTGCGTTCACCACCCCTAGTCAGGTCTCCTTCCGTCACCATTCATCCCCCTCTTTCCCCTCTTCTCCCTCCTCCACCCCCTTTCCCTCTGGTGATCACCACACTGTCTATGGGGTTTTGGTTTCCATTTTTTTGCTTAATAACTCTTGCCTTTCTGTCTTCGAGTGACAGATGGATGGGGTGTCATTTGTCAAACTAGAACGTTCCAGGAGAGAAACGGATTTGCACGCGACGATGAATCCAGCTTTATATGTCTGGCGTTTGCGTTTCCCGAGGAAGAGCTCGGTGGCACCTCCCTGTCGGAGGTTGCAGGTTGGGGGGATGAGGTGGGACACCCCCCCCCCAGGTGTGGGTTGAGGGTCCGAGGGCTGAAGCCTCGGGGCACCAGCATTTTCGGGAGATTGCAGAGGAAGAGCCAGTGAGGAGGACAGACCGGGAACACCAAAAGGGGTCCAAGGAGAGCCCAGGAGAGTTCCCCAAGGGCTGCAGGGGTCCAGTCTGTCCAATAAGGACCAAAACTGCCTTTTCAGTTTGCTAACTGGAAGCTCACGGTGACCTCCGGGAGAGCCGTATGAGGCCACCAAGGAAGTGAAAACGCGGGGAGCAGAGGGCTTCCGGAATTGCCCCTCCGAAGGGGAGTCTCACTGGGTCTCTGCACAGCATGCTGACCTTGACCAGTCCGTCCTCCTGGAAAAGCCCCTTCGTTAACACCGCCTGTCCAGGGTGCTGCTCATTGTTCTGGCTCCGTCTTCTCCACGTACCCGTGTGAACGTGTTGCTGGTCTCAGATCAGTCCAAGGCTTCCCTGTTTTTCTCTCCTTAGAGGCTTCGTTAGGCAGCCCCTGCAGGCTTGTGCTGTTAAGTGCCATCCATAATAATGACTCGAAAATGTATATCTCTGGCCCGGTCCTCTGCTCTGAGTAGTGAAATGACTATCTGATACCTCTGCCTTTCTGAGTCAAAGACACCTCAGACTTCACCTGTTCAAAGCTGAAACCGGTCCCACCCCACCCCCACCAGGACCACTTCTGTGTCCCCGTTATCAGAGACGTCACCGACACCCATCTGGGAATACAGGGCTCTTCCCTAACACCTGTCCTTCACCTGCCCACTCCTTAATGATCCTCGGGTTCTGCCCGCTGTCCCCCTTCCCTGTCTCTTCATTCTAATGGCAAGTCCACCGGTTTGCAGGCCACGAGGAACGGCCCAAACTATCAGTGTGTTTCCTCTGTCCCATGACAGCGGCCCCCTCAAAGGTCTGCCTGTATTCCCCCTCCTTTCCCTCCATGCGTTCGCCAAACCGCAGCCAGAACGATCTTTTAAATCTGCACATCAGATTGGGTCGCCTTCGTATAAAACCCTTCAGAGTTACACGTTGCGTTCTACACAAAGACCAAAGTCCTCTGGATGCTGCTCCCCTTCTCTGTGAGCCGCCCTTCCCGCCACTGTCCCCCAGACGGTCGCCGTCCTGGAGTGCTCTGCGTTGGTCCTCAGCATCCGCTCCTTCCTCAGGACCTGTGCAAGTACTTCTTTCCCTTCCCAGGCTGCTCACCCTACCCCCTGCCCCTGCCTCGTTAAATCTCACTCTCCTCCCGTCGTTCAATGACACACCATCACTCCCTGTGAAGTCTCCCGTAGCGTCGTGGCTTTCTATCCAGAAGGCGCTTCATAAATGTGTTCAAGAATATAGGAAACGGCTGGCCGCTAGCCAGAGGAAGAGGTGAGGGTTTCCTGCAGATGGGAACGATGGGAAGCCCACAGCAGCTGAGCGGCTCGCCAGACCAGGGCCGTCCAGCTTGTTGGTGGCAAAGCCGGGACTGAAACACGGATTCCGATCCCTGCCTTTCCACCCAGCACGTGCCCCCCTTCCTAGATGTCGCAGAGGAAGTTTGCTGCGGGCAGTCCCGCCTGACCCTCTGACAGCCCCCTGCCCGCCCCCCGTGCCCTCACCCTGGAATCCTGGCTGCAAACGACCCTCCTGTGTAGGATTTGCGTCAAGTCGTCCGGGGCCGCTGGCTCGTACACTCCAAGTCCGACGGTCCCCCGGATCCTGCACAGTCACCGCAGAGACCGTAGCACTTACTGGTGTGTCTAAAGCGGTAAACGTTGGATTTGTGTCTCATGCGGGGCACGGGCCGTTCAGGATCAGCCTAAGAGGTTTTTCTTTGCTATTTCTTCTGCTTCGGGCAGATTCGGTCACTTAAAGCGAATTGCACAGACACTGACCTGGAAGTGACCTGGCCTTTAGAGGGAATGGCGGGCAAGGGCTTACAGTGGGTCTGCACTCACCTGGGCAAACAGAACCGGCAGAGGCGAGCGTTCGCCTGTCCCGGGTCCAATGCTGTTAGTCCAGAATGGTTAGAGTAAATTGAAGAAAACATCAAACCGAATAAAAAATTTAGGAGGGAAATTCAGTGTGGTGCACTTGGGGATAAGAAAATACATTTTGCTGGTGTAAGACCAGGAGAGAAATATTGTGTTTCAGGATGGCAGGGCCTCGGGAGTACAATGGGAAAGAAGTGTAAACAGAGCGGGGCCTTGCAGCTGGCCTGGAAGGAGGCGGGCCTGATGCCTGAGGTCCAGCGTCACTGCGACTCACTTAACTTTGTTATTAATGATACATTAAAAAGCAGTTAATGAGTATGATTATTCCGGGCAATGGAATTCAGCCATGACGGAAGTTAGTGACCCTGAGGCTGGGGTTCCAGCCGGGGCTTCCTCTGGTACACTTCCTAGCTGTTCCTTGTAGATGTTACAGGAGCTGTAGAGAGCTTTCAGGAAGTGGGGCCGCCGGGATGAGGTCGGGGAGAGCTTTGCACGGCAGGAAGGAGGAAGCAAACCTTATAGCATGTATGTACAGCAGGAGATGGAAAGAAGGAGGTCTGTGGTTAGGGACGGAATATATATGTCCTCCACCAAATCCATAGGTTGAAGCCACAAACCCCAATGTGATAATATTGAGAGATGAAGTTTGGGGAGGTCATTGGGTTTATATGAAGTTGTGAGGGTGGGGCTGATAAGAAGAGACCAGAGAATGAGGTAGCTAGCTCCCTCTCTGCGCCATGTGAGCACGCAGAAGAAGAGGGCTGTCTGCAAGCCAGGAGGAGAGCCCTTACCAGAAACAGAGTCAGCTGGCACCGTGATCTTGGACTTAGAGCCAACAGAACTATGGCTTAAGCCACCCAATTACGTCACTTGGTTGTAGCAGCCCGAGCCGAGGAAGGCAGCCGCCGCAGGTAGGACTCGGTCAGTACAGTCTGTACGAAATGCTGGGTCAGAGGCAGGTGAGCAGAAGAGGAGCGGATGCAGAGGGAATTCCCAGGCTGGGGAACCCGTTGTGAGCACCTCTTCTCCACTCCATATTTATTGATGTCATCTCAGCAGCGCGGGATAAGTCACGGTATGGCGGTTTACACCATGGGAACGGGCACCCCCTACAAATCAGGGCTCCTCCCACCAGAGAGGCAGCTCTTTATCATGGGCCGCGTGCCCCCAGATACATGACGTGAAGTCCTTGTGGGAGCAGAGGTCCCAGCAGTCCTCACGTTCAAAGTCAACCCTAGCCTTTCTGCTGCGGCGGCTGTCGCTGTTTAAATTACCAGTACACCGGGGCCCTCTTCAGCGACCTTTTATTGCCCACCCAGAGCGATTCAGCATCTGTAGGCTTGCCTGGCAAACGAACCAGCGTGGAAAGCATTGTTTCTATGGGGAACCATTTCCAAATTGCAAGTTTCTGACTTTAAAATAAACTTTTGGAAACAGCCCATTCGTGAGCTGGGGACTTTCAATTCTGGGTCCTCGTGAGGACACTAGAGAACAAAAAGAATCATGTCAGATTTTAAAAACATATGGGTTGCAGAAGAAATCCCAAGTGAAAAGGAACGGCATAGAATTGTTGAACTTGGAGAAGGCGATGGGGAGCTATTTAATCACAGAATGAGCGCCGGCTCTGTGTGTGTGTGTGTGTGTGTGTGTGTGTGTGTGTGTGTGTGTGTGTAGGCAAGGGAGGAAATGTCTTTTTGGTCTTATTTCGTGATGGATGGTTTGTGTATTTTATTTTGAACATTTCCCAACTCATTTTCCCCCATCAGGGGTGGTTTATATAGGATCCGTTTTGAGGACCAAGAAATGTTAAGACAGGATGGCTTGTCAGCTTCAAGGTTCCCGTCCCCTTCGTGATGCTGTCGACAGACGGTACAAATAACATATTTCAGAATTTTGAGAAACATGACATAATTCAACAAATCCCTTCCATAACATGTCTTGGAATATAATTATAATACATCGTAGAATAACTAAACCCAAAATGTATCCTTTTCTATCCAAAAACAAATATCATAAAACTTCAGCTATCCCATGGGAATATAAAAACCTTAAATCAACTATTCTAAATCAATACTTTCTTGACCATTTAATGAGGGAAAAGATGTTATGTGGGGCTTGCTCAATTAGTGTTATTTTAGTTATTCATTCGGAAGGGCTGGGGATATTACTTTCCTAAATGATATTACAGTACCCTGATAGAGCTTTTCCCGAAAACCATCTGAAACAAGGAAATGACAGCGGTAAATCTGCCACTTGGAGCCTTAAATGGCCCACAGCCCTCGCAGCCCTGGGTTAGCAGTTGGTTTATGATGTGGTTGCAGAATAATGCTCTAACCCCTCCTCCAAAACGGACATGAATCCATAAAGCGTGTTAACGGTGACGCTAAAACGCGCCAGAAGCTTTCTCTGTGGCATATTTTCGGTTTGTGTATCTGCAACCCTCCGCTTTCTGAACGTCCCTCCATGCTCTGCCTTGATGACCGCCAGTGTGGCTGAGAAACGCGCCCTGTTCCCGCCGGCTGCACGGCCCAGCTCCCTGCGGCACCAGGTGCAGGGCCCTGCGTCAGCCACGCCTCGAGGACCTCACACTCATGTGCATGTGTCGCCAGGGCGGTGCATCTGTGTGGTGCTTCCTCAGCGGGGAAGCTGCTCCTCTTCCCCACGGTCACACAGCCACCCGTGGCTCTTTGGGTCCTGGCTCTGATGTCGTCCTCGGACCCTGGAGACCAGGTCGGTGCCCCTGGTGCTGCAGGTGCCCCACTGGGGACCCTGATCCTGTACTCACCACAGTGTCTGTTGGCCCAAAGCACCCTCGACACTGAGAGGTCCTCGAGTGGGGATGGTAGGCGCAGCGCCCAGCGTCAAGTCTGGCACAGCTGGCGCTCAACAGATGCTCGCTGCCCGGGGAGAAGCCAGCTCAGGCTCTTCCAGGCGGCGTGGTGGGCTTCTTCGCACATAGCCTGCCGAGAAAAGCGCACATGCTCACCACGCACCAGTAACACACGCACCATGTGTTCAGGTTTTGGGTGTGTCTCCTCCCACCCCACTGCTGGACAGAGAGCTGCCCAAGGTCGGTGACGCACTCATGCGTCCTCACATTCCAGGAAGTCAGGCCGTGACTAGCATGGGTGCATGTATGTTTACTCTGCGTTGGCCAACAGGATGCTGGCATTGTGGGGCAGGACAGTTCTTCATTATACAAAACAGTCCCCACGTTGGAGGGCAGCAGTAGGCCTGCCCCCACTCACTGGGTGCCAACGGCACCCCTGTTGTTTGGACACACTCTCACACACACACACACACATGTATGTGCACACGCCTACACAGATGCATCACATACCCTCACACATACTCTGCACGTGCACATGGCTACACGTATGTGTGCTGGTACACGTGTGTGCTCATGTGTGTGCATGTGTGTGTGCCCGTGCATGCACACATGTGTTTGGGATGGGAGGGTCAGGAAGAGGCTGGCGCTGCCCAGAGCTGAGAGCCTCTAGCCAGCGGAACTCTTCTCACCGCAGCTCCGTGAGAAGCGGGGCGTGGTGGGCCGTGTACCTGTGCCCAGGCCGCTTCCTGGAGGCTTGCGTGTGTGTGCTGGTGTCTCGTGGGGCTCAGGGCGGCATCCGTGGCCCTCAGTGAAACATGGCAACTGTCCTTTGTAATGTGACTACCTCGTCTTTACTGAACGTTTATCGCATGTCCTAGGCACTGAGTATTCTGTGCCACCTGTTTACTCCTCACGACAGCCTGTGTGGCCCCAGTTTTCAGAGAAGGGCACGGAGGCTTAGAGAGTCACCAGCCATGGACCAAGGTGACCCCCCTTGGTTCATATCAAAGCCAAGGTCTACCCGGCACCCCTGCGTGGGGCTGACTCTGCTGGGCTTCTGTAACGAGAGCGAACGTCAGAACTCCCCGACGCAAGCGCCCTTTCCCAGTGTGTCCCTCCTGTTCATCACAACGGGGAGCAGTGTTCCCAAAGTGTGTCTGCGTAGTGTCGGTGCAGGGGCTGAGAATGATGGGCTCCGTGGGCAAAGCAGCTGGAGAAACGCTTGCAGAAGGGCACACAGAGAGGGCGCTGGGACGGCGGCTCTGGACACGGACCCAGGCCTGAGGGGCTGCCTCGGTGTTTCCCGGGGAGTCGGGAGGTGACTGCGGAACCCTCTGGGGCAAAGAGCAGGAGCTGGTCTGCCAGGAAGTGATTAAAAGCCAGTGAGCACCAATGCGGCTGCAGGAAATGACAGGTGAAGGGTTAGTGACCTTTCTCCTGGTTTTGTAATAATAATAGGTACGATTTATGAAGCACTCGTTACTTTAAATTATCATTTGTGATTTTCATTCTTATTGTCTCCCTTTCACAGAAAAAATACTAAAGCCTAGAGAGGCTGGTCTAGTCACTGCCGCCAAGGCCAATATCTCTTTGATGGCAGTGACAGATTGGAGCCCAGTTCTCTCTAACTTCACGTCTTGTGATTTGAATCACTGCACGCCAAGCACCCAGGACCGAGGGCTTGGGCAGGGCCTTTCCTCTGTGCATGAATGTCCGAAGCAAAACCACCTCAGAGAGGACGCCCAGGAGCGCCTTGAGTTGGTGGTTGATGTTATAACACTGTCTTCACTCCAGTGTGTGTCTTCAGCCTAAATTAGTTATTTGGTCTGAGTACCAAGCATGATGTTTTTCTCTGGCATGATTTACATTTCTCAGTTATACTGTTACATTTCAAATTCACGGGTCGCCACGTTGTTGCATGATTTTTTTTTTTTTTGATGGTGTATTCGTATTGATGAAATAGCATCCCTCTGCCTAGAAGTCCCCCCAGTCTGACCCCCTTCCTGGAGCCAGGGTCTGTCCTCGGGGAACTGCCTCCGAGGCCACTCCAGAACTGACAGGCAACCCGAGTGGAAATCGTGGATGGTCTCGGCATCCGGCCTCTCCTCATCTTGCAATTTCTCTTCCCTTTTCAACAGACGTCGGGGCGTTTTTTGAAGAGGGGATGTGGCTGCGGTATAACTTCCAGGCACCTGCGGCCGGCGGCAGAGAGGCAGGCGGCCGCGCGGAGGGCCCACCCGAGCCGCAGGGCCCGCCGTCGGACCTGGCCCGCGAGGACGTCCGCTTCAGCTTCAGCACCTCCAAGGCGCCCTGCATCCTCCTCTACGTCAGTTCTCTCACCGCCGACTTCTTGGCCGTCCTCGTCACACCCACCGGTAAGGGCAGCGGCACCTGGCCGTGGGATGGCGGGTACACAGAATGTTCTAGCAAGGTCTAGATGGCTCCTGGTAGGTCCTTTAGTGCTCACAGGAAGTTGAGCAAGTCACCTAATGTTTCTGGGCCCCGTTTTCCTGTGTGAGAGGCAGCAACGTGCTTTACAGCCACATGTTACAGCACTAATGTTGCTGAGGCGTGTTCAGTTCTTGGCGAACCATGTTACATGATACGCGAGAGCTTCATATGTATAATGATTGGGTTTTTTTGTTCCTAATGAATAAATATGTGCACTACTATACCAAGAAGAGCTTTAAAGTGGTGAGATTAATTGTAGATAAATAAATGAATTGTTACCCTGATTTATGATAATGATCCATCAGTAGGTTCCTGCAGAACGTATACACATTCAGTAGAAATAGGAAATCAGAGACATGTGCATTTCTAAGCCCTCTCAGAATTTTACATTCGTAAAATACATCCCTGATACAAAGGTTGCTTAATGCAGGGGATTATTTCCACGTGTAATATTGGGACCATCTTGATCTCTAACTATGCATTGAGCCAGAGAGGGTCAGACAGGGCCACTAAAATAGGCATTTTGGTGGCAACACAGGAATGGCCTTACGACCTTAGAGAGAAGCATGAACATTCTAATGCATAGAGACTTCAGTTCTAAGCCACGGAAAGTTTAAGATCACTTCTTTTACCAATAAAAATATTCCAGGTGTGTCAAGGAGCAAGTCTGTCTAACTCATTCCCAGAGACCTCATGTAGCTGACAAGGTGGAGTCCCCTTTCCCATCGTCCAGCTCTTCCATGACGAGGCTCAGCCACCTCCTATGACCGCTGTGGCAGGTCGTGGCATCTGGAAGGTCAAGGTTTCCTTCCATGGAAACCAAGAATCATGATGATGATTAACCCAATTCAGCTTAAGTTTTGAAAAATAGTCAATTCTTAAACTTCTTCTTTGGGCAGTGCACCCCAGGTAAAAAGACAGGGAAATAGCTGTTTCCTAGCGTTCTCCCTTTTAGAAATTATCCCTGAAGTAATTAGCCAAAAATCAGACGAAAGATTCTGCAAGAAGGTGTGATTTATGGGAATTGGAAAGAACCGAGAAGCTCAGCTGCAGTAAAGGTGTTAGTGAGAGACGGAGTCGCCATGTTGTGTAATGTTATGTATCCGTGAAGAATGATATTCGCAAAGAGTGATCAATGAAATGGAGAAAAATATTTTAGTAATATTGTGTTAAACCAAAAAAAAGGGCAAGCTGCCTTTTTTATGAAGTGTGTAAAAAAGATAGTTGGGTAGCAAGAAAAGCAACGGCGTGAGCCCCCAGTGTCTGGGGGTTTCGGTGTGCTGCTCCTGAGTAATAACACGCTTCTCTACACGTGTAGTGCCCGCGTTGAGCAAGGGTCACTGTTCCGATCAGAAAAAAATAATACGTAAGGTCACCACGTGAGGGAGCAGAAGGGAAAAGTGCAAAACCCTGCTTTCCAGGAGCTCACGAGTTAAGTTTACGTCCCCTGGGTCCAACGAAATAGATTTTTAATCCATGGATGTTCTCCGCCCACGTGACCCCGCACCTCAGCGGGCAGGGAGGCTGTTCTCACATTTAGCTTGTCCAGAATTTAATGAACCCAACCCCGTAGATGCTGTACTGTCTGCTCCTCAAGTCACGGCCACGCAGAAATGTTCAACGGCCAGCACCCCGCCCTGGGGGTGCAGACACTTGTGTTTGTGGGCATTTGTCGTGGGCACGTCATCGATGTAGTGTCTGTGGCTGCTGCTGCTGGTGCCCAGACACGCTGAGTGTCTCACATGCCTCCGTCCCTGTGAACACGCAGCTCTGGGACGGAGACTCTATTCTTCTCCGCTCTCTCCAGGTGGCCTGGGCGCAGAGAGGTTCAGTGACTTACACACCCGCTTGGTGATGGCAAACCGGGTGTCTAGACCCACATGTCCGACTCCTGGCCCAGAGCGCTGGGCTGCCTTCTCCACGCTACGGAGACCCCAAGACGCCCTCAGTGCATTTGCAAACTGTAGCCAGTCCGCTTGTCAGGTGATCACAAGGCCACCTGCAAACTGCAGATGAAAAGGTGACGTTTCCATACTTCAAATGCTGGATTTTGTGTTAAATGAGATTTAAATCTAAAATTTTGTGAGGAAGTCATCAGGAAGAAATCCATAAGGACTATGCTAGGTTTTTTTTAAAGACCAGAAAGCCTTAACTAAATGCCCCGTCATCCCTCAAAGCTCGCACGTTCAAGCTGTGTTGTCTTCAGGGGTCCCCAGAAACAGCCCCCACCCCGGTCCTGACGGTGCTCTGGCCTCAGACACCTGGACTCACAGGCCTGGTGTCTTCTGTGAATGCTCCCCCTTCCCTGTCGTGTGGGCCATCCAGGCAGACACGTCTGTGGGCTCTGTTCTCCCGTCTTCGTGTCCGTCCCGGGTAGTCCTTCCTCCTCCCTCCACAGCGGCTCCCCTGGAGGGTGCCTCCCGACTCAGGGCTTCCTGACCTTGCTCATGTCAGGCACACGCAGAAACTTGTTTTAGTGGCACTTGCACAACTGGATGCATTTGTGTTTAGGAGGCCACAGTCCAGTGCCCTTAGGGGCCCTCACCTCCAGCGGGGCTCCCAGGACCCCATGCCCCCTTCCTGGGACGGCCGGGCTCCTCAGCATGGCCACCGGGGATGCTGTCCCAATGCAGCTGTCTGCTCCCAGTCACTTCTACCTTCGCCTCCCCACCACGGCCAGACTGGGTCTTCCTTCATACACAGCGTCCCTATCACAGAATCAGCAGTGCTCCCCTCCCCCAACCCAGTGCAACAGGAGAAATCCCAAGTCCTACAACCTCCCCACGAGCCCCACACCAGCCTCATGGGGCAGCACGCGGAGTATGGTACCAGCACGTCAGGGCTTGAGCTTTGCATCTACACCTGCACCTGCATCTGCACCTGCACCTGCGCCTGCACCTGCACCTGCACCTGCACCTGCATCTGCGCCTGCACCTGCACCTGCACCTGCATCTGCGCCTGCACCTGCGCCTGCGCCTGCACCTGCACCTGCACCTGCATCTGCGCCTGCACCTGCACCTGCACCTGCATCTGCGCCTGCACCTGCGCCTGCGCCTGCACCTGCATCTGCATCTGCACCTGCACCTGCGCCTGCAACCTGCACCTGCACCTGCACCTGCACCTGCATCTGCACCTGCGCCTGCACCTGCATCTGCACCTGGGGGTCCTACGACCGAAGCGTGGCCTGTAAAATGCCATCTCCCTCAGTGGATGTCATGAAAGTCAAGCAAGTTAATACGCGGCAAGCACCGCGCTCCATATACCTGTTAGAGGTGATTTAACCTGCCCTGTCACACATTCAGTGACAAGTGTCCCTCCTCGTCCTAGTCAAGGGATTTGTTCTCGCCCGAGGGCTCTGTGGGCATCTGTGTTCCTGTCCACGAGGTTCCCTCACCTGGAAAAGCTCCGTCTTCCTCGCTGGTCTAAGACCTGCCTGTCCTTTTTTTTTTATTTATTTTACTTTTCAATGACAGTTGACGTTCAACATCATTCTGGACCGGTTTCAGGTGCACAGCCTAGAGTTAGTGATCATACCCTTTGCCAAGGGACCCCCAGCCCCACCCCGGTGTTTCATTCCAGACCCAGACCCAGCTTCACCTCCTCTCCAGGACGCCTCCTGGCTCCCAACTCCTGCTACGCTGCTTTTCAGTGTCATCTGTCAGGCACTTGATGCCCTCTGTCTTTGTGGCACACACGCCCAGTCTTCCCAGTGAAGCTGGGCCCCAAGTCGGTGCCCTGTGAGTGTGTAGGGTGACGGCCAGGAGAGGGTAAGTCTGGGAGTGGCAGCAGCCAGGACAAGGAGGTCCCTTCACACTGCTTCCGCACCCTCGGGGCGTGAGCACGGGAGGCCAGGAGGGAGCTGCCTCTCTCCTCAACCCTATTTTACTTTAATGAGCAAATGTTAATATTCCCCCAATCATCATTCCATGGTTCTCTTGTGCTGCTGTTTGAGAGGAATCGATATAGCATTTGAATTTTATAACTCAAGAATATTGCCATTACTGTGTATCGACATTCGCTATATGTACATTTAAAGCTCCAGCACATCTTTTTTCTCAAAGCAAATAATTTCTGTTGCCATTAAGTGAAGTGGTTATAGTCATTGTAAATCATATTTACAAAGTCCGAGAAAGCCAGAAGAGAGAAAAATAATTTTAAAAACAACTGAGTACTGAATGTAATGAGCCAGAGAACATAAAGAGGCCGGCCAACGAGAGAGACAGTCCAGAGGGAAATGTCCCCTTTTTTGCACAGTTACTCTGACCTCCAGCCTCCAAAGGCAGAGCCCCTTTTAGATCTCCCAGTGTCCCCACATCCAGGGCCAGCCTGGCCCACACTAGGGGGTTGGGACTGCTTGTGTCGGAAGTGACTACCCTTAGAGCCAAATACACAGCCCGCTTTCAGGCCTTGAAAAATTGGGTTCAGCAGTGCTTTGCACAATCACTAAATAAATGTGTTCTGAAGAAATGAATAAACAAATGAGTGGATACAACTATATCGTTTTTGAAAATTGGCTGCAATTATACAAGCCTGCCAGAAGTAAAATAGAGAGTAATTACTCAAGACAGTTGACTCTCTGCGTGTTGTTCAAACAACTGGCTGAGCATCGCCTTTGCTCCTAAACAATAGATTGTTTTGAATGCTGTTAGGATAAAGGGAAAAACAGGGTAAAACTCTGAAGAATGGGGGGAGAAGCCACTCAGGAAAAAGGAGTGGCATAGTCAAAGGTCCTGAGGTAGGGAGGAGAATTTTATATTCTAGAGAATAAGAGAAATCAAAGGTCACTTAAATGTAGAACATGAGAGAGTAACTGGTATGATCTGAAAATAAAAGAACAGGCAGAACTCAGACAAGACAGAGCATCATACGCCACATTAAGAAGGTGTGTCTTCATCTGATCAGCAACTGGAAGGCTTCGAAGCATTTTAAGTAAACCAGTGAAATAAAGTTATGCATTTTGAAAAGACCTCTCTGCAAAGAAAACATGAGAAAGAAAAAAGCAGAGAAGCAGGGAGACCCTCATTCATGCATTCAACAGATAGTTATTCACTAAGTATCAAGCATTATTCCATACCCTGGAATAATGTCATAAAGAATCTGAACAAACAAAAAGCAAAAAAACAAAAAAAAAAGAACCTGAACAAAAATTCTTGCTTGTGTGGAGCTTACATTTGAGCGGGAGAACACCGACAATAAACAGATTAAGGATGGCATGGCTTATGTTGTAATAGGAAAAAATAAGGCAGAAAGGGGAGGGCCTGGCCAACGGAAAGGAGTTGATAAATTCTGCTTTTGATGAGAAAGTCCCAGAAATAATCACTGAGAAGGTGATATTCAAGCAAAGACCTAAAGGGGGTGAGAGGTCAGCCAGCCAGATAAATGGAGAGCAAGAATCCTAGACAGTAAAACCAGCGAGTGCAAAGGTCCTGGGGCAGGAACATGGGGGCTTCTGGACAAACGGCAAGGAGGCCACAGTCAGCCAGGAGGGGAACAATAAAATGGTGGAAGATCACGTGGGGCCAGGCAAGCCATTGTGAAGAGTCTGATTTTTACTGCACGTGAGCTAGAAAGGCAGTGGAAGGCTGGGAGCAGCGGATCACTCTGACTGCCAGGTAGAGAGGAGACCGGGTCTAGAAGGGGCGGAGACTGGGGTGGGGAAGGTGAAGGCGGGGCAGAAGCGAGAGGTTCGCGTGGAGGCTAATGCAGTCATCAGACCAAGGGTGATTGATGGCGGCTTGGTCGGGGGCAGTCATGGAGATGAGGAAAAGCAGGAAGATTCAAGGGACCTGTTGAAGAGCCAAGACCTGCAAATTGCTGGCGGATCGTATGTGTCATCTAGGACGTGGAGGGGTGAAGGGAAATGTGGAAAACCACAATGGGAAACTCTAGGGGGAAGACCAAGAGCTTGGTTTTGCATTTGGTGACTTTGTGACGCCAATAAGACATCTCCCGTAATGGGCTTAGCAGCGAGGAAGGGCAGAGAAGTGGGACTGGCCTGAGAGTGAAGTGAGGTCAAGATGGGCACTTTGCGAGGACAGATGGTCAGGATCAGGGGAAGCTCAGGTGGTGGCCCTCAGCTCACAGGCACGGAGTGGCCCACCCAAGGCGCCAGGGGCCAGGAGCGGCGGAGGAGCTGAGGGGCTCTTCTGGGGTCCCCGCGGAGACGGAGGAGAACAGGGAGCGTTACACACATTTCAGAGGTGAGAACCAGCCACACTTGGTTGAAATGCCGTAGCCGAGGGATCTCGGATAAAACACCAAGGTAAAGCCCAGAGCTAGTGAAGGCTTGTGGAATTTGCTCAGAAAGCAGAAGTAGAAAATACAGTTCATTCTCTGTGGTCCTAATGAACGTTTCTTTCAACTCGGGGAACATGGTGGAATATTTCAAATGGCACATGTAATGTTAGAATATCTACCTAAGGAAAGGTGGCATTTAGAAAATATTGCATTTATTTATGTATTTATATAGGCATGAGAAATATCTGAAAGGAAATACTGCCACATACATAGAATAGTTATCTCAGGATGGTGGGGTTTCCAACAACTTTTCTTTTTTCCTTCTGTGTACTAAGTTTTAATTATCGTGTTTTATTTCACATCTTAAAACTCAGAATAACCCTGGCTGCTGTGGCTCAGTGGATTGAGCGTCGGCCTGCGAGCCAAGTGTCGCTGGTTCGATTCCCAGTCAGGGCACATGACTAGGTTGCACGTCAGGTCCCCATTTGGGGGCGCGAGTGAGAGGCAACCACACAGTGATGTTTCTCTCCTTCTCTCTCCTTTCCCCACTCTCTAAAAATAAATAAACAAACAAACAAACAAATTATTATTTTAAAACTCAGAATATCAGTTTTGTTCCTCCAGAAGGAAAAGGAATCCTTGAGGTGATTGGCAGCTAGTCAAACTCCATTTTTAAGCTTGGCAATGTTAACTATTAAAATGAAGATTCCAACTTGAGTGAAAAATGAGATTTAAAAAATGGGTGTCTTTCAAAATCATAAATAAGAAATAAAAGTTCTGTCTGCTGGGCAGATGAGTGAAAAGCAGGATCCAGAATGTTCCATGAGTCTTCTTGAATGTTGTTTGCCATTCCTGGGAGGAAACAAAGAAGGAGGGAAAACAGGAAAACTTGCCAAGGCAAAGGGAGGTGGAACAGAGGCCATGGGGACTCAGTGAGTCTAGAAAGCCCATCTCTCCCTCTGTTTTACATTTGATTTGAAGCAATCGCTAACCTCAAATAAAATGTCATTACTTCCTTGGTCTCAGGAAAGCCACCCCAAATGCCCTGTGTTTCTCTTTTATAAGTTATGTTTATTTTTCATATTGTATGCTCATGATCCTTTCATGCCCTCAACGGCACACTCTGCTGATGCCCGGGGACCATCCCCGCGTCCTGCACTGATTTTTTTATTCCACCAGGTATTTCGTGAGGCCTGCAGGCGTCTGTCTCCCCAGTCCCTCGCTCTTCCTTCCCGGCGCACTCCCAGCTTGGGTCATTTATACCATTTGCTGCTCCGATTCTGAGATAAGGGTCACGGACGGCTCATTGCTGGTAGCTTGTAACCGTGAGGGTGTCTGGTGCCGTGAGCGTCCGTGGATCGGCGTGCCTCGGAGCTAGGGAATCAGAATTCAGAACAGCAATGGGGTTGATGCACATTGAAGGAGGGAGCAGCGTGTCACGGAAACCTGAGTGTCAAAGGGCGGCGGAGTTTCGTTATACTAAAATGAAACCTGGAGCCAAGATGTGACTGAGTCTCCTTCCTCTTCCTCGTACAGGAGGCTTACAGATCCGGTACAACCTGGGCGGCACCAGAGAGCCGTACAACATAGACGTAGACCACAGGAACATGGCCAATGGACAACCCCACACCGTGAACATCACCCGGCGCGAGAAGACCATCACGCTCAAGGTACGCACATGTGCGCGTGCCCGGTGTGTGTGGTGTAGCGTGAGAACCTCTGTCCTCTCTGAGGCTTGGGCGTGGGCTTTATTGGGTTTGGTTTTGGAGGTGGGGCAGGCGGAAGAACTGGTTGCTTATCCTTCCATCCGAGAAGTCCTCCCTAGCGAAGTAGAAAGTTGTCTAGGTCTCCTGGCAAAGACGGCGATGACGCTGATGATGTCGAAGGTTCCTGGGGAGCAGCTGGAGTAAACGTTGGGTCTGTGTATTTGTGGGTTCGCTGCTGCGGCCGCACAGCTGTCCCTCTGCCGTTTCTATCCACTGCGTCCTCTGTTCTCTCAGACGTCTGAAGCTCCCTGCCTCTCCAGCAAAGGTTATTTTGGTTTCTCTGACCTCTTTCTTTCACTATCCCTCCACGATATGAATAACTATATTTTTGGTCTCTGTGGCTGCTTTGCCTTAAATATTCTCAAAACACAGGCCTTCCCCAGAATCTCAGACTCCGGTTATCAGCTCTCAGCACGCAAAGGGATGCTTTCGTGACGATACTCAGATTTTACTGCAGGTTGATTGATCATCCCCACCCCCACCATGGGCCCTTACACTGAACTGACCAGCCCGGGAGCCTCCATGAATAAAACATGACAGGAGGAGGTCTCCCTGGGAACCGAGCCAAAAGATCAAGGATGGGAACTGTCACCGCGTTCTCTAAGAGGCGTCCCAAAGAGACACGTGTGGGCAGAAGGCACTGCGGGGACGCTGCTTTGTCAGTGGGGTGACTGTCACTTGGTCGGGGTTCAGCAGCCTCTCAGACCCCCCTCTGACTCGGCTGCTGGCTAGGGGGGCTGCACTTTGCCAGAAGAGGTGCAGCCTGTCCCTTTTTAAGCACAGGCAGGTGTCAAATTCATAACTTGACATGGATTTTGTGCTCAGCCTTCCGCCATCAATGCTAGCGAGTCGTTTGAGGCGAGGTCTTTCCTGGGGAAGGACAACGTGATGTTACAGCTTCCTGAGCATCACGTGGGGTGTAAAGCAGGTGACTTCACGGTGACACACTTGAGTGCCTGGCACACGCTCAGTCCTGCACATTATCTACTGACTACACCAAGCCCCTCCTTATCCGTAACTCATAGTTTTTACCGTTTTATCAATATCGTGTTTATTGGCTTTCCTTTGGTGACATCCTTTTGTTTTAATCCGTGCCATCTGCCATCGCTTTTAATGTAAGTGACTTATCTTGCCGTTTTACCATTGCAAAATAGGATTAAAAGAGAAAAAGAGCTCAGTCATTGGCCCGAAAGACAGTATAACAGAGGAGACCCCTGCAGCCACGGAATCACGCTGGGCTAACCCTCACTCTCTCCAAGAAGGCGCCTGGGACAGGACCTGTGGGCTGGGGCACCGCAGACAAACGTGAGGACGAGCTGAGGGGCAGAGGAGGGCGGAGGTGATAGCCGAAATAATTCCGTTTCTGCGTGTATTTCCCAAAACGAGAGTTTGGAGGAAGGGTAGATTAGGGAGGCCTCCCCCTCTGGCACCTTCCGCTAACTAGGAATTCTTTGGAACTCACCAGCACCTCTTTTAGAACAAATATCAGGCCCTGGCTGGTGTGGCTCAGTTGGTGGGAGCATCATTCTGTAAACTGACAGGTCGTGGGTTCGATTCCCGGTCAGGGCACATGCCCGGGTTGTGGGTTCAGGCCCCAGTTAGGGCGCGCATGAGAGACAGCCACTCAATATTTCTCTCCCTCTCCCTCCCCTCGCTCAAAAATCAATAAGCCTGGCCGCAGGCAAGGATAAAAATAAAATGAACAAGTATCAGCTTAATCAGAGCTGCTGTCGGCCACAGGGAACTAGAGAGGAGTGGATTATTTTAAGAACCTGGGGCATTGGAGGGCCGAAAAGCCAGAAAAATCTACATGGTGGAGGACAGAGAGACAGCAGGGAACCCAGGGGACTGAGGGGGGGTTTGGGGCGAGTCTGGTTCCATGGTTCGGGGTTCTTTTGGTGGCCAGTGACAAAGGACCCATTCAAAGTTCATTTTAGGAAGAATTCCTGGAGTAGGTCAGGGACTTTAAGAGAGGGACCACCAAAATTTTAGAAGAGAAACCAGGGGACCTGAAAATCAAAATAAAAACTAGCATGCTCTCTCTTGCTTGCTCTCTCTCTCTCTCTCTCTCTCTCTCTCTCTCTCTCTCTCTCTCTCCCCCCTCCCTCTCTCACCCCCCACCCCCTCTCCTCCCCTCCCTCCCATCCTCCCTCCCTCCATCATCTCTGCTAGTCCACCTCTCTGTGCCGACCGGATTAACACGTCTCACAGACTCTGGGACACAGACACTGTAGTGCTGGACTCCCATCATCCCACTTTCGCTACCCGAGAAAGGTCCTGGTTTCTTGGTTCTCCTTTTTAAACCCCAGGGATGGTCCTGGCTTGGGCCACATGCTCACCCTTTTGCAGGGACAATGACCAACAGCCCCTTATCAAATCTCACAATCAGAGTGAGGAGCTGGGGAGAATCGCCCAAGAGGAGAGAACCTCAGTTCCAGGGAAAGGAAGCGTGGGCTATTCCGGGCTTTGAGGTCAGGGCGAAGGGGAGCCCTCTGCAAGGCGGGGACCGAAGTCCAGCACAGACTCCCCCGGGTGCTGAATGCCCTGCCCGCGCCACCCCTTGTGTCAGTCACACAGCGGGTCACAGTCGCGCTGAGATTTCCGAATTCATTTAGAAAGCCAGGCACCTCGACACGCTTGGGTTCAGCCGGGAGAGACCCCGTGGTCGGGGCGCTCTGCCTTCCCAGCCCAGCCACTCCGACCCAGCCCGGATGGCACACAGAGTGAGAGGCGGGGGAGGAAGAAAAGACAGGGCGCCTCCTATGGAAAAGCAGGTCAGGCCGACTGCTGCCCCCCTTTATTTCAGGCAGGGGGCCTGGCAGAGCCCGGACGTCTTTCTAAAAGTGCCTTTAGAACTCTAAACACTCTGATTTTCTTTTCCTGAAACAACCTACAAATCTATTGGAGAACCTCTACAAACTCAAGAATGTATGGAGAGCAATATGATAAAATGTTAATTACAATTATCTCTGTGCGAAGGGATTACAAATAGTCTCATTTCCTCTAGGGTTTTCTGTATTTCCTCATTTTCTACTAGAAGCACATGTTGCATTTTTATAATCGAACAAAAATAGGAAACATACATGTGTCCTCAACTTAGTCTGATATCCCTCAGCTATAATAAAATATAATGACACTGATGTTCAAATAATGTCAAGTTACAATATACTTTTAATCAAAGAACCAAAGGCTAATTCAAAGATGACTTTTAAAATACTGTAGAGTATGCATTTGGAATTAAGGTGAAAGTTTATACATTTCTATGTACTCAAACGTTATATAATTTAGGCGATGTTCATCAGCGCTTATGATGGTTTTTAGAGCAGGTTTACTTCCCTATCAGGGTTTGGCCAGAGCTAACATTGGGTTAGTTTGCATTCCCTGAGCACAAACCATCCGAAATGGTGCTGAGCAGTTAAGGGAACTTGACCTTGGATGAAACGTTTGCTTCCGAAACACAAAGTGCCCAGTCTCCACACAGATCAGGAAGAAATGACTCCAGAAGTTGTCAGGCACCTGAATGGAACCAGACCCGTGACAACCCTCACGTGGCGTCATTTACGAAAACTCACAGAGGCACCAGGAATCATCGCGACAGGCCTCATGCCAGCCAGAACGTGAGACAAGCCCCAGGCAGCTGTAGGCACCTGAAAGAGGACCGTGTGCAGCGAAAACTCAAGCCAGTCAGCAATGTCCGAGAGCTGAACATGGCAGCAAGTAATTTCAGAAGTCTTGTGTTACAGATTCTTTTTCCTACGTTCCTTCCTGCCATCCGTGGCTTTTTTCTTCTTTCTTTCTTCCCTTTTATCCCAACCACGTTGCACAAGGGCTCTAAGGTGGTTTATCAGGGGACATACAATGAAACTGAGAATTAAAGTCAGTCACGAAGAGCAGGGCTCCGAGACCAGGGGACCACAGGTCATAAGGTCTCACCCGTGGGCGTGACTTTGGCTCTGGGCTTCTTGGTGGCCTTAAGTACACAGTCCATGAGGGTGAAACGCACCAGGTCCTCTAGGGAATAGACATTTCTCTTACTCGATCATTGTTCTTTTTTTTTAACACCGCGGATGATATTTGTAGCCTGGCGCCCTTAGGCAGCATCCCACTCGGGATAAGAGCTCGCACATCTGGATGGTTCCTGGGTCCCAGGTGCTCTTCCATGTGGTCCTCACGAGGGGCAGCAGGACTCACCCGCAGTTAGAAAGCAGCGAGCAGCCAAAGCGCCACACTGAGAGGTTTGCCCACGCTCTTACTCCTGCCTCGCGGAGAGAGATCCAAAAGGTCCCAAAATTTTGAAAGTGGAGACCACTGGCCGGTAAGGAGTGGTATCATTGCTTCTGTTGTTGTTGCCAACAGTACTCTAAAAACAGCTCAAAATTACGCAAAGGCATGGAGAAAAATAAACATACACCTACGTGTCTGCACCACCCAAGGGTGACCAGCATTGGCATTTTGCTCTGTTTCTTCCCATTTTTGTAAAATGCAGTGATTGTGGAGCCCCTCTGACTTCCTTGTCACGGAGCGGGCCTCAGAAAGGCAGTGGTCATTGCCTTCAATGGCATTTCTGCAACAAATACTTTCCCCAGGAACCTGTGTGTGTGTGTGAAATGTTTTGATGCGGCCTCTCCCCGGGAAAGTCAAGCCTAACTTAAAAATGGATTTCAGCCCAAACAGTGCCACAGAGAGAGGGGGAATAGGAGGCCGGGGAGCTGACGGAGCACAGACAGAAACGGTACAGCTTCCTGAGGGTCCGGCCGGGGGCAGGGATGAAACAGCGACCAAACACGGAGTCAGCTGTGCGTTCTCTGAGTACCTGGAACAGATGTGGGGGCTTTGATGGACGTTCTGGACAAGAGAGCTCAGGGATATATTTTCCAGCACGAATACTCAGAATTTCGCTCTCTAAACATCAAGTGGTAAAGAAATATCATTTTGGCTTTCTTCAGGCTGGAGGCCAGCCCTCCTTTCCCAAAAAGGAGCAAGCAGATTTCCTGCAAGCAAAATAAGGACTTTCTTGAGAAAGACCTCCACGTCCTTGAGAACAAACATTGATTAGGTTCCCAAATGCTTGTGCCGCATAGACCGTGACTTCAATGATTTTCATCAGGAATTTTTAAAACAAATGTTAGAAAAATTCATTGACTTCTGTCTCTTCAGGATGTAATCAGAATTTCAACCTGATTATATAAAAACAGTGGCGTCACCCTGGCTGGTGTGGCTCAGTGGATTGAGCACCGGCCTGCAAACCAGAAGATCGCCAGTTCGATTCCCAGTCAGGGCACATGGCTGGGTTGCAGGCCAGGTCCCCAGTCAGGGGTGTGTAAGAGGCAACCACACATGGATGTTTCTCTTCCTCTCTTTCTCCCTCCTTTCCCCTCTCTCTCAAAATAAATAAATATATATGTATTTTTTAAAGTTGCATCAACGACAGATCAAGCTATGCATTGAATGTAAATCCCACATGTGATCAGAGAAGCGTTACGAACAGCAACATCATGTGCTTCATGCGAGGGACAGAGGGAGAGACAAACATCGCGGTGACACCGGTTGCTGTAATAAATTAACCCTAAAGTCTCAGTGGCTCACCCCAATAGAAGTCTGTCTTATATCAGAAAAGGAAAGTCCTGTGGTCTCTCGCAGTGACGAAATCATGCTGGGCAGGCCCTCCAGGGACCCACCATGGCCACCAGCCCCCCTCCTCCACCCCGGGCGGTAGGCTTGGTTCCCCAATTCGGCCAAATCCCTGTCCATTATTCACCCACCTGGCTCACCGCGGCCCTGTCCTCTGGGAGGCTCCTCCTCGTCCCAGACATGCCCCGGCCACCGCTGAATGGAGTGTTGGGGACAGTGCCTTCCCCGAAGCTGTGCAGCCCGGGGGACCCATTTCCCATAGGTATCAGTTGCGTGAAGGGCTGTCACTCCCTGGCAGACCAGACCCGTTCCTGGCTTCTTTGCCAATAAAACTCCTTCACAACCCGAGTCGGCTTCTGATCAGTTTGCGGCAGTCGGTGCGTGTAGATTCAGCCTGCATTCCTTCCCAGACACAAACCATGGACCCACGTAATCATTTGCTTCCAGCTCCCGTGCCTCTCTGTCAAGGCCAGGGCAGCTGCCGGAGGCCACCTGAAACAAGACCCTTCATCTTAACATCACCCAAGGGGCTAAGTCAGTTTGCCGAACTGAGAAACCTCAGGATGCCTTTGTTGGTCAAAGACTTTGGCACTTTTATTTCTCACTTTGTGGCCAAGGCTCAGCATTTTGGGTCTTTCCTCTAGTCCCTTTCAGTGATGTTTGGAGACTGGCCAGTTCTGCTTTTGACTCATCCCTTCCTTGACATGAGCAGCAGGAAGCAGCGGGCACCCATGACCGTCCCTGCTGCTCCAAAGCCCTTTCCCTAAAGCCGTGGGTGTCAGGCACTGCGTCTGCCTTCCAGGTTACATGCCACAGTCATGAGTCTCTCCAGCCTCTCACGCCCGGGTCTGCACCACACGCCACCCGACCACAGGGGTCAGCTTCGCAGCTGTCTCTGCCAGGTCCCCATGTGTGCGTCACTTGGGGTTTATTAGCTGTGATCACCAAAAAAAAATTCAGAGGCTGAATACAAATAATTTTCTTTCTCCTTGCCCATGTAACAGTCAGTGCAAGGATTAGTTGGAGAACAAGTGTCCCTCACGCAGTGACACCGTCCCTGAGGTTGGGTCCAAGGTGAACAATAGAGAGATAAGCTGATAAAGAGTTGTTTGCACTAATGTCAGAAGATGACAAATCAAGCAGCAGGTACAGTAGCTCAGCCCTATCATGACAAGGTCACAGAAAGGGTAGGATACTGACAATGGGGGGCAAGGGAGACACACACACTCCGCCCCCCTCCTCCTTATGGTGGAGAAGGGGGAGGGGCAGGAGTGTGTGTTCCAAAGGAGAACGCTGTACTAAACAAGGATCCAGGAGTGTGGGAACCTTGTAGACCAGCCCTCTCTCTGTCCCAGCAGTTGGAAAGGCCACCCCTGCAGAAGGCTCCGTGGAAAGCGTTCCCTGGGGAAATCCTAAGTCTGAACTAGGCAACGTCACAGGCTGAACGCTGTGAGATCCACAGTCTGGGGCACATGCCAAGTTCTGTCAAAAATAGTGGGAGGGACAAATACCGCATATATGATACCACCTATGTGATGGGTCTGGGACAGTCAGACTCCTGGTCTGAAGCAGAGAATGGGAGGTGGCTGCCAGGGGCCGGGGTACAGAATTCGGGTTCCACAAGACGAGAGAGTCCCAGAGATCCACGCACCGCAGTGCCGAGAATTGTTAACGCTCTACATTTGTGAAGCATTCCTACCCAGTAATAATCATAATAAAAGGGTGGGGGATGTGTATGTTCATGACGTAGGTTGTGGTGATGATTGCATACAGCTTTTCGTAGGTCAGAAATAAGTAAATAGTACAGATAGTGACACCCATGAAAAGTTGTTGGAGGAATTGTGTTACCAGTCCACTGACCAGTAATTCAGCTGCGGGCTTCTCGGGGAGCGTGTTAATGGCATGACACACTGGCAGGCAGGGGCCCCCTTCTGTGTGTGGAGAGCTGGTCAGGTTAGGGCAGCGTCAGTACCCTCCTCGATCCGGGGAGCCGCTCTCTGCCCGGGAAGGACCTAAGAGCCCTGTGATGAGGGTCTCAGAACACTCACATTGTCCCCCTCGGCTGTGCTCAGCCTTCTGAGTTGGGAAAAGCTGATGCTATGGTGCCGTGAGAGAGCCGAGAAAACAGAGACTAAGGAAGTCCAGGTGACCGACAAGGTCCCCGTGCCCACGGGAGGCCGACTCCCCTGGGGCCCAGGGGACCAGACGCCCCTCCCGCGGCAGGGCGTCACCCCCACCGTTGACTCTGCCCGCAGTCAGGGGAGCCATCGCTATTCTGCCGTATAACCCTTGGGAGATCTCTGAGAGGTCTCACTAGAGGGAAGTCTTCGGGGGAGCTGGTGCGCTTGGAGTCAGTTAGGGCAGCGGCGGGACAGTGCGTAGCACGTCAGTCCCGGCCCGATGTTGTGATCAGACACCGGAAGGTGGCGAGGGCAGCCTCCTCTGTGGCTCAGAAAACGCCACCGGCGCCAAAGGCCACACAGGCAGGTTCCAGGCCTCTTCAGGGAAGGAAGTTCACAGACCAGCTTTCTACAGTTGTTACGTCTGCTACTGAGGATGATTCGGTTTAATTTTTTCTCAAGAACCTGAATAAAGATGCCAGGCTTCCTTCTCATCCCAATAAGGGAAAACCCGACGAAGGCGATAACACTACTAATAACAGTAGTGACGGGAGAAAGAGGAAGCAATGTCCCTGGACTGGACTGGGACCCAGTCCCTTTCCTTAGTGCTCCGCAGGCTGTATGTTACGTGACCCGCACTCCTGCGAGATTGAGGCCATTATTCCCATTTTGCAGGTGATGAAACAGAGGCAGAGAGAGCTCAGCGGGGGGTGGAGTTCAAGGACAAACCCAGGTCCTCCGGATGCCCAAGCCCAGACTCTAACACTGGCTTTCAGCTGGACACGGGTTAGCGGGGCTGCTTGGATGCAGTGAAGGGCCCGCTGCCAAATAGGCCGGCACCTCTGCCTCGTAGGGGTACCAGGTCAGAAAACTTGACTGGGCATGACTTCTACTGTGGGGAGGCAGAAACATCTTCTGCCCTTCCAGCTTCTGCCAGCTGGTCTACTCATTGAACCCCTACAGGAGACAGATTAGCAAGAGAAAATAGCCACATTTAATCGCGTACATGTGGGAACCCCACATCCGGGAGAGAGTCAGAGGTCTCCGCATATGAGAGATCCAGAGACAGAAAGTTAAAATGAGGTATCAATGGCTGTGGGAGCTAAGGCACCAGGGCAGGTCCCGGAGGCTTCCGAAAGGAGGGGGCTCATTCTCAGGTCAATAAGAAGAGGAGCTGTTCAGTCATTGGACATCTGTCCCGCCCTATAGATGGGTCAGCAAAGGTTATCTCTGGTAATAACTCTTCTTACGGACAAGGCCCCCAATTTAGTTTCTTCTAGATAGTGACGGGAGGGGCAGAAGTTCCTCCTGAGCCTGCAGGCCTCCATTGCCTTCAGCTCAAAATAACCCACGTGACCAAGCAGCCCATCTCGGGGAGGCCCATTCTGAACCCCTTTGCTGCAGTGTATTGTTATATAACAAACGAAAGCTACATAAAAGTAGGTACACGAGCACCCCCGTTTTGTAAAACGTACTTTGGAGCCTTTTAAAACAAACCACGAACCGTGTTTGTGCTAAACGAGAGACGTAACCTCCAGCAGTGTGTGAACAATTAACATTCATTTCTGAAATTCCAAATTAGGGAGTGGTCTCCTTGGAAAAAATAAGGTCCGGGAAGTGAAAACACATTTGTGAAATGCGGCCCAATGGCATTTACTGGGTGTCATAAAACCTTAACTTTCATATGTGAAAAAGGACGAAGAAGTCCTACTACAGGGGCAGTGATTTTCCACGACACAGAAGCGCCCTGTGGGACCTGGAAGTGGGATGAACAGAAGCCCCCGTCCTCCCAATGGAGCATCCTTCCTTCCCTAGCAACGGGAGCCTGGGATGACATTAGACTTTGAAGCTCAGGTGAATTATTTAAAAACGTGTGTGCCTTTATTACCTCTCAACTTTCTGCCGATAAAGAACAATGAAGAAAAAGGATACAGTTGTAAACACTCCTGAAACTTTTACTATCAGAGGTGATTCAAGCCTTGATTAAAGAAAATAACACTTTTGGAAGCATTCCATCTTTTCAGGGTTGTCAGAACAAATAAAGGAAGTTGGCCTAGCTAGCCTAGGGCCATTTTCTCAAAATTACATTCACGGTAACGTCTTCCCTTTGGCGCATTCGGTGTTGATCTGCTCCGGATGATGAACTCGCAGCCTTGGCTGTCCGCGACAGAAGCACTCGGCAGCAGGGAGGTGGATTCAAGAATAATGATGAGCCCTTTAAACTCTCCAGCTCCTTCCCTCCCAAAAACACTCAGGCAGTTCCTCAGTCTCTGCTGGGCCTCTTAGCGGGTCTGTTACTAGCTCACCGGCCGCTTCCATGGAAGACTGGCTCGTGTTTAATTCTGTGGAGGGCACAGGTCAGTATGTTATTAGCTTCCTGTATCGTAGCCCTGCTTTAATTCCGTAGAAGATACCTGGGAAGGGAAGACAGAAAGCTGTGCCATTGGAAACTCGCGCACCAATTTGGTCTGAATACAAATCGGCGTTTGTTATAATGTCAGTATTTCCACGTATCCAGAGAAGCCTGTCCACAGTGGGGGTACACACCCAAAACCACGTGACCTCATTCCCTTTTTGTAATTTGGTCATAGGTTGGGCGATAGGTCTGTGGCCTTCAGAAGCGTCTTGTGGCCCATTTTTCTTCTTGAATTCTGAACAGAGCGTAGGAGTTTGGTGACGTGTCTCCAAAAAAGAGAAAACGGGATACACAGCCAGCAGTTCCTAGGATCCCTCCCCGCTGCCAGCGTCTTTCAGACCAGCCTGCAGCTTTGCACTGAGGCCATCGCTGCACCTGGAGGTTGTACTTCAAGAAACAATCTCTGGGTGTGCCGTGGGGGTGTGCGGAAGATCCCTCTGAAGGAAGCGAAACATTCTCAGGGTGGTTGCAGGAATGGTGGACTTTATTACATTTGGAGCCATATGAGGGTCGCCAGGCGTTTAACATGATGACGTCTAATTGACTTGAGTGTTTCTCACCCATGGCCACCCCCCAGCCCGCCACGTGATGGGAAAACTGCAGACAGCGGCCGTGGCTGAAGCCTGGCGTGGCCCGAGCGAGGCGGCCCTCCACCCCAGCCCGTGAGCTGCCCGCGGCAGGCAGTGCCCTGAGATGAACTCAGCCGCATCCAGAAGAGATTCAAAGAGAGCGAGTGTGAGCTGGGCAGCTCCCAGGGAGAGAAATTCAGGGGCACAGGGGGGAGTAGGCGGGGCAGGAGGAGGGGATGGAGTGTGTCTTCCCCCTGAAGGAGATGATGATGTTGTGGGAGGAGAGGAAAGATGTACACACCCTCCGTCTGCATCTCTGCAGGCGGTGGAAGCCTGGGGCCCCTACTTCTCCTCCAGAAGAGATGTATCGAGTTGGCCTCCCTTATCAATGTGTCGGTGATGGAAAGGGCCAGGAGCAGGAGGAAGCATGAACAGTGCCAGCCGGCCATCGGCCGTAGCTCCTAACGCGGAATTTCCTCTGAGGGTGGTCCGAGTCTAAGCAGAGACCCCCGTGCCCTTGGACGGCTAATTTCAGAGGCTGTCCCTAGACCGTAAATAAAACAGAGTCCTTTCCCGACACGCTCTCCCACTTCATAGCTGTGCTCCCTGGCAAGTCACCAGGCTCCCCGTTGCCTTGTTTGTGAGTGAGGACTAAGGCCGCCTACTTGAGTGGCGTTTGTGTGTGTGCAGAGAAAATACACAGGAAAGCACCTAGCAAGGTCTCTCCACCTACAAATGCTGCTTCCCTTCCTTCCCAATCCCCTTCTTGAAAGCAAGCGAGAGAGAAAGAGAGAGATCATCAGCCAAGCCATTGTTGACATGGCCTTCAGGACAGAGTCCTGCTCCATCAGTTTGAAGGCCAAGCCATGGAGCAGGTCCTCAGCTCCCAGTTCTTCACAGCGGGCAGCGTGGCCATTGCTTCCACGAGCCGCAGTCCAGCAGAAAACACCGTCAACCACCCAAACATGAACCCGGGCCCAACGCAAGTGCAGACTTGTGCTGAGGAAACACAGAAAGGGGGGAAGTTAATCACCCCGAGGGTGTCAGGGGAGGAGGGGGTGGAGTCGGGACGGAAAGGATTAGAGAAAACTTGACAAAGTGTCTGAGCTGTTCCTGAAAGGTTTCCCATGGGGGTGGGAGGACCACGTTCTCACCTGCAGGAATTCAACGTTTGCTCTTCTGCAATTCATAAAAATTATGCAGAGGAAGCACAGGAAAACAAATCAGTTCCACCCATCAGGCTCACTTGATCGGAAACAGGAAAAGACTCAATGGATATGTCAACACTTCCAAGTTTTTCATTTCTTTTCTGAAGCAGTTTCATCCGCAGATGAATTATGCAGGGCTGGGCAGGACCGCCGTTGCTGCTCGCCAGAAAGAATGTGTTTACTTTGCTGTGCGTTTCTTACAGTGCAGGGGGGAAGCCGTCGCAAAGCAAGTTCTGATCCAGCTTAGGGACTCCAACGTCTGTCTCTCTTCCCTTCTCCACAACACAGCCAAAGCTTGTAAACCCACCGTCGGAGAGTTCATGTTTTTCCCCCAAGCCCAGGAAGCACATAAATCGTCTCTAAGAAAGGAGATAAGGTTCCCGGATTTCTATTTTGTCTGGCATGAAAACCAGAGTTCAATCTGTGAGGCATTATCTTGTTATATCCATCTGCAGAGCCCTGACACCGCTCTCAGAGACGGTAGTTCTCCAACTATTTTTTATTTTTTCGTGCAATAGGCAGAGAGGGTTGTTTTGCATGCACAGGTAACTGAAGGCAGGCTCCTGCCCCACATACAGGTCTCTCTTCCCTGAAAAGATAAATGGATCTCAACACGAGGTCCGAGGTGCCCTCCACTCAGGAGAGGGAAGAGCCAGCCCGGGGATGGAGCGCAGGTTTGGGGGGACCAGGTAGCCCGGAACGGTCTGGAGCCGGTGTTCAGGTGCCCTCTAGTGGTCGTTAGCCTAACGAGTGCTGAGAGCGGGGAAGGTGGGGTTTCCTGCAAATGCTCCCCAAATCAGGGGTCGCGGGTTCTCCTAGGGTGGGTCACATTTGCATCTGATGTGATAGGATGTGACCTGCTGTGCCGGCCGGCCGGCCGCGGGGTGGGTGTTGCTGGCCCCAACGGAAGTCTGCCCTTGTGTTCACGGGTCCACACCTGGGGGTTGTGCTCCGCCCCGCCCATCCTGCTGCCCTGACCCCCAGCCCAGGTGACAGAGAGCCCCCAGAAGTGTCTGCCGAGCGAGGGAAGCGCACACACCGCGTGCCTGACGCTCGTGGGAGTGCGTGGGTGCTTTCCGCTCTGCAAAGCGCGCTCCTCCCTCGCATCGCTGAGCCTGCTCACAGTCAGCCCTGCTCCACTGTGTTTGGGGGAGAAGCCCGGACCTCAGTGCGGGAGGGAGAGGTGATAACAGAGCCTTGTGGGCGGAAGAGAGGATCCATGCTGGCGGGTCCGGAGTGCAGATGAAGAAAGACACTGGAAAGGGAAGTGGGGGGTCAGAGGATAAAGCGCCGGAGGGCAAGCATCCGTCCTGAAGTTGCCCCCCAGGGCCACCAGCAGAGGTTCGGCTGGGAGAAAGGACAGGGGCAGTGAGCCCACAGCCCGACCCTACAGAGGCCGGTTTCTCTGGCCTCCAACATCCAGACCCTCTGAAACCTGTCCTGCTACCAGGGATGGATGCAGAAGGGGACGGGGTCGTAAATCGGGAGATGTGAGAAAGGAAATGGGGTTAAAATGCGGGGGAGAGGGGCGTGAGGCCGAGGCGACGCGGGGTGCCCTGCTCCCCATACCTCCCCGCAGGACGTCATGCACTAGCTACGGGCATCCTGCCAGCCTAGCTTGGCGGTGGAGTGAGGCCCAGGCTGGCGCCGTGGCGAGGCTGGGAGTCTGCAGGCCCACGGGCCTCTGGGCAGAGCCTCTCAGGAGCCACGTGTCCTCTTAGGCATCGTAACTGAACCCCAGCGCCCGGCTTCCTCAGCCATAAAACGGGCCAAGTAAGCGTGTGTGCCCACAGGGTGGTCTGCAGATTCATTGAAACAGTGCGTGAAGCCCCTAAGGTGGGCTCTGACCTGGAGTTGACCTTCAAGACATCTGAGGTGCTACTCCAATGATGATAATATTGAGGGGAGGAAGAAAAAGACCAGACTTTTTGGAGGATCGTCTCTGTATTGATCTTCCTTCTCCCAGATCCTTTTAGCAGCTTCTTCTTTCTCCCGAGATTGCCAGGGGGTGCTCAGGCAAAGTGTCAGAAACTAGACCCTCTCTAGTGCATTGATTAAGGGAGAGCTGCAGTCGGGCCACGGAGAGTCCGCCTGGAGTCCCCGGGAGGGGCCAGAGCCGCAGACTCACTCAGGCCTTTTCTGGAGTTGATCTGAACACAGTCCGAAGCTACAGCAAACGAGCTTTCAGGCTGGGGATTATCTCAGTCTGTTTTGTTACATGTTTCACACACGCCTATACACACACATGGCCAGGTCGCAGGGGAAGGCATGAAAGCGCTTCTCTCTCCCACGTCATTCCTCCTCGTCTTTCTTCTGTTTCACGTTCCTTACCACCTCTACGAGGTTCTCCCTCCCCACATTCTACTGCTTGGAACTGGCTCCACACACGGCGTTAAAAGCCTTCAGTGTTTCCAGGGAGCCGGGCTTTCCTGCCGTCGATGGGCCGTCAGAGCTGGTCATGCACACCGAAGCCTTCCCTCTCTTCCGCTGGAACAGGATTTGAGGATGTGGTTTCACTGTCTGATAATGCCAGTGCTGAGACCCCCTCCGAATACCGTTACTGTCTCCAGAACCTCGCGGCAAAGTCAAGTCAATAGCCTCTCTGCTAAAAAGGATGTGTTTGCTGAGTGGATTTTCTTTTTTTTTTTAATATCAATGACTTAAACTATATTACAGTTAAAATCAATAGAAATATAACCTTTTCAACCACAGAAAACGAGCTCATTTTTATTATTATCTTTTTCTGCCATTACGGTGTCGTGATTGCAAAAGGGGCCAGGCCAACTTAGCTTTTATGGAAAGGCCATTAAAGAAACAAACTCAAACGCATTTAAATACCGAAGCCAGTGCATTAAAATGATCGATAAAGTAAAAGCACCTGGGATTGCTTTATTTAAACACCTCACATATGAAAGTCATTCCACAACCACGATTTTAGCAAAACTATAAACCTAGGAGACCAGCCAATAAAGGAAAAAAACGCTATTTCATTAACTAGGTTCAGAACCATAAAGCCCTTAATTTCAGTCTGATTCGACACACAGCATTTACATTTTCCCTCAGTATTGTCATATCATCCAGCCAAGAACCGAGATCAATGAATGCCATTTCCTTAGAAAACCGTTAGCTCCCAGGTCAGGAGAATAACAATGACAGAAAGCAGAGTTTCCGTTTTTAAAAAATAAGGAACACAGGGTGAGGCTCTAGTGGCGGGAGTCCTAGCACGTCGGGAAGTCAGGGAGCCTCGCGGGGCGCCTTGCACTTAACATGGTAGCGTGCAAATGTGCATGACGCTGAGTATTTACTACTGACGTCATGGACTTGGATTAGACACAGACCTCGTGGGGCCTCCGTGCCCGTGATGCCTGATGATAGTAATAGATACTAATATCCTTTTCTGACTCCTTCCCTAGAGATGAGAACAAAGGTGATTGTCATGCACCTCTTCAAGTTCTTCCTTACCAATTATAAGGTAAATTGCAAACTTGGCCTTGGCCAGGTGGTTCAGTTGTTTGGAGCTTCATCCTATACACTGAAAGTTAGTGGGTTCGATTTCCAGTCAGGGCACATACCCAGGTTTGGGGTTCAGTCCCCAGTCGGGGCACGTGCAAGAGGCAACCAACTAATGCTTCTCTCTCACATTGATGTCTCTGTCTCTCCCTCCCTCTCTCTCTCTCCCCCCACCTCCTTCTCTCTAAAATCAACGAACATATCCTCAGGTGAGGATTTAAGAAATAATAATTAACTTGCAAACTTTATGGTAGTATGTGTTCAGAATAATTTTAGACTCGGAATAGCCCATACGGGCCATTCATTCCTAAGTCAGAATCACCACCAGCCCCTGCCTGACATCGCCGGATATAGAAAACATGCTATTCTTCTTTTTAAAAGGCCATCCATTCCACGTGGTTTTCTAATTCAGAAAGAACACGGAGGAAGTGAAGTTAGCTTCAGAGTCCCATGTAAAGCCCGTTTCTCCACTTCCCCACTAAGCCCGCCTCAAGGATGCTGTCACACAGGTCCCTGTCTTCCTCCTCAGCGGACTCGTCCCCAACAGCAAACGAGCACATGGTTATCTCTCACTTAGAACGAAAGCCCCTCCTGCCCCCCAGCCCCATTCTCCGTTTTCCTTGGCAAGAAGGCTCCCTGCGGAGGTCGTCTGTGTGCTGTTTCAGGTCCGCGTCTCCCGTTCTCCCAACTTCTTGTTTTCTGTCCACTTCCTTGAAGTGAAAATTGCGTGCCATGGCGTGGACACCCTGGAACTGAGTGGATCGGTGGGTTTTAACACATGTGCACACCCATGGAACCACCACACCGTCAAAACCGAGAACGTTCCCCACGCCCCGGAAGGCTCTCTTGAGCCCCGTCCCTGTCGGTTCCCGCCAGTCACTGCCCGAGCAGTGACTCCTCACATCTCAGTGTCTACGAAACCACAGGAGAGTTGGACCCGCTCCTACCTTCATGGAAGTCATGAGCGTTCAGGCTTTTACATCCGGCTCCGCCCACCCTGCACGCGGTTCTGAGGTTCACGCCTGTCATCCTGTGCGTGGTGTTGCATTGAAGACTATGCTACCGTCTGTTTATTCATTCACGTTTTCATGGCCATAGGGATCATTTCCGGGTTGGGGGTGCTATGAACACACCTGTCGTGAACATGTGCATGCATACTCATGTCCCTTGTGGACATACTCTTTTCCTTTCTCTTGAGTAAATGTCTGGGAGTGGGACTCATGCGTGGCGTGGGAAGTGTATGTTTGAGTTTATAAGACAGAACCAGCCAAAGGCAGATCTTCTTCATCACCGGGTCATGTCCCTGGGTATTGTCACGTTGCTTTGTGACGATACACAAGTACTGCAGAACAGGGGGATTCACCTGAGCTGTCATGGTCAGGGGTTTCAGAGGGGTTTGGGGCTCATTATTTAGGCAGGATTGATTCATTCATTGGCCTTGGGGTCAAACCCAACCTCCAGCCCTTGACCAGATCACCTTGACTCATATTTTCCACTGACCTTCCTTCCCTGATGGAAACCCAACCCCACCACCCCCGGGACTTCCAAGGGTCCTCTCTGTTTCTAGGCTCCTTCTTTCATGGGCACACTCTCTGATCAACAACACAGCCAGCCAAAGGGAAGTGCCCCCCTTCTTCAGTGCACACGCACAAACAACCCCTCAGAGCCTTCCCTGAATGGTACTGGGGAGGAGCACACGGCACACTGAATTCTTGAACAGCGGACGCTGAGTGTCACATACAGGTCTCCATGTGCCGGCAGCTATCATATCCATCACTCTCACCCCACGCAGACCCAGGCTTGCTGCTTTGTCTCCTATTTCTCCAACTTGGCTCCTCACCCATCTTCAGGTCTCCCCACAATTATGTGCAACAAGGTCTCCCCCAAACAGGGCCCAGACATGTAGGCCCGAGCAGTCGGATGCTCAGCAGACAGGACACCTTGAATGGGCCCTCCTTATAAAGAAATGGAGGTGACAGACCACAGCAATAATAAGTAGGGGGTGTACAACCCCAGAGTACTTTTCACAAACTGCAGCCCCGACCATGTTGGGATCCAGTCCAAACTTGGCACCTGGCATTCCAAGCCCTCCACAATCAATCCCGCTTCCTTCGCTCCCTCCCATTGTCACCTGTCACTTCTCCCCAGAATACATCCTAAGGACCAGCAAGGCCCATAGTGCCCCTGAAAGAATCGCTATACGTGCATAGTCCTCCTCCAAATGCCTCCACTCTCCCAACCTCTGGACTTAACCCATGACGGCAATGACCCTCCGGATCATACGTTTTGGGATTCAGAGTAATGCTCTCAATCCCATTTTAATATGAAGTTTTATAATATGATCCTCGGCATGTTTTGTAAGTCTTATTTCCAAAACAAGAGTGTAAGCACCTTGCCCCATCGGGAACATCTCCAGCCAAGCTCCAGGCCCAGTTAGGAGGGCTAAGGAGTCATGTGATTACTGGAAGGCAACTGGCCAGAAGGAGATGTGGCCAGAGCAGTCCTGTCCGCAAGGACACCTCCTCAGCAGTCAGGCCACCCCATGGTCATCATTCTCCTACGCTCAGGGTGGCAGACCCCTGGACAGGCGGACCCTTCTCAGGAGTCCACATCAGCCGATGCCTCCAGCCAGTGAAGCCAACCTGCTCACTTCCGAAGATTTGTGTCTATGTTTCAGTGAGGAGCTTGTCTTCAAATAAGGTCCTTGTATCTGGACTCGTGAAAGTGAGGTTCCCCGTGTTGGAAACTTGACAGTCGGAGTAGCCACTCACTTGCCTGTGGACCAGTCCCCACCTCCTCATGCATCACTTCTCTTGATGGCCTTATTAACTCCCCCCCCCCCAAAACCACCCAGGAATTCACAGGGACCACATTTCAGTGACCCCTGAAAACGTGTGTTTGTCACACCAAGGTCACAGAACCTGATAAAACCGAAGCAGAAGAGGCTCAGTCACCTTTGTCCTGTCTATGGTGTGTCTCATCCATATGTCTTTGTTCTTCCATTTAATCTCTCAACAAATCGCCATCGCATTATAGAATTTCAGCAGCATCGTATGTGTCAATGACTACCTGTTTTTGGAACTGACCATTTCTGATTTTATTTGTCACGCGCGTTCTTTGTTTTCGTTCTCCCTTGTTCTACCCCTGGAGTTTGTTTGTCCTTATTCCTGGGACGTCATTTTACAGTTTAGCAAGTTGGGTTTGCATGGAGCTCTTCGGGAAACTCAGCCGTATGAAATTATGTAATTGATGCTAATTATGTTCATTATTATCTAAATGACCCACTATGTGTAATGATTAAATTCGATGGTTATTAAAGTGACTTTAAGTATAAAAGTGGATAAAAGCCATGAGCTTTGTTCATACAAGCTCTGGGAGAAGGAAATTAGAGGCAGAATTAGTAGAACTGGTTCAGATGTTAATTTTTCGTGCTTTATGACCATTTTTTGAATTCTCATGTGCAACTCAAAACACAAGCCTGAAAGTACTAAGTATTTTCCAACCAGATTCTCTGAAAAAAATTATATAGTATTTGGGCCATTCCTGCTATAAAAGTCTGTGAAATTAATGCTATTTCAGCTATGAAGTGAGAAAGTCTCCTCTTATTTCCTGAAATGTATCAAAATTCTACAATTTATTGATACAAAATCAGTTTTTAAAAACACTTTCTGCTGTAAATAGTATTCAGTGTTTTTCCAGCAGGTGGAGTGTTCTGCTAGGGAAAGTTGGATCCACATTTGAAAGCTAATATTTTTCTTTTCACTATTTTGAGAGATCTTTCACATACTAAACCATAAATCACCTGATGGGCTCCCTAATTCTTCCAACGGCATCCATACTGCAGGGTTCCCAATGCACCCAGCCTTCGGAGGGGACAAATTGTACTGATTGCATTACCATAGCGCTGACGGCTCCGCGACACGGGGAGGAAGTGCTTGAAATACCTCTCATTTTAAAACTGCTTCTCAAGCCTAAATGAACCCTCCTGACACCTCTGAAAGCGGAATAATGTACAGACACAGCCCAGAGAGGTCTGTCTCTTCAGTCCTTTACTTCTCCAGCCTTAAGCATTTCTGGGAAAGACCACCCCTCGGAGTTTAATATTGGTTCAAGACCAATGCTACCCCTTCTAGTCTGTGAATGTGGGCAGGTCGCTAACTCCTCCTGGGACCTCACTTCCCCTTCTCTGTCTGGGGGGCGAAGGTGACCAACTGGCTGTCCCTCCGGCTTCTCCTCGCCTGAGCGCCCCCAGCGGTGCCCGACCTTTATATGAGCGTTTGCTCAGTGCTGAATGCTGGGAGCCGAGTCGGCCGATAGTTACATACATGTGGTAGCGACAGTGCTGGCACCAAGGCCTGGGCCCTGGGGCTGAGGGCGAGAGCCCTGGCCGGGGGGCGGGTGATGGTTGGTGGGAGCAGGTCCAACTCCCGGTCGGCAGCTCAGTCACCTCCGTTACTAACCCGACTGTGAAAGCTCACCCAGGTCACGTGGATGCCACAGTTCTGTTACAGGGTAAGCGTTTCTTGGGCTCGTTCTTTTTCTTAAGTATCTCTATCAGTCAGTAGGATTTATGAGCAGCTGAGGCCAATGACAGACTGAGGTGGACGGCAGCATGACGTCCCAGATGGCCGCCTACCGTCTGCATCCTTGGTTGCGCTTGGAGTTGGACGGAGCATCCCGTGGCGGGGCAGCATGCGCTGGGAGAGGCTGGCACGCCGGCCCGCACAGGATGCCCTTGCAGTCAGGTCTCAGGGGTCCCAGGAATGGGTTCTGCCAAACTCAGAGCTCCCGGAATAGTGGGAGTGTCCCAGGGTCCTAAATTAGCCCTCAGGGAGTCTTCTTCGATGGGGTCTTTTGTATGGAGTCCGGGCTGCTGACCCAAACCAGAGAGCCGTAAGGTCATGGGAGGGCTTTCATCCGCGGGCTCATACATGGGGTTCTGCTCTAGACCAGAAGTTCTGATGGAAGTCGTCGTCGTCGTCGGCAGCCGTCCGTCTCGAGAGACGATGGTGTAGCTTCTTAAGAGTCTATCTGCACCGCCGAGAATGGTTGTGCAGTCCGACTCGGGAGTGACAGGGTATCTGTCTCCTCCCGTGTTGAATCAACATCTTGCGATGACGCTGGAGTGTCCTCTCCAGTGAAGCTGAAGCTACAGAGCCTGGGCAGGGTGATATGGAGGGTCTGCTGTTGCCCATGCAGCAGACCCCCCCTCTCTTCGCAGCTGAAGGGTCCAAGGGAAAGACGGAGTCAATACAGCTTGGCTTCAGGTGCGCCGCAGGAGTTGCCGGTGTTGACTACAACGTCAAACCGCCTTAGGGACTCCGGCTCCGGATTTTCTGTCGGGGTTTACTCCCTTAGCCTTTCCCCTGAAGAGGTATGCCGCAAGGCAGCGGAGGTTTTTTGGAGTCAGAGTTTTCCTTCTCTGATGTGCCCTGACTGGAAGATCGAACCAGCGACACTTAGCTCGCAGGCCGACGCTCAATCCACTGAGCCAAACCAGCCAGGGCTTTCTGATGGAAGTACAGCTAAGGTTTCCACATCTACACACACACACCCCCAGCGTAGCTCAGCCGTAATTAAGATTGTTAACTGCACACCTAGGATGACACAGACCTGTTTCACAAGGGTCCCTGGGGAGCAGGAGGTGCACTAGATGACGCTACAGAAAGAAGTGGCCAAGAGTGCAGAGGTGAGGCTCCGCCCCTGGGCTCCCACATCCCATGTATGTCCCATTGGCCTGTGCAGCCCACCACTCATGGCTCCATGTGTGGATGGCTGCAGCCCCGTAACTTGTGGTAGACACCCCCCCACCCCCGTGCATGAGCTGGCCTCCCACTCTCATGCAAGTTCATTCTGTGTCCTCTGCATTCACCAGGACACAGTGGGCTGGAGTCAGGAAGCGGTGGGAACATTTAGGGGAATTGACTACTGGTGCTGGGGGGGACTCCTGCCCTTTCCAGTCCTCAGTGGTGAGCAGCCTGAGGCCAGCGGGGACCCCCCACGGCAGACCCCCGCGTGGGACGGAGGTGCCGGTGGGAGAGAAAGCTGTGCTCTCCTGTGAGGCCCACAAGAGTCTCCAGACGGAGGGGACATGGCAGACGGATGGCACTGACACCAGATGGGCTTCCTTTCTCCTCCCGACGTCTGTTTGTTGTGGCTTCTGCTCGTGTTAGGCCTTTCGCTTCGACTGGAGGGGAAACGTCCATCAGGATGGTGTGTTCCCAGTTCACCGTCTCTGGGCTAAGCCCAAGTGTCACCTAAAATTAGGGATTCGGACAGGAAGCAAGAAACCTCAGGCCCTTTTCTTTCAGTGCCAGTGAGAGGACACAGTGGGACACGTCCTCAGGCTTTTCAGGGTGAGCGGGTGCAGCCTTAGCTGAGTGAACAGTTTTGGGGTTTAAATGTCAATATTTCACAGGCAGCTGATCCCTCCCCCAGCTGGGATGGCTGGGCTTGTTCAGAGACGGTCCCCTGGCCGCCGGGTGCAGCCGGGTCAGCCCGTTCTGCCCCTGACTCTTTCTGACTTTGGACGCTGCCTGTATGGTAAAGCAGAGAACTGCTGGTCAGAGTCTGTTGATTAAGGCGTGAGAAGCCTGGCACAAGCTTGCACACAGTAGTTGCTCAATACGCGCGTCCTCTTTTCCTGCCTGGGTCCCGTCGGGAGACAGAAACCACACAGTAGGTTTAACATGGGACAGTACATGTCAGAAATAACTATGATAAAGGACAACTCTGCAACCTCAGAAAGCCTCTGTGAGTCTCCTAGGGGCACCCACACAAGGACCGTGAAAGGCCGGTGGTCGCTCCGCCCCCCAGATAGCAGAGAGGTTCTGGCGTGGCCAGACTGGAGCTGCTCTGGAGAGGCTGGGCCAGCAAAAGGCCGTCCTCCAGAGTACAGGTGGGGAAGCAGGAGCTCAGCAGCTGCCTGTGTTTGTGTGTGCCTGTGTGGGCACGTATGTGAGCACATGTTAGTGTGTGCCCAGGCATGTTTTGCGCACTGTGTGTGCATGCTTGTGAGCGCATGTGTGCGCATTTGCAGATGTGTGCCTGGGCGTGTGTGTGTGCGTGTATGTGGTGTTTGTGCATATTTGTGTGCATCTGTACACATGTGTGTGCACACATGTTCGTGCATGTGTGTCTGTGTGCCTGCGTGTATGCACATAGTAGGAGGCAGGAGGCCTTTGGGACACGGGGGCTGCATGGGGGCTGCACAGCAGCTCTGGTTTCCAGTCGAGAGGGCTTGTCACCGGGCTGTCGGGTCGCAGGACACACACTGGGTGCCTGTGGCCCAGGCAGGCTCCACAGGACGTCCTCACACTCCAGGCAGCCCCTCTGCTGCCCTCCCTCCTTCAGGCCAGCTCTGGAAATTCCCAGCAGCCGCTTCCTCCTACAACGTCCCCCGTGCCCTCTACTGGGAAAGCTCAGCACGGTGCTCACTCGGAAAGGGATGGAAGGGACCCGTGGTTACAGAGCGTACATTGAAGGGTGCCCTTGGGGCCGGGGGGCAATAAGTGGATTATTGACACGGACTCACATCCCAAGGACGGGGGGGAAGAGCTTGTTTCAGGGGCGGGCCTGTGTTGGGAGGACACCGGCGAGCAGGGCCTCCTTCTGCCTTGGGTGCTCTCAGACAGCGGGGGCGATACGGCGGCTGGGGACCGGAATACTTTGTATCTGGGAGGCAGGAAGAATGCAGCAAGAGGAGAGGCCTGTTAGAAGAATGATCTGGGAGAAGCAGGCATCTGGTCATTTTTTGGTTGCACAGGTTTGGGTTTGGGTTTTTGTATTTTTAATTTCCTGTGTTGTTTTTCTGTTGCTGCTGTAACAAAGTACCACAGATTTAGGGGCCTAAAACACCACCAATTTATTTTACAGTTCTAGAGGCCGGACATCCAAAATCAGTGCCACTGTGCTGATGCCCGGGGGTTGGCAGGGCCGGCGCATCTGTTTTTCAGCTCCTCGAAGTCACCTGCCTGCTCTGGCTCAGCCAGGATAAGCCAGGATCTTCTCTTTATCCCAAGATTCTAAACTGAATCACACCTGCAACGTCCCAGAGCTGCTTTGACCTTTTCCGGCATCTTCTGCACTTGACCTCAGCCTTTCCCCACCATCCTGCTCCCACCCTGCGCCCACCCCCATGGGCACAAAGCAGGAAGGAGCTCGAGGCAGAATGAGGGAGGGGCACAGATTCCCGTCCCCCAGCGAAGGCAAGGGCAGACCCGACTCCTCGTCTCTCTCAGCTCCCCCTCCTCCGTACGGACCCCTTTATTTCAGCATCTCCTCGGGCACTAGGCCTTCACCCTCGGGAATGGTAAAGGCTAGATTCTGCCCGTCTGCTACATTTGTCACACTTTTCATTGTCTCTGTGACAAAAGCGTTTCCTAACTGAATGAGTAATTTGGATTAGAATTATAGATCATTGCCCATTTAGATTCCTGTTCAGAGCTTTTTAAATTCATGACTTCACGAGTGAATGAAGACTCGGGAGTGTTCAGGATATTCCTACATCCGTGAAAACCAGACAGGATCACGGACATGTTTGATGGCCGAATCCAGATTCAAAAACTTTTGCTGAAAAAAAACTTCATATGAACATATGTAAATTTTAGTCTTTGGTTCATCAATTGCATCAAGAGGAAGGGGGGGAGCTGAAAGTAGCCTGTGGAGACAAGCTAGGCGTTTTATTTTACTGTGAGCTCTGTACGAATAATATAAAGTGGCCTCCAGAAAGCCAAGTCCGTCGGGGCTGGGTGCACAGAGACTGTTGAGGAAAAGGTGGGTCTTTCCACCGTGTGGGTCGGGCTTCGTCTGAAGGCTGACCTCGCGGCTGTGCCCGCTGCTTGCAGACCTGCCCTAACGAACGTCAGCACATTTTTATTGAGGACCTACTATGTGCTCCGCGCTGTATGGGTCCAAAGACATAAGAAGTCTCTAAGTCCAAACATAGAAATTGGGTATTTTTTAAAGAACGTGCGATGTCTTCATAGCGTGGAGTACCAGTCATCCGTTTCAAACGATGCCGCATCATGTATGTATTGCCACGGAAGGAGTTTTATAATACATCACTAAACGATGAGAAGTAGATCAGAGCAATGTGTGCAGTTGGGTTCCACCCAAAATAGAAAGAATGCGCCTTTAAAAAATTAACATCAATTATCACCAGCTGGGTTTTTTTCCTGCAAATCTATATTATTTTTCTATAATGAACATATATTGTTGGCATCGTTTTTAAGTTCTAAACAGGGCAGGTTAAATTCTAAGAAGTACTTAAGGGGAGAGCACCCCTGTGAAACACTGTCGGATCGTCCCTTAGTTAAACCGGCCTGCTGCAGTTTTTTGACAACAGGTAATATTGGAAGCGCGTGGAGGGACAGCCGCAGTTCCCCGCACCTGCCACTAGATGCAGCCAAAGCAGCGCCTAAGATTTAGCCGCAAAAACCCAGTCGCCTTGGCTCCATTATGAGATTTCAGATATTTAAGACTCTCTGGCCAGAGTAACTGGCATTTTTTTTAACTTCTCAGAATTACAGTCACACATGCCAGTGTTTGCTTTAATGGCGTCTTTTGGACTTTTGCTACAGTGTTTCCAGATACCCACCCAGGCAGGAGCACACAGTTCTGCAGCTCAGAACTCCCCCAGGCCCTGAGATGTGACGGATGCGTCTTAGACCCTTCACCTTGACTTTCTCAGTGACCTCTCGGTTTCTAGTAAACAGTGTCAAGGTCCAGGTGGAGGAGTCATTAATAATTAAGGTCATTCCTCAGAGCAGCCTGTTCCCAATGTGGGGAGTGAGCTGAGCTCCCTGCCTCCCTCCCACTCTTTCCTGCCACCCTCTGGGCCCAGGGCAGGCGGGCTTCTTGCGGCTTTGCCCACCTTGGCCTTGGCCGTGGCTAGCCAGGCCTGGGAGTGCACCTGGTGCCTGGAGTGTGCACTGCCGGCTTAGCAAGCAGCTCTGTGCACGCAGTTCTCCCGGGGACGCGTGTGCTGGGCAGCCACGTGGGTTTCTCCTCCGGCACAGCCCGCCACACGCTCACCTCCGCAGGCCTTAAACCCACTTCAGGAGAGGGCAGGGGTGACAAAGGAGGTTTTCCCAGCGGCTACAAAGAAGCGCAGGAAGTTCCAGGAGCCCACCTGTCGGGGCAAGACAGCCGGACTGGATTGGTTTTTAAGTCACCTCAAGCAGGGAAAGCCCCGGAGGGACTCGGAGGACGAGTCCTGTGACCCTGGCACAGCCCGTCGGCCTTTATTTGTGGGAAGAGTAGTCAGAACTGTGCGTGGCTCCCACAGCCGTAATGTGGGCTGTTTCCATCGGCTTCCGCCTCCCCTCCCTCTGCAGCCAACTCCCCGACCCCTCGCTCAGCAAGAACAGCTCTGTTCCTGGTGGTGTTTTGTCCCCTTCAGGCTCTGATGTCCCTGCCCTGAGGCAGAAAGATGAAATTTCCCTCGTTTTGATAAGTAAGAAAACAATGTGTATTTACCCAACCTGAACGTCAGCATTTGACTATATATATTCACATATAAAATAAATATTCATATTCATATTTGAATATATATGTTCTGAAGATCACTCTTGGTCTACAAACTGGTAGTACAAAAATGTGAAGAAGACAGGACAGTCAGAGGATCCTAAATAAAGTTGGTTGTTATAGATGGAGCGTCTTCTCTCTCAGAGGTCAACTTTAGAGACTGGATCAAGCCAGTTTTATTCCATTATAATGAACAAAGATTTCAATCCTGCAGGTGAATGATCCACCGAAAATGAGCATAAGCTGAAGAACAATTCATAAAGGGTCTTCACTTACCAAGTTCACATTGTTTTCAAAAAAAAACCATTTGAAGGAATAGTCAGACTTCCGGTTTCCCCGGGCTGGGACCTCAGAGTCAGCCCTGATGAAATGAGATAGCCTGAAAACAAGGTGCAGAGAGGGATGTCATCCCCGCCCCCAGACAATCTGATTCCAGTGCGGGACAGTGACACCCTTCTCAAAGTGACTCTTGTTTTCTTCCTGCAGCTTGATCACTACCCTTCAGTGAGTTACCACCTGCCAAGTTCATCCGACACGCTGTTCAACTCTCCCAAGTCGCTCTTCCTGGGGAAAGTCATAGGTAAGAACGCGGGGCCCATGGCTCCCGTCCTCTGTCCTAAAGCTGCCAATTCACCTTTGAAACAGATGGCAGTTGGCGGCTGGGGCCTCCGAGCCAACGATGGCATTGGAACCGGTGTTATGTTGTGTGTGGCGTGAACTAAAACACAGGTAAGGGCCAGGATCTGCTCCTGGCTTCTTTAGGTGAAATTCGCTCATTGCTTTCTGAAAGACCTCTGCCTGCTAACGATCGTTAACACGCTGCGTACCGGGGAATTTAAATGCCTTTTAGATATGACGAGAATTCTCACCACCTGTACGCAACGTGTGAGTTTAACTTTTTCTTATTCTCAGCGTAGCAACCTGGTTCGTTTTTCCTCGCCCGAGAATAGCTCACCTGATATTGTTGGCAAACTGGAAGGCCAGTGGGAATTGGAAAACTGGGACAGAACAGCCTTTGCTGTGTGCGGTTGTGACTTTACGTCATTCTTGTCCTTTCCTTTACCCTCGGTCCGTGCTATCTAACCTAAAACACTGATGTGATTGGCTAAGTGTTTCTAACTGATGGAGGTAAAGCCAATGGACTTTATTTATACTCTGACATGTGTATTATGAACCCACGATGGAAACGGGGAGATGGTGGACAAGGTGCTGGCCAGGGAGGAGGTGACGGTGCCCACAGGGGAGGAGGAGCAGAGGAGAGAACAGGAGACCCAATCGGTAATGACAGTAACAGTGACATACACTCCTATAGCGCTGCCTGCAGGCCAAGCTCCAACGTAAGCACGATCAGTATATGACCTTGTTTCATCTTGGTAGCAATTCCATGAGATAATCAAGATCATTATCTCCATTTACAGATGGCAAAACTGAGGCACCAGGAGGTTAAATAGCTTCCCCATGGTGGCCTACTTAATAGGGGGAACCCAAACTTGAACCCAGGAAGTCAGAGACCTCCACTGTGCTCCTAACTCTGTGATGCTGGACTTAGAACGGAAAAGAAAAAGAAACGGAAGAAGAAAACTTGGGCAGAGGAGCTTGACCAGTTAACGGATAAGCCCTACGTCTCATGCCAGAGAGAGGCCAAGGGCAAAAAGTACCCTCGGACTTAGAACCGGGAACACACCAGGCAGGACAGCAGGCAGGCAGAGCTGTGCATGAGGCCCCAGAGGAGAAAGGGGACAGGGGTGTGACAGTAGCTCCGTCGGTAGGTGGCAGTGGGAAAGGAATGATGGCTCCACTTCACTGACCACCTGCTACAATTATTTTCCTCGTTTGCCAGATGAGGAAACCAAAGCCAAGGGAGGTCAATACCAAAGTTACTCCCCCAGCACGTGGTGCGGCCGAGCTGCGCAGCGAGGTCTCTCTGACGGGAGTCCATGGTCTTAGGCAGATAAAAGGACTGGTCATGAAGGGTCAAGGTCCAGAAGGGCTGCAGCTGGAAGTCCAGGGACACCATTCGTTAGCAGCAGGAAGTGGCTGTCCCGTGCAGGAGGGCCCTGGCTTTCCCAGGCCTGCATCCCGAGCCAGTGGTGAGTGTCCATACTCCGCCATATGCATTCCCACAATTCAGTGAGGAGGACCTGAACATCGTAAGGGCTTCATGGCTGTAGTGACCGCACCGAACACTCGTGAGGACCTTAGGCTCTGGCTTTCCTAGAGGAACAGCCCCCCTGAACATACCCAAAACAGTGGACTGCATCACTTCATGAAAGTCACAACATCAAGTTGGACAGGAATGTTGGGGCGTTGCTGGGTTCCCTCACTATAAATAACACCCTCCGGTTCATCGTATTTCAGGTCATGTGATGAAATGCATACGTTGACAAAATTACAGCGTGCAACGTGGCTTGGACCTTCAAGGTCCTAAGCAAGTCTCATCATAAAGGCAGTGTCCTCTGTATCTAAGAGTTGACGGTGCCGCGAAGCTGTGGCAGGCAACAAGCACACAGCAGCCCCAGATATGGGAGTGTGACCCCCGAGTTTTTTGTGCACCAAAGGGAAGCCGTGCTGTGCACATAACGCTGGCTGTGCATGGGGCGGTGAGTCACGTAAAGAACATGTAATCACATGAGAAAGGCCACACTCCCGAGGGGGAGGTGACGTCATGGACATGAGAGCGAGTTAGCGTGATGCTGCAGGTACCCAAGCAATGGCATCTGGCAGGGGTTCGCTCCCCCGCACCAGCCCGTGGACCCTCTGCAGACCAAGGTGGTGTCTCGGGGTCCCACTGTCTGCTACCCAGGAGCTAATAAATACCTGTCGAATTACTAAAGACGACAAGGGAAAAGGGGCCGTGAACCCCATCACAGAGGCATAATGCAGAGTGAGAGGCCATGGGTAGTGATGCTGATGCCGTTGAGAGTTCACACAGAGGGAGGCCTGCGCGTCCCGGGATCTCACACCCTGGTTTGGCTAACAGCAGGTATCTGGTAGTCACGGAGTCCAAAGAGTGTCGGCTTTGGGGTCAGGCAGAGCTGGTGTCTTAGGCTGCTGTCCGGGAATGCCACAGGCTGAGTGGCTTAAAGAACAAATTCATTGCTCACAGCCTGGAGGCTGGGAAGACCAAGGTCAAGGGGACAGTAGAGCTGGCGTCTGGTGGGGACCTGCTTCCTAGGTTGCAGGCAGGCGTCTTCTGGTGGTGCCCTTCGTGGGAGGACACTCCTCTCATTCACGAGAGCTCCACCCTCATGATCTAACTGCCTCCCACGGGCCCCCATCCCAACGCTGTGCCCACGCCGTCCCACCAGGGGTTAGGATTTCAACATACAGGTTTGGGGGGCACAGGCACTCAGCCCAAAGCAGCTGGTGGTTCTTGAATCCATGCTCTGCCGCTCATGAGCCCTGAACTCTTGGGCCTGCAGCTTGGAGCGCTCAGAGCCTGGGTTCCCTGGGGACATCAGTGCCCGCTTGCAGGGTGTTCTCTCTCTGAAGGGGACGGTGCGTGTGTTTTCATTTTAAACGAATCTATTTGCAGACTCACCTAGCAGAAACGCTGCACAGCCTCGCTTATAGTAAGCGTTCAAAACACGTTGGTGGAGTAAACGCATTCCTCTTTCAGCAGTGAGCTAATAACGTCTGAGGACTCCGTGTCTAGGACAGAAATGAGGACGATAATGAGCGTTTTGCATGCAGGCTCTGTGCCGGTCATCACGGTGTGTGTTTCAAGGGCAGCACTACGATGCTCTCAACACTGTTACCCCCGTTGCCTGGGAGATGACACCAAGACTCGAAAAGCTGAAGGCATTTTCCTAAAATAGCACTACTAACACCTGGGGTCCAACAGGTCTTGGGTGGGGGTGGGGATGGGGGGCTACCCTGTCCGTTGTAGGATGTTTAGCAGCATCTGTGGCCTCTACCAACTAGATACAAGCAGTGCCCCCCGCCAGCCGTGACAAACAAAAACATCTCCGACCCCTGCCAGACGTTTCGCAGGAGAGCAAAGGCGTCACCAGCAGGGAACAGCCAGCTTCGAACCCCGCAGGTAGTGCCACCAAGCACAGGGACCTGCTTCCCAGAGCAATGGAGAAGCAAGGAAGAGATGTGACAGCCCGCTGGTAAATTCTGTTACTTCCACCAAAGGAGTCACAGTGAGGACCGAAAAAGTCATGTGGGAACCCGGGGGGCAGGGGGGGCTGTGGCCCCCTGTTGAAGCCAGCATTTCTTCAAATTGGATCATTTAGTAGGAGCAGGATTGGTGAGAAGTGTTTTCCCATTTCCCGTTGAACGTGACCTATGTTTTAGTGAGAAACAGCCCATGTGTGTTCTCCAGCTCTGTGAATACTCATCCGTAGAGACGGCGTGAACGTCAAACAGCTGTCTCGTGTACCCCACGGGCCGACACCCCCTCTCTATCCATGCCCCCACGTTGTTGCTTAGCTGGGTCGGCCGCTAATCAAAACTGATCTCAAGAAAGAAGGAAAAGGAGATGGGTCTAAACAAATCACGTGCCTTCCCATGAGCTCTTGGATGAGCCCGGAGAAGGACACATAAAAAGGGTGGAAGAAAAGGTACCCAGTCAGGGGCAAGCACGGCGTTTGCAAAGGGAATGGCGGCAATTTCTTCTAGAAAGAAAAAATAATAATGTGATCACTCACCCAGCACCAAAATTTTAGAATGGGTTCTCGCATGTCTGCGTCCTTCAAGAAGAAAGTCAAGGCCACCAGTGAGCAAAGCCTTGGTAATAATGAACTCCTTTAGCTTCACCTTCTCTAGGAAGCACTTCATCTGCCCTTCCATTCCAAATGACAGCTTTGCTGGCTAGAGTAATCCTGGTTGTAGGTCCTGGCTTTTCATCACTTTGAATACTTCTTGCCAGTCCCTTCTTGCCTACAAAGTTTCTTTTGAGAAATCAGCTGATAGTCGTATAGGCCCCCCTTCATAGGTAACTCTCTGCTTTTCTCTTGCTGCTTTTAAGATTCTCTCTTTATCTTTGACCTTTGGCATTTTAATTATGATGTGTCTTGGTGTGGTCCTCCTTGGGTCTAGCTTGTTTGGGACTCTCTGTGCTTCCTGGACTTGTATGTCTATTTCCTTCACCAAATTTGGGGAGTTTTCCTTCATTATTTTTTCACGTAAGCTTTTGATTTCTTGCTCTTCCTCTTCTCCTTCTGACACCCCTATGATTTGGATTTGGCATATTTAAAGTTGTCCCAGAGGTTCCTAAGCCTCTTCTCATTTTTTTCAATTCTTATTTCCTCATTCTGTACTGGTGGACTGCTTTTTTCCTCCTTATATTCCAAATCATTGATTTGAACCCCGGTTTCCTTCCCTTCACCATTGGTTTTGTGTGGATTTTTCATCATTTCATTTAGCACAGCCCTCACTTACTTGCTTATGCGTTTGCCATACTCAAGCATATCTGTCAAGCCTGTGAGCACCTTTATCACCAGTGTTTTGAATTCTGCGTCTGTGAGGTTGGCTAGCTCCTCATCTGTTAGGTTGGCTATCTCCTCGTCACTTAGTTCTCCCACTGGAACCTTGATCGTTCCCCCTTTTGGGCTGTACTTCTCTGTCTCCTCATCTTGACAGGCTCCTGCGTTTGTTTGCCTCTGTGTCCCAGGCAGAGCTGTCGCTCCTGTTAAGTTGTAAGGGGCGGAGCCTTAGGGATTCCTCAGTGCAGGGCGACCCGTTTTACCTCGTATGGCGCTGTATGTGGGGAAGGGGCCCGAGAGGAAACAATACCACTTGCCCAGCACTTGCCCCTATTCCAGGCAGTTCTCCCACTTCTGTATGGGACCAGCACCCCTCTAGCTGCTGCCCTGGCCATCATTCCCAGAGTGGGTGGATCTGCGGACGTTCTAGGACCATGGGGGCCCTTTAAACAAGCGGACTCAGCTGAGATACCAGCAGTTTCTGCCTCTGCCCCAACCCCCACTGGTCTGCACAGTCAGAAGCAATGAGGCTTGATTTTCCCCGGCGCTGGGACCATGAGCTGCACGGTCCAGTCTGGTGCTGGGAGCGCTCCCCAGATGTCCCTCCCTGCTTTTTAAAACATGTGACTGCACTTTTTGCTGGCCTGCCACCACCACCGCTGCTGCTGCCACCACACCGTGTCCTCTCCACCCCGGCTCCGCTCCTCCTACCTGTCTGGGTGAGTATTTCCTCTTTATATCTTTGTTTGCTGGACTTCCATGCACTTTGGTTTTCTGAAACTTCTGGTTGTGTCTAGTTTTGAGGTAGTTGTGTTCCTTCTTAGTTGTGGAGGGAGATGCAGTGTGTCTGTCTAGGCCTCCATCTTGGCCAGAAGTCCCCATTTTCCATCTTCAATGGCTGCTGCAGGAAGGCGGACCTAGGCCTTGCAGAGCAGGACCAGGCCTGTAGGAGGCCAGTGAGGGGCAGGTGGGGTCTCAGATCCCCATGCGCCAGCACTTCCTGCTCCCCACAGCTATTAAAACACAGTCGTGGACTCTTGGTGCAGAGAATACTCAACACAGGCTAAGTGGAAACTTGTCCTGTGCTTTGAGGAGTTTTCTGGATTGAGTGAGACCAGATGAGATAAAGCCTTAAACCTTTTATACACTAAGAATCATGATGGGAATAATATTCTTTTTTTAAAAAAGTGAGAAATGCAATATTAAAGTCAGGAAGGTTCTGTTCTGTGTGCAAACAGAAAGGATAATTGTATTTGGGGTTTCTTGACTTCATATCCCATTATGGATGTGTATAGATACGAATTTAAAAGAATGTCAATACACACTGCTCATCAGCTCACTATAAATTTTATTAAGTATGATAGATAGCCTCCATTTTCAGGATTGCAGTATTCATTTTCATTTCATAACGTTAAATCTGAGGCCTCTTTTTATTAATTTCTTCAAACTATTTGTACCGTTATTGTGATTCATAATAATACAAAATCATAATGAAGTAGATCTCCATAATAAAAAGGCATTAACTCCTCTGTGTCAATGTGAGATACTCTGCCTGGGAGGAAGTTGAATACTGACACAGAGTCGTAGCTGCTTTACTGACCATGGCTGTTTATCAGTGACAGTGTCCACAGTGATAAAATTTAAGGTGAGTGTGTATCTGTTTGAATGTAATATAGTTTGTAATCAGCCCTGACTGGGTGGCTCAGCTGGTTGGAGCATCATCCCCTACACCAAAAGGCTGCAGGTTCAGTTCCCCATCAGGGCACATACCTAGGTTGCAAATTTGATCCCTGGTTGGGGCACATATGGGAGGCAACTGGTCAGTGTTTCTCTCTCACATCCATGTTTCTCTCTTTCTCTCTCTCTCTCTCTCTCTCTCTCTCTCTCTCTCTCTCTCTCCATATATATATATAGTTTGTAATCATATTGATCCCAGATCCTCATATTTTCTAAGCTACCATTATTCAAAGCAATTCTGATAGAAGATGTCCCTATCAGTAGCCACTGTATGATGTGTATTATGATCTAAAATGTAAATATCTATATTATGATCTGCTAAGAAATCCTTCTTCTAGAGCTTTCCAGAACTTTCTGGAACCTTGGCAAAGGCTCCTTACCCAGCAGAGAACAACATACTTGTGTCTCCATTCATCACGATAGATGGTGGGCATGACCTTACTCGCTGAATATTTTCAGCCAAGAAGCATGACTAGAAAAGACACATGCACTTTCTGGGCTAGAACATTTCGTGGCTGATGCAGGACGCTCTGGAGTCCTTCTGTCCCTTTTGGGGTGGTAACTGGCAAACCTCAGGACAGTGGCTGTTTCATCAGCTGGGCTGACCATCCTGAGCAGGGAATCCTGTCAACTCCCGATGAACCTCCAGCATAGGAAGGAAAAGCCTTTGCTTTTCTAAGCTACCGAGACTACGGGGCTGTTTGTCACTGTGGTGCAGCCTGGCCTGGCCTGACGGGCACACAGGGTGGCAGCCATCACACGTGTGCGTTTGCGTTCTCATTCCGTTGCTTATAAACTCTGAATCGGGCAAGTCACCTAAAGACTTGTGCCTTTTGTTTCCTCGTGGATAAAAGAGAAATAGTAACGGTCCCTACTTTAAGGACCCAACAGAATGATATATTGAACAGGTAGCTAAGGGTCTTCCACATAGTGTTGCGAAACTACAGTAGTTATTCCTGTTCTGTCCTAACTAAACAAGAATGTAGTCATCATTGGTCATGGGCCAGGTATGGTGTGTGCCATTGGAACATGCATGGTGTCCAAGACAGGCACAGTTTCTGCCTTTAGAGAGCTATGTTCTAACCAGAAGCATGGAGAAGGCAACTAGGAATGGATGGACACACGGCAGGATACGTGGGAGGTGGAAGTGCAGGGCTCTTGGGAGCAGGAAGGAAGGGCCTCGACCCAGAGCAGGAGATGCGGGAGGGCCTGCCACGGGAAGGGACACTGATGCTGAGACGCTAATGGTAACCTAGAATTCTCTGCAGACCAATGGCATGGAGCGGAGGGCAGAAAGGGGAGGGATGTTTCAGTTCTCTGTTGCTACGCAACAATCCACCCAACACTTGGTGGCTTAAACAATACTGTTATTTCACACCGTTCTGTGGCCTGACAGGATGGCACTTCTGCTTCCCCCACCCACCCACCCACCCACGGGCTCCACATTATGGCAGCTGGACCCCATGAAGAATCACTCCGGAAAGCAAAGGTGCAAGCTGGGGACCTCGAAGACCCAGCCTCAGAAGTTACACACGTCCCCAACCACGTGCCGCTGGCCCAAATCTGGGCTCCAGCCCACATTCCAGGAGAGGGGAAGCAGACTCTAGTCCTGGATGGCTGAGTGCAAGGTCACAGTGCAGAGGGGCAGGTGGGGTGAGGGATATTGTCAGCACCTCTGGAGATCCCTGATGCGATGAGGGAGACTGGGGGAACCACAGCCAGTTCGGTGCGGGATGGTAGGAATGGGCGAGGGAACACAGCCACAGGGAGCGAGGCCCAGGACCGTCCCAGTTTCCTTCTGCTGGGACAAGAGCGATCGGCCAGCAAGCCCACATGCACTCTGAAACTGTGGCTCAGCGCGCGCTGATATGTTGCATGATCACCTGTCTTGTCTGGGGTTCTCCCAAGAGGAGCCCCAAGATCAGGCCTTGAGCCCAGGTCCCCAGAAAGGAGAAGCCTCTCGGCGGGGTAGAGGCAGGACAGGAGATGAGGCATGACCAGGGGGTGAGGATTTGAATACAAGTTTCTGGGGGCAGATCCCAGGAAGTGTTCGGCGAGCGGTGGAGAAGTGAACTGGGGGAGGGATGATGCGTAATCAAACCACGCACATCGTAGGTGGCCAGAACGCAGTACCGTGGCGTGGCGTGGCGTGGCGAGGCGTGGCACGGCGTGACGAGGTGCGGGACAGCGCAGGTCGCGCCTCAGGAGCCCAGCTGAGGCAGGAGGAAGCCAGAGGCTGCACCCCGGCAAGAGTGTTGACTCCCAGTGGTTTTGCTCGCCCCAGTGCCCACCCACCCTGCGCCCCAGGCCGGAAGAAAGCAGAGCCCAGGGGCTCACAGGCAGGGGTTGTTGTCGTCTTACCACATCTGCCGTGTTATAGGATTTATTTATTGGGCTGGCCAAAAAGTTCATTAGGTTTTTCCCTACAATGGCTCTAGTAACGCTTAGTTGTCTTTAACTTCATTCAAAACAACTTTGTTAGGTTATATTGTGACAGCTGTCATTTCAGCGTGTATTTTTTAAAAACTTATCAAAATCGGTGAATTTTTTGTGCAGCCATTTTAACATTGAAGATGGAAGAAAATATGCAACATTTTTGGCATATGATGCTTTACTATTTCAAGAAAGGTAAAAATGCAACTGAAACCAAAAAAAAAATAGTTTTGTGCGGTGTGTGGAGGTGCTGTGACCGTTCAAACATGGAAACGGAGAAGTCAAAGAACTTACACGCATGACCCATAGATGTGAACTAAGATGGGGGGTATTGCTGGAGGGAATGGGAGTACTGGGCAGAGAGGGGCAAAGGGGGAAAAATTAGGACAAGTGTAATAGCATAATCAATAAAATTTTTTTAAGTGGTTTGCAAAGTTTCTTGATACTATGGACATTTTAGCCAAATAATTCTCTGCTGTGGGGCTGTCTCATGCATTGGAAGATGTGTAGCAGCTCCCCTGGCCTCTGCCCACTAGAGGCCAATAGCAGGAGACAGCAGACATATTCATAATATCCAAATCAATAAAGTTATTGGTGAAAATGAGAAATGTATTTTTTATTTTACCAAAAAAAATAAAAATAACGGACTTTTTGGCCAACCCAATACCAGTCATACTAAAGTTTTAGTGTGATCCTGGGGGCAGAAGGGTGGCATTAGCGCATCTGTAAATCAAGAAAACAACCTGATCAGGTCAACACGTTAGGTAACAGCATCTGCCGAGTGGAAAAGGCACAGCAGGGAGGGAGGGAGAGGCCCGGGGAGACCGCACTGGGGGTTGCTATGGTTATGAAGAGCTGCACATTGTAATGCACCGAGCAACCCGCACGTGCAGAGAAAATGCCGAGTCTTCGTTCGCCTTTGATGATCTGACGTCCTTTGTGGGCAGCAAGGGCAGATAAACAAAATGTCCAGGCTGGCTGACAGCGGAGTCGGACATGATCGTTCCACCAGATGCTTCTGGTTGTGCTCTGTCCCTCTCAGGGAAATGTTCCACCTCCCAAGTGGCTGTCCCCGTCCCCTGCCACCTTCTGTAAAATGGTGGCGTGTGGAATATAGAGGGATGAGCAGTGAGAAGCTGCAGCTTATGTGTTCTTTTGACATCATCATGGGGAGAGACCCGGATTCACGCTGGCCCTTGGGTTTGCATGACCTGCCTGGCCACGGGCAGTGAAATCTGTGGTTGGTGAATGTATCATCCGTCTTTGACGCAGGCAGGGCACCAGGGACGTCTGCCACCTTCGCTTCCTTCTATCCCTCGGCTCTCCCCATGGCAGAGGTCAGCACCCCAAGGCAGCCCCGTGGGACACTCATGGGCACCACCCCTCACAGGAAGGAGAGGCTGGGGAGCCTCCTCTTCCTCCTGCTGTTGTGGAGGCTGGCGTGGCCCCTCTTGGTGCAGCAGCCCTCATAGCCCTGTCCTCCCTGAGCCCCAGATTGGGGGGCAGGACAGGCGCCCCTGCCCCCGGTCCTCTTCTTCGCCCTTTACGCACGCACATGCCCTGCGCTTGGGCCACAGCTGAGCTCTTCTCTCCCTCTGGGTTTCTTCTTCTCTCACATAATCCTCTCGGGCTCAAAAAAGAAATAAAGAAAAGCTTTGTTTTTACTTCCTGTGTCAGAGAGCTATTGACCAGACAGAAAAAAGAAAGTGCCATGTAACAAACAATTCCAAACTCAGCAGGGTAAAACAGCAGTCATTTTCTTCTCACTAATCTGTGGGTCAGTTAAGGGGCAAGCGGCCGTGGTCCCCTGTCTTCTTCCTCCTGGGACCCTAGAGGTGGCCTGGGCGTGTTCGCCTCTCCAGCAGCAGAGGCACTGGGGACAGGCCAGTTGGCGAGCCCTGTCCAAGCCTGTGGCCTCGCGTGCCCACTGACAAGCTGTTGTACAGAGCTAGTGACGTGCCCGATGGCCCGATGCGGAGGCGAGAGGGAAGCAGCCTTGCAGGGTGACGTGGGAGGGGGCAGGGGGCATTAATGCCACTGACCACTCTCCCTGCCATCAAAGTCTCCTGCAACTAGAAGCAGCCTCGTGTCTTCCCCGTGGTGGCTAGAAGGCTGGGCGCTGTGTCTCTGTCACAGGAAAGCTCTGCGGCCCACTTAGCCCTCTCTGGTTCAAAGGTGTGAGGGAAGGAATTGGGGGAAAGCTTTTATTCACTTGGAAGTGTGTTGAGGGCTTGAATATGCCCGGTGACGGGGATGGAACAATGACCATGACAGACAAGTCCTTGCCCTTCTGAGCCTGTATTCCAGGGGGGCGTGAACAAAGAAGGACGAATGATTGCAGGATGTGAAGTGAGCTGGTGGCAAATGCTGTGAAGAAAAACGAGGGGCAGAGGGTAGGCGAGGGGTCCGCACGGGGGCAGGGCCCCCGGACAGCGGGGCAGAGGCTGGGAGGCGGAGGCGGGGACACACGGGCTCGGCCATTCAGAGAACAAACAGCAGGAAAGCCCGCGTGGGGGGACCACAGCGGTGGCAGCGCGGGGGTAGCAGGCGCCGAAGACGGAGGCTCAGCCCGCGGCCACACGGCACGTTTGGAGAGAGGCCCCTGCAGCGTCTGCCTTCTGTCCCAAGTGCAATGGGAGCGGAGGACGGCCTTGATCCAGCTGAGGATGCTGCTGGAGGCTGTATGCACGCAATGTGGGCGGGCGGAGCGCGCAGGATGGAGACCCGGAGGTGGGGGTGGCGGGGGTGGGGCTGGAGAAGGATTCGCATTTGGAAGGAAGAGCCCATAGTCTTGGGTAGGTCCTGAGTACAGGGGGCAAGAGGCAGATGCCAGCGACGATCCCCCGAGTTTCGGGCCTGAACAGCTGGGTAAACGGCAGTGCTATTTACTGTCACTGGGCAGGAAGGCATTTGGGACCAGGACGTAAATGTTAAGACTTCTGTGTCGGACGCATGCAAGGCTGTCGCACGGATGCACTGTCCCGGGTGCGTCTCAGCCGCTGAGCACTACCCAGTGTGAATTCTCCCTTCTCCATCCCCACCCCCCACTCCCTCCGCAGACACATGGGTGTCTTGGGTTGACTTAAACATGGGTCCTCATTACTCAGAGAGGCAAAAGAGAAAAGCATGTTCATCAATTTCAGAATGTAGCTCCATTTAAAAATAATACAGGCAGTACCTCCGTGCCACGGAATGCTAACGTAACAAAAAGGAGCAAGCTATTGGGGCCAAATTTTAAAAATGGAGGGCAGACCAGTGGTTGCTGGAGGTTAGTGATGGGGTGGGAGGGAGGGAGCCAGAGGGGCCTTGTTGGTTCTGGGTATCAAAGGGCCACATGAGGAATCCTTACAGTGTCAGGATTATAAAAAATGGGGACATTGAATGCACACACCGACAAGTACAGAGCCTGAAGAAGATCAACAAATCCTCTCAGTCTCCGTCTCCGATTGTGACATTCTGTGACAGTTTTGACAAGTGTTTCCTTTGGGGAAAATGGGACAAAATACACACAGGACCTCTCTATATTATTTCTTACAACTGCATGTGATTCTGCAATGCCTTCAGTGCAAATTTCAGCTTTTCAAAAAGTAACTGACATCTAAGAAGACACCGTCCCTGTGGTTCTCTGGAGTCAGATACTGGAGGCATGGGACTCAGTGTCTGCAAGGGGCTGGCCCTGGAGACAAGGCAGAGGGGAGAGGGGACCGTGAAGGGACTACGCCATCACCTCCCCGTTCGCTCTGACCTTCCTGCCTCTGCCAGTAGAGACTGGGAAGCGTGCGGGAATTAAATATTTATCGACCGCTTAGAAGTCCGTGGTTCTTATAGGGTTGCTATTGAAGGGAGTGATTAATAGAATGCATTTCTAAAACCAGAGCGAGAGGAAGACGTGGTAGACTGCACTGTCTGCCACCGCTCTCGGGGAGAGAGCCTGCTGGTGGCCCGTGGCCCTGTGATTGATAGCGCCCTCCTAGGAGAAGAGGGCAGCGAGACTGACGCATGAACAGATGACAGATAGTTCCTTGAAATTTCTGCTTCGCTGCCTTTGGATTTTATTATAACGATTAAAGGAGTAGTAAAACACTGATGAGAAAGCATATTTAAGTGATAGGTGAGGAATAATATTAAAACTAAAGAGAAGTGATTATACTTAATTTTTCATGCCCTGAAGAAAGTTTAAGTGCGTCTCAATGTTCCAGAGCTTCTCGAGGCAGAAGGAAATCTTCTCCTGTGGAAGGAATTGTTCCCAATGAGTTACAGTTTGAGGTTAGCTTCTCATTCTTGTTTAATCACATCAATAACTTCCATTGTTGGAAATCCACTGGGATTTTTTTCATTATTATTACTTCCATAGAATCATAGGAGGCCCTAAGAAAGAATTTCCTTAAAGCTCGTCATGTCACAGCCGAGGAAAATAGGGCCCACGAAGCTTCAGTGACCGGGCCACATAGCAGCCTAGTTCAATGTCCTTTCCAAAATAACACAGCGCCAACGTCATACTAATCTGTACTTGCCGCTCAAGTTGGACTTGGGCAAGTACAATGAATCGTGGCAGCATTATGATCTTAAAAACTCTCAACAGCTGTAAAAGCAAAGTTGAGGCTGGGAAAGCAGATCCTGTCGCGTGACAGGGAAGAACGCAGCTGTCCCCATCCCGTCAACTGCAGGAGCCAAGCAGGCTCCCTGCTTTTCGGAGCTTCAGTTTCCTTACCTGTGAAATACCGATACTAGAAGTAACGATGGCATAGGCCTTGTGGTGAAAACTGAGCAGTGTCGTGAGGTGAAGTCCTTATCACGGTGCCTGGCACACGGTGCGCGCCCAGTACCTCTGAGGCAGTATCCCAGCACCTAATCTGTGACTTGCTGAACAAAGTAGAGTCACAGGGCCATCCAAAGGCATCCAGGTAGCCTTTGATCATCCTTTCCCGGGTGCACAAAGATGAGCTGCCACTCAACATTGTTGCATTTTGGGACCAAGGGTGGGAGAACATGGCGTGTGTAGGGGGGAGTCTGGGCTACAAAGATCCATTGCATGATTTTGCTCATGGGCTGGGACTGAAATCCCGGACGACATGAAGGTTAACATATTCATGGGAATGAAAGCAAACCACGTCACCCTTCAGCTGAAAGGCAGACAGAACGCACAGACTTGGCCTGTAAGGTAGTGCCTTGGAGATCCCTCCGGCAGTGTCCTGGCAGCATTCCCTCCTCGCAGACTTTTCTGCAACAGTTGAAGGAAGAAGAGCAAAGCCATAGGAAACTAAATGTTTCCTTGGAAGAGTTCTTCATCTCCTAAAAATCTACAGAGTGTGAACAGTCCTGCTGTAAGAAAAAACATTAAATGTTCACCACAGATACTTCATAGGACTGCTATATTTTCGTAGCACGCATGGTAGATTCTGAATGTGACACCTTCATGTTCTGGAAATAAGATGGATAGACTCTGTGGTCTAAGATTTTTTTCCTCCTTTTAAACGTAGCTGTTGAAAAAAAAAAATGACGTGTGCATATCCCGAAAAGTTAATCTTCTAAAAGAAACTTCTAATAATTTTTAACTGATAGTTCACATTACCTCCCCCAGGTAAATCCATTCTCAAACTCTTATTCCATCTCTAATGTCCATGAGAAATTAGCATTCAAAGTGTAACCTCAGAGGACAAAGTCATAAATCAGACACTAACCATAACTCCGTTTTTCTTTCTTACTAGAGTCAGCTTCATTTAACTGGCTGTCCTCAGCCTCCTCTATAGTAACTAGACAGATGAAATGGCAAACAAAGTCAGTTGAGAGTTTACTAACCTCACCTTGCAAGTCAGTCTCTACTTAAGTCCCCATGTGATAGGTGAGGGAAAAGGGGCCAGGAATTTAAGTGACATGCAACTCATATAGCAACTCAAGCATGGAACCACAATCCCAGTCTTTTCAGTGCAGGTTTGTCTGTTTATTGCCTGTGTTTGTTTTGTGAAAGAAAAAAGACCCTGGGATGGAGACATATTCCCACGCCCCACCAAGGCCACTGTCCTCACCCACTTCCAACCAGTGACTGTCCCTGGGCTGCCTGGCATAGGGACAGCCCAGCTGCCCACACCAAGAAGGACCTCACTTCAAAATCCTAGTTTGTACAGGAGGTGCAACAGAAGGCTCAACACAGATCATACGCACAAACGAATTTTTGTTGGCCTTGTTATTTTTCAAACACCAGGTTTTGATAGTGTTTTCTTACTATTAGTCACCTAAATCAAATCCCAAAATGTGTAAAATCTTTCTGCTTTTTTAAATAGTAAAGTTATTTCATTTAAAATAATATCAAACTAATAGCAGTAAAAAGTACAGATGGTGTCATGGTATTAATTTAAAGCAGAGTGACCTGGTCTTGCAAAATGACTTACGACCATGGGGCTTAATAATTTGAAGGTTTGATTTTGCAGCCTTTTCAAAAATGTGATTAATTGACTAGTTTTTAGAGCAATTTTTGATTTACGGAAAAACTGAGGGGAACTACAGGTAGTTCCACATACCCCCCGTTTCCCCACACGCGTTCCGACCGTCATTAACACGTTGCATACCGGGGTATTTAAATGCCTTTTAGAAATGATGAGAATTCTCGCCACCCGTACGCAACGTGTTAACACCTCACCACGCCAGGTTGTTGGTGTTCTATACTTGCCACAGCATAGTATGTTTGTCATGAACGATCAACAATATTGATATGATATTAATAATTAAGGTCCATAGTTTATATTAGGGTCCGTCCTAGGGTCTGTGGATTTTGGCAAACATGGAATCATGCGTGTCATCCGTTACAGTATCGTACAGAGTGGACCCACGGCCCTGAACACCCCTGTGCTTCAGCTGTCCCATCTTCCCCAGCCCCTGGCAGCCTTTGACATTTTCCTGACTCCATCGCTTTGCCTCTCCTGGAATGTCATACAGTTGGAGCCATAGTGTTAGTCCTTTGAGACTGCCTTTTCTCACTTAGCAATGTGCATTTCCGTCTCCTCCCCATCTTTCTGCGGCTTAAGAGCTCTTTCCTCTTTATCGCTGGATAACATTGCAGCTGTCTTTTGCTGGGGGAGTGGGGGATGGATCAAGAAGCTAAGTTTGAACGGCCATTGTAGAAAAAAAGGTGGAAGTTTAAAGACAAACAAGCGTTCAGCTCTGCGCCTAACACACAAACCTCGCTGCTCTCTGACTGTCTGACGTCAAAGGCGAGCTGGGCGCCATCAGTGAAGGGCTCCCGCTGCACGCTCTCCGGGCTGCGCTGGCCTTCCTTTTCCTGGCTCACATTTATGATCACCTCAATTCCAAAGCAGCTGTTTTTATAACAAATATACATATATCCTCTTTAAGATCATGTGAATGCTATTAACTTAAATTGTGGAGAAGAAGTCACACTATTCATTTGATTTTGCATGCCCCGTGGGTCTCTTCAGGCCGCGTTGTTTAATCGTCCTGCTCTATTTTTGAACATTGTTGCAATCACGTCCAGCTGCCTTGTTGAGAGTCGGTCAGAGCCTGTCCGTCTGAGGTCTCTGCAGAGGCTTTCCACCAAGACTGGACACTTCAGGTGCAGAGAAATGACTCATCGGCCACAATTCAATTGAATTTAGCAGCTGTTTCTGGTACAACCGATATATACTTGAGGTTGGCATAGGGATTGGTTTTTAAACTTCCTGTTCACTGTATTTCGACTTTTTAATAAGAACAGATTGAAATGTCTTCTTGCCCAACAAAAAGAAAACACTCCAAGTTTGTGTGTTGACATTTCATCCCAAGAGAACTGATAATGGATGAATCTCTCTCTAGCATAGCTGTCTCCCTATGATTGCCCCGTCCCCCAAAGGTGCAGCCTTTTCACACCCATGTGTTGATTCTTCAAAAAACTCATGTCCCCAAGCCCCTAGGAGGGCACCGTGACCTCCAGAGCCATCGTGGGAGGGTTTGGAGGAGAAACAGTGACTCTCTGCTGGGAAAAGATGGTCAGGTGAGGAGGGAGGGTGTGGGTGCGGACCCAAAACTGTGTGTTCAGGAGGAAGTCAGTCCTCTGGATGACAGTGACCTGGACGACAAGACTACGTGTCACTGTGACATGCAGGTGGTAGTCTTCATGGAGCTTTTAATGCAGATTTCTACCCTCCGGGGTGAAATAATGAAGATGTGAAGAGGTCCTCTATTGGAGAACAGGCGATAAATACCAGCTTATGGTTGTTTGCACCCCCTCATTCACCCCAACTCGAAACTTTGATACGTTATATTCCTCTCGCTTCCCCTTCTTCTTAGAAGTGAAATGATGAGTCTCTCACTCACACACACGCACTACAGAGAGGGCAAGAAGAGAATGGCTCTCAGCGAACACTAGTAGCTGGTCAGTTACTCTGCTGCTGGCCACACGGTCCTCCTGGGGCAGCTTCCACGGGCCAGGAGGTCGCTGGTGGCTGAAAGGGCTGCCTCGTGTGGTCTCTTGACCAGACGAGGCATGCCACAGACACACTGCTGACATGCCACAGACACACCACAAACATGCCACTGACACTGCCAGCATGCCGCAGACATGCCACGGACATGCCTCAGGCACACCACAGACATGCTGCTGGCATGACGCAGACACAGTGCACATATGCCGCAGGCACACTGCTGACATACCACAGACATGCCATGGACACACCGCAGACACACTGCCGATGTGCCGCAGACATGCTGATGGCATGACACAGACACACTGCTCACATGCCACAGACATGCAGGAAACACACCACAGACACACCACAGACATCGTGGACACACTGTAAACACACAGCTGACATGCCACAGACATGCTGTGAACACACCACACATGTGTAGACATATCATGGACACAGTGTGGACACACCATAGGTACATAGCTGACATGCCACAGACGCATAGAAAGCACACCACACGCACCTCAGATACATCATGGACACACCGTAGACACAGCTGACATGCCACGGACGCACCACAGACGTGCTGGGGGGGGCAGCAAAGGGCAGCAGCCACGCCCTCCCGCTCCTGCATCAGCGTCATAGACAGAAACATCTCTGCGGCTCCGCTCCCCCGCACACGCTGGAAAGCCTACGTTACGTTTTTCAGAAACAGTCCTTCCTTTGATGACCGTCCACATTGCTTTCGTTTGTTTGCTTTTGCTTTTTGGTTTGGAGGGCTCTTTTTCAATTACCATTGACATTCAGTATTGTTTTGTACCCTTTTCAGGGGTACAGCTCACGTATGTCCCTGGTATTTTGGTCCCCGGCTCTGCCTTTTGAGGCTCTTACTCGGAGGGGCAACCTCATCTGAGGACGAGCCAGCTAGGGAGGCAGAGGCCACCCCAGGGCGCTCGGGCCACCACCTGTGGGCCAACCCTTCGTGGGCAGGTCAGACAAAGCCACCTGGCTGCTTTCCTGTCCCTCCCTCGGTCCCCAACACCTAGACTTGGTGGCTGTGTCTACACCACACTGGATTTCCTCTCCAGCTGATGGGAACTACGTGACAGATGGAACCCCCGGGGCTGACAGGGAGCAGGTGGCCGGGACTGCCTGAGCCCTTGCCACTGGCAACGTTTCCTTTCCATTTGCCTGAAGTTTCTCCCCAACCCAGTGTGAGCAGGGATTTTGTGATGGAGCCCAGCTGTGTGGCCACCAAGATGGACAAAAATATTTAAGTAATAGTGATCAGAATCCACCAACTGAGCTTGAATTGTTCTGTTACCTTATTTTTCTTTATACGTCTTCCCCACCACGCCAGCGTACACATGTGCACATGCATTCATGGGCCTGGGCAAACACAGACCGGTCTTTAACATGCCAGTTTTTGTCTATGACGTTGAAGGCAGCGTGAAATGGGGAAGGGGAAGGCAGTATTGAAATGTGACCGAACTTGGTTTGACTTACAGATCAACTGGCTAACTAGCAAGATGACTTCAGGTACATGTCTATGTCTCTCAGTGTTGGGGACTTAATTAACAGTAATGGATGTAAGGAACTGCGTACAGTCCTGGCCAATGGCTCAGTTGGCTGGAGCATCATCCCATAGGCTGAAAAGTCACAGGTTCGATTCCCAGTCGGGGTGTGTCAGGAAGGCAACCAGTTAATGTTTCTCTCTCATATCGATGTTTTCTCTCTCTCTGTCTCTCTCTCTCCTTCTCGCTCTGAAATCAATAACTATATTCTTGGATGAGAATTAAAAAAAGAAAAGAGCTGGGTACAGAAGGGGGTCAAAGCCACTCAGCCAGCTGAGAACAAGGGAGGAAGTGAGTTAGGGACTGGCCGAAGGCACTCTCAGAAAGGTTCAGTCACCTCTCAGACTCACCCCGCAGATTTCATCCGCAAGTACAAGGCTTGACCAACAAGGCAGACGAGGCTTTCCGCCTCCTGTTTTCCATCCTCTTGTTCCTGCTACGTCCCTCAAAAATCCGAAAGGCAGCCTAGGTAATGTGGAAAGGAGATGCCGTGGCTGGAACGTGATGGAGGAGCGTGTCCACATTTAGCGTCTGCCAAGCTTTCAGGTTTCAGATGTCGGGTCTAAGCCCCTTTGGTCCAGACAGGGAAAGAGCAGAAAGCAGTTCTTAATGTTCTAAGTGTGTGTTGTGCCCCAGTCTCCCCAAAGCAACACACACAGGCCCTTTCTCCATGGTTACCTCCTTCCTCAGAAGACACCCTGCTCCCATCTCCACAAAAGGCATCAAAATTTTTCTTAAGTCAAAGAAGTTATTGTTTTTTATTCACGCATTCAAAATCTATTTAACTATGCCTAATTCAACATTAGCAAGCTTCCATATAAGGTACCTCAAAATAATGAAGCATTATTGCTTTCAGCTGTAATTAACCTAGGACGGCGAACTCACTTTCTGATTGTCCCGTGTTGACAAACAACACAGCTCTTGTACAATTTTGAATTAATTTAAAATTGGAGAATTTTATACAAACCCACCACCCTTCCCTTTATAGGTGTGAAGAAGTGTAAAAGACATCATAACAGTTTTGTGATTCTTTATTTGGAGCCTGAATCGGGAAAAGCAAAATCAAGAATAGTTATTAGAGGAGGCAAACTATATTACAAGTATCTAACAAGATATGTTTACAGGCAACTTGTACAAAAAACACCTTAAAAAAAACAACAATGGTTATGATCTTTTTTTTTTTTCAAATTTAAAGAACCTTTTCAAAAATGATCTGTGTAAAGCCGTGGCTGGTGTGGCTCAGTGGATTAGGCACCAATTCACAAACTGAAAGGTAGTTAGTTCAATTCCCGGTCAGGGCACATGCCTGGGTTGTGGGCCTGGTCCCTGGTTGGGGTTGAGAGTCAACCTATTGATGTTTCTCTTCCCTTGCTTTTTCCCTCCCCTCCCCATTCTCTAAAAAATAAAATCTTTAAAAAGAGAGAGAGAGACTCAGCAGACTGTTGGTGACATCAAGGAACTTCTGCTTCTTCGGATACAGAATAATTTGATCATTTGACAGATAAAAGACCTAAATTACTTCTTTGTACATTATTCATGTAACAATCTGCAGTGTATGATTTATTTATATATCTTCATATGTATGTAGTTAGGCACACATAGATATGTAAATACACATGTAGGTAATAAATTTAAAGTTTTTAACTATAGCTTTAAAATATTTTTATTATCTTCATTAACTCTAATGACTTTTAAATGAACCAAAAATCAAATCCATTGTTTCATATATATTCATATTTAACTTAATTATTATATCTAGTATAACCAACCTGGTATATTATCATATTTAATCAATGCAACTAACTTTTCTTCAGACATAAGAGGACAGAAGACAAAGACTTGCTTAGGAATTTCTTCATTTTATGAATACCAATTTCATATCACTTGAGCAAATTTGAGGTGGCAAAAGTAAACATATATCATTCAAAGATACTTGTATCTTTTGTTACTCTGTTGCCATTCTAAGAAATAAGGGTAAATGAAAGTATGTTTAGTTACTAACATTTATATTGTATCTGTTTCATTCTTATAAATTGTCTAAGTATCAAAGATTATATCTTAACTAAACCATTGGCCTAAGGTCTTAAAATTAGTTAAGAATTGAGGAATAACAATTTTTGCTAACATAATTTAACATTTCAAAAATCCATTATTACTGCCCTAGCCAGTTGTAGAGCATTGACCCAATACACCAAGGTTACAGGTTCAATCCCCAGTCAGGGCACATACAAAAATCAACCAATGAATGCATGAATAAGTGGAAAAACAAAATTATTGTTTCTCTCCCTTCCTCTCTCTCTCTCTCTGATAAATATTTTTAATGACATTATTACCTTTTCATTTAGCTGAATACAGTTATCTATATGTGTGTGTATATATATTTTAAATGCTATGAAACAGTGATGATGTATTTAATCCAAATGATGATTTATTTAACTCATAAAAACAACATAGAAATTTTGGGAACTTTAATGTATGAGAAATTTAGCCTTGACCTTGGCCACATCAAATCATCATGTTGATATTTTTATATGGGAAACTTTTAAAGACTCTGCGTCACGCTCAAGGCTCTTCTTTTATCTTGGAATGAGGCCTTTTCTTCTTAGCCTGTAACTGCAGTAACAAAAGCCACTTTGTAAATACAGCTTTCGGCACACACAGAAGAAACACCGACAGGTGAATTATTTTTTTCTGTCTTTTCGACGCTTTTGACACTTAATGTGGAATAGAGATGCTTAAAATGCATGCATAATGACAGGATGATTATGTCAATCAGCTATTTTTAAAGTTTCCCTAGAGAGAGAAAAAAAATGAGAGGGGCCAACTTCAGACACTTACGAAATTATCACTGTGAAAAGCAAGTCTCCGCCTTCCACAAAAAGAGGGGGCAGAAGTTTAGATTCCAGAAAACCCATTTTGATGTATATATGCACACACAAAGAAGAGTTGTTATAGTCGGGGTGGCAAAGAGGAAGGAGGGAGGGAGGGAGGGAGGAAGGAAGTAGGGAAGGAAGGAGGGAAAGGAGGAAGGGAGAAGGGCCTGAACAAAATATCGGAGCTCAGTTCGTCACGAACTCCTCCCAGCCACAGGCAGTGAGGTCCTTCAAAGAGCTGGAGACACAGGGTCCCAAATCTGCCCACTGAAATGAATGAGGTGAGGGCTGCCGCCCAAGGCATCAGGCTCTTGGATGAATGTTGGTGGGACCTCCCCACGGGAGGCCTTAAGGCCACTGACCACGAGGCGGCCCACGGCACTCAAACAGGTCAGGCTTTCTGCCTCCCCGCTGCCAGGCAGGCAGACAGCCCTGGAGAATGAGGGGCCGCCCAGCGGGGCTGCAAGAACTTTCCATAGCACGTGGGTTTCTGTCCCGTGATGGGGAAAGTGTCCCAAGAAGCAGGAGTGTGCTCTGGATAGGATGCTGTCGGAAGCAGGGGTAATCCTGTGATTGGATGTTTTTATCTGGAACGTGGTAGGAACCAAGCAGGGCTAAAGCTGGCGTTGGGAAGAAAAGGGGAACAGAGGAGCAGTGACGGGCATTCTGCGGGAAAGGGACGTGTTGGTTTGTGTGTGTGGTCTGGCTGTTTCTCATGTCTGTGCGGAGACAGGACTGTGCAGCGACCTCCCCTCTGCCGCACCGTGGGCCGCAGAGCAACCTTGGCCGGCGGGGTCTGGGAAAGGGCCTGTGTTCGGCAGGACACCGGGGCCTGACCGCGGGGCCCGCTCGGTCCCAGCCGTCCCAAGCTGCTTTTTCCTTGGTCACTGAAGATCGGGGAGGGGAGGGGGACATGGGTGACCAAAGGAAAATGAAATAAACGAAAGCCCCCAAAGGAAATGAAACAAATGGGGGGGGGGGAACCTCCAGGAGAAACAAAAGCTTCAATAAAGGGGAAATAATCGTAGCGAATGTTAGCATAACTGGCGCTTACATGTTCTTAATCTATCAAAACTAAATATCGATCTAGCCAACAGGACAACCTCCCTCTCTTAGAAGGGTGGAGGGTTGGTGCTTTTCAAAGAAAAGGAGGGAGAAGAAAGGAGAGCTAAACCCTCCTCTTCCCTGTAGGGGGGTCCCCGCATAGTGCCCGAAAATGAGCCCTCGCGCAGCTGTAAGTTACTGTATCATTTGGACGTGCGGAAGGAAAAGTTTAAATCAGCCTAAAGGGAGGGGACAGAGGAGGGCAGAGCCTAAAAAATGTAACGGTTCCTAACAATCCTTCAAGAGCTTTTTGTTGAAACATCTTTGAGTATATTTTTTAAAAAGAATGAGCAGAAAGAGGCAGCTGACGGGGACAGAAGAGCAAGGAGAAGGGGACGGAGCAAGACCCAGCAGCCGCCGCGGCGGGTTAGGGGCTCGGGAAGCCGACTTGCTAAGGAAGGAAGGGCAGAGCCAGCCCAGACCGCAGGATGTTTCCACACAGGGCACAGAGGACTTTGGTGACACGTGTTTCTGCGTCGCACATCATGGCACACACACGCCATCCCCAGCGTTCTCCCCGAGCACCGCGACGGACCCTCAGCGCCGAGCCTCTCCGGGGCCCCCGTCTCTGCCCCGTTCCTCCCCGCAGCAGCCCCGCCTGGTCCCCCTCGGAGCTGCATCACAGATCAAAACGCACATGGGCTGTAAGGCATGAAGAGGAAGCTCCACGCGCTCCGGTAACGCACGGAGTGATGATCAGTCTTTGCCCGGGAGTTTTCCAGCTTCGTCAGCTCCCCATAAACACCAAAAACAGTGTGAACAGCTGGCAGGAAAATGTATTTCCATTTATTAAGTAAGAAGAAGCCTCTGGACACGTTTGGGAGAGCCAACACTAAATAATAAAAGCCGCCGGAGGCATTGATCTGCTGCTGAGTATAGACTGACATGAGGAGGTGAAGACAATCTCTCCCTTGCACTTACTCTTCGCACTGAAAGGCCTCTGTCCTTGGATTTACTTTCTCAGGGTTGCACTGGAAGGAAGGCTGTGTTCCAAGACACATCTTTAGAGAAAGGGTGCGAGGAGCAGGAAAGGCAAAGCTGCCCCCCCGGTTTCTGCTGAATTATTCTCTTTCTCTAACGGAGCAGAAGTGCTGCATGAGGTTTGCCAGAGGAAGCCCTTGACCTTGACCAAGCCCTTGACCTTGGAGCTTTCAAACCTCGTGGTTCCAGGATGCGGCCACGTTCTGTGGAGTCCCCGGGAACAGCCTCGCTTTAGGGAGAAAGGAGGTTCTGGGGCAGATTTTCTGCTCTCTGGAAAGTACGTAGACACAGGCGGGAAGAGGAATGCATGTGTGAAGAGAAAACCCATTGTTCCCTGGTAGTTTGGTATGTTCATGACATACTGATTGCATTTGGAGAGCATCTGCCCATCAGCTAACTGACAGAATGGATGGCCTTTTGTTCCGCGGGTTTAAATCTTCTCTCCCCAATAAGATTGAGGGGCTGCCTAAAGTTATAACCATCATCAGATTTTTTCCCCTGAATTTCTCCTCTGGGGAGGACACTATGTCAGGCAGGGAGAAGAACTAGAAGAGCATGCCAATGGTCACAGCAGCGCTCTGCACAGTGGACAGAAAGGTGGGCACAGCCCAGGCGCGCATCACTGGGGGAATGGCTAAGCCAAAGGTGGTGTCCACACAGCGGGATGTTGTTATTCAGCCTTCAAAGGGGGGAAGTCCTGACGCATGCTGTAACAGGGATGGAAAAAGCCGGTCACAGAAGGGCAGATCCTGTGTGACTCCCTTTAATATGAGGTCCCCAGACTCGTCAAGTTTGTAAGAGACAGAAAGCAAAATGTAGGTGCCAGGGGCTGAGGGAATGAATCCCTATCCATTCATCCAACATAAAAATAATAAACTTTATGTCATGGATACTTATCACAATTTTTACAAAAAGACTGTGGGCCCGTCGCGTTCTCCCTCTGGGCCTCAGTGACATCATCATCTGTGTTGTCACTGACACTGTGTTGGACAGATGCCCTCCGAGGACACGTTGAACTGTGTGAGTCTCTATGCATGAAACACTTCTTCCATCCTTGGGGGCTTAGCACCAGGTTGGGGACACGAGATGCAGAATAAAAAGATCAAATAGCACTAGTTAGTTTTCTAAGTTCCCAGTTAGTGATAAAGGAGGAATGTGTGTCCCTCAGAGGAAGGACAGAGCAGAAACGGGGTGGCCAGCTTTGTGGGGGTAGAAATGGTCACCTTCTGTTTCTAAGGGTCAGACAAGGACTTGGGTTCCATGCTGGTGGGTGGCAGTAGCACAGGGGAGTGGCCTTGCCACACCAGGAGCCCACAGGACAGCAAGGAGACGAGCCTGGTGGCGGCGGAAGTTCCCGTGTCCTGGCACTGCAGGGAGCATTGACGAGGACCCGGGGAGACTGAGGGACTCTGAATGGAAGAGAAAAGACAGAAGACCTGGCCCATCGACAGACCAGCTGTGTGGCCTCGGTGGGTCCCCTGGGCTCTGTGACACCACCGTGAAGACATAGACTAGCTGACCTTGGCCTGCCTGTCCTACAGCTCCGGGACCGTGCCTACCATCCGTCAGCACACAGGCGCTGGGCCAGGCCCGGAAACAGCCCCCCTGAGGCTGACTTTCTCCTCGGCAGCAGCTGGTCCCTGAGGCCGAGGGGGAGACAAGGGACACTGTCAGGAAAGCCATGCAGTAGTGATGGAGAGAATGAGTTAAGCGGAGAGAGCTTCTACAAGCCCCGGGATCAGCCGGGGAGACGTTGTGGAAGTTCAGGTAAGGATGAAGACCCGTGAAGGCCTGAACTTGTCGGAGGAGGAGAGAATGCAGCAGAGAGTATGAACGCGTGAACTCGGGAACTGAACAGATATTAAAGCTCACGCCATACTGCTCTGTGCATCCTCCTCCCTTGCCCGTCCCCCGCTGAGCCTCGCAAAACTGCCCTTCCTCCTAAGTCTCTCCGGTGTGCTTGGCATCCGTCCTCTGCCCCACGGTCACTGGGCCCTCGTGCATGCACCCTGGACACACTCACGGAGCGTTCCCACCACCGAAATTGCACGTGGTCCTGAGGACAGAGGCTCCCCTGCGGCTGCTGAGTGGAAGTGGCTCACCTGCCAGGTAGAGCGTGGGAGGGAGGGGGCGTTTCTCCACTCTCCCACGTGTACCTGTCATCTTGGCCACCTTTGTGTCCCCCACAGGGGTTCATGCGGAGCTGCGCACATAGTAGGTGCTCAGTAAATACACTGAGGTGGCACGGCCAGGCCGAGAAGGAGAGCTGGTGGTCCGCACACTGAGACCCAGAAGCAGCAGCCCCCTCGCCCAGGAGCTGACTCAGTGTGTCACCCTCCCGCTGGGCCTCTAAGCTTCCGCGACAGGCCTGTGGCAACTTCCATTTCTGCTGAGTCGGGTCATAAACATCAACCTGAGAACTTAATAGCAAGAACTGCTCCTTCTTTTTCACATCCCAGACTCAAGGGCAGAAGTGTTTGCCATTGCGTCCGGAGTGTATTATCGGGCATTGTGCACGTCAGAGAAACACATTTTCTAAAATGTGTCCTTGTTGTGTATCTAAAAACAGTGGGTAGACCGCGGCCTTTGAGACTGCTGGCTCAGAGCCCAGGCTCTGCTAAGCTGGAAACCCGTGTTAGTGGCTAAGGCAGCCTGCCTCCAGACTAACTGCGGAGGCCCTGCCATTTGAGGATGACATCCCGATCGCGGCGTGTCACCAACGGTGATCATTGGGTGGCCTGTGAGTCGCAGCCGCATCCTTTTAAAATACAGAAGTTGGGGTTTGAAGAAAAATTGAGATCGCGTTTGGTTGAGTAAAATAAAATCCGTTTAGCTAATTCTCTGGAGTTGTGGAATCAACAAATCTACCACCTCCCTTCCCCAGATACACTCAACGTGTCGAAGAGAAGTCACTTAAAACCTAATGCTTGACTTCTTCCCTGGGTTTCTAACCAAAACTAAAAATAAAAAAGCAGAAGGAAGTTGGGTGGTGGGTAAATAAGATATCCAAACATCGAAAGAGGAGACATAAAAGAATAGCTTTTAAGATCAGCTTAAAAATCAACTATAGTATAGTCCCAACAACCACAGAAAGCAACAGTTTGTGTTATACATCTAGGATTACGAGCTAGTGTACCTACACAGCTGTATCATTTTTTAATTAAAATTCTTTGACTGGATTCAACTTTACAAGTTTGATATAGGCCTAGATTTTCTAAAAAAAACTCCTGCTCTATAAAGGGAAACATTGCAGCAATGGATTGAAGTGTATTTACTCTGGAAGCTTATCTGTTTGTTGAAGAATGGCAGGTCTGTCATATGGAGTTCAAGTTCAGTCCCACACACAGCTGTCAACCACAGTGACCTTCACAGTCGTCCATGCCTGCATCGCCTTCAGGCTTTGAGAAATCATTTTATTTGACCTGACACCTTTAGCTGAGATGAAAATGCTAATCACTCTGGCTATAGACAGAATAGTAACAGGAATAAACTATCAGAAACTTCATGGATGATATCTTTTTAGATATTTTAAACCTGTTATTTTTCTCTATCCAAATGAGAAAGCCTTGATAAAGCACCATTCTTAATAAATTCTTGGTTTTCATAAATGTGTTTGGGTTTTACAAGCTCTGCTTTGCCTACCACCAGACCAAATTCAGCACAGACTTTTACATATAAAAACTGAGGGTTGAGACAAAAAATATTCCTTCAAGAACATATAGCTTCTGAAATCAACATCAAGGCCAAAATATACTTGCATGTATTATTTACACTTTATTTCATTGCCTCTTAACCCTGGCTGGTTTGGCTCAGTGGATTGAGCGTCGGCCTGCGAGCTAAGTGTCGCTGGTTCGATCTTCCAGTCAGGGCACATCAGAGAAGGAAAACTCTGATTCCAAAAAACCTCCGCTGCCTTGCGGCATACCTCTTCAGGGGAAAGGCTAAGGGAGTAAACCCCGACAGAAAATCCGGAGCCGGAGTCCCTAAGGCGGTTTGACGTTGTAGTCAACACCGGCAACTCCTGCGGCGCACCTGAAGCCAAGCTGTATTGACTCCGTCTTTCCCTTGGACCCTTCAGCTGCGAAGAGAGGGGGGGTCTGCTGCATGGGCAACAGCAGACCCTCCATATCACCCTGCCCAGGCTCTGTAGCTTCAGCTCCACTGGAGAGGACACTCCAGCGTCATCGCAAGATGTCGATTCAACACGGGAGGAGACAGATACCGTGTCACTCCCGAGTCGGACTGCACAGCCATTCTCGGCGGTGCAGATAGACTCTTAAGAAGCTACACCATCGTCTCTCGAGACGGACGGCTGCCGAATTTCATTGCCTCTTGGTTGACATAGTACCTATTATTCTCTCCTGAGAATCCTCTTAGCACAGGAGGAAAATTCCTTGTCAGGGCAGGAAGGAAATGCAGGTAGGAAGAGCAGGGGGCAAGAAAGCCGCAGGAATCCAATCCCAAGACCCAAAGGTCCTAGGCACCAGGAAGCAGACAAAGATCTACAGAGAACCACTGGGCTTAGAAATGGGAAGTCGGTCATTAACCAACAGGAAGACAGGTTCAATTCAGAGCATGACCAGAAACCAGGACAACCCCCATTGCACTGCGTCATAATCAGTACCAGGCTCCAGGATGGAATTGAACTTGGGCAACGTTCAAGAGGCCCTGAGGATTTCCGAGGCAGAAGCCTCGGTGGGCCCAGGTGGAGCCGTGCAGTTCCTGCTCACACCTGTTCTGTGTGGGGGTCTCATGGACATCACGGTCCACTTTCCTGGCCCTTGCAAGAGCTGACACAAATTAGAAGAATGCTCTGAGTGGAATATTACAGGCAGGCACCTCACCCACAGTTAGAACGGCAGCTAGATGCTTACAGCAACAGGGGAGATAAATAGTAAGATCTGCAAAGTCAAAAAAAAAAAAAAAAAAAAAAACCTCTGTGACCTTCTTTTGCAGAGGAGCAAAGAGCCTAAATGGCTCTGGAGGCCCCAGTGTCTATATTATTAAAGAACCAGTCCAGAAAAGACAATTGCTGTTCACTAGAAGGCAGCAAATAAACAAAAAGTGGGGGTAGCCATTTCCACCCCAAATAAGTTGGGTGCTTAAGGTTTCCATTTGCTTTAAAAGGGGAAACGGTTTCTCTGGCCTTGTTCTGGCTTGCTCGGCAGGCCTGTGTGTCTTCCTGAGACGTGATGGGACATCCCACATGAAGTGGCCCAGCCGTTGATGGTGTGTCTCTGCGTGAGAACAAAGAAGCAGCCATTAAAAGCCATGGAGGCGTTCTTCTCGTCACGGGTCTTACCAAGGTCGGCTGCAATCCCGTGAGTGACCCCGGTGTCCGAGCACGGCTGGAGCCCTCTCGAGTTTCGTACCAGCTGGCGTTTCACAGCGCAGGTCGGCTTGAACCACAAAAAATGTCTTGGTTGCCCTGAGCATATTTATAAGCTCAGCCTCAGCCAAGGCGATAGCCGGGCGGTGTCTTTGTCCAGCAGGGCCGCCTTCCTCATTCAAGCCCCTCAGGTTTTGGATTGCTCTTCCTGGGAAGGACGGGCGTGGCCACTCCTCTGAGAGTCTGTCTCTGGTGCACCCGGGCCCTCAGACCCACGGGAGTCTCGGGCAGACCAGCTAGTTCTGGTAAAAGATACCTGAGCTAGGTGGCTCGCATTCCACATTCTTCAAACTGTCACAAAGATCTCTCCCCTTGCGTGAGGTCACCCGCTGCCTGCGGATAGCTTTACGTTCCCCCCCACCCCATTCTCATTTCATCGGCAATGTGAGTGTTCACGCCCTTCAATCTGAAAATGACAGGTGTTAATGAACATAGCCCATCGGGGTAGCTCGCGCGATTTTTCTTCTAATAAACCCAGTGATAGGCTGTTAATAAGCAGGAGAGAGAGAGCCACCTTCGGGAGGCATCTGAGAAAACAAAAAACAAAGAGGGTATGAGTCAGATGGTTGGCAAAACCGACTCCCTAATCTGGGGTGTGTGTTCCTGCCTGGGTGTTGGGAGCCTTTTGACCCTGGGTAGTCCCTCCTGCCCCAAAGCATTCCAATTAGGGTCGCTTTTAAACATCGCAGATGGTATGGCCTGGAAATCACAGGAACACTGTTAACCTTTGCAAGCGGGCTTCGTGGTCCGAATGGGTAATGGCTTGTTTCCATCTATTAGACGTTACAGCCTCATCAAGATTCCACAGCCCGCTCTTGAGTCTGAATCTCCATCCATGAGGGATTTATTCCGAGAGAACAGAGGGAAGGAGAAACATGGCTGTCTTCCTCTGGAACAGGAGTGTCAGGGAAGAACAAGTCAGAGACTCAAACCTCCCCTGGTAACTCACTTCAATTCTCACAAGTTCAATTCTGGCCTACATTTTCCAAGTCATCGGTAATCAAAACCTTAGGAAAGGAACTATAGCCATTTCTCGTGAAGAATTTATTTTAATAACTTCCTAATAACTTGCTGCTTTGATAGCATTCTAAGCTACTCCTGAAGAATTTATTATCTAAGATACAGCAGTCCCTCTCTATATCACGGCTCACTTATCGCGGCCTCGCTGTATTGTGGGATTTTTTTAAATATTATATTTAATTATTTATTGCAGAATTTTCGCTCTACTGCGGGATTTTGCAGTACTGTATACATATGTTGTTAAAGTTACATAGGTTTAAGAGTGTAGAATAAATGTAAGTTTCCTACTTCGCGGGGGGGTCTGGAACGTAATACCCACGATAAGGGAGGGATCACTGTACTATTTGTCAGTGTTGGCTATTTGTCAGTGAATGGAGAGACTGATGAATTGGCTGTTAACATAGAGAAGGAGGCACATTGATTACGCTGGCTTTGTATCTGGTCATATGCTAGACAACAACACTGCATGGGCCATGCGGTCTTAATGAAGAACATTGTCCTCTGTGTTCCATTAAGACTCTTGCATATTTTATCCTGGCAAACTAGGTCATAACTACGATGAAAAGATCATCTTGTTTTCATACGTTTTTACCTTAAAAGTGAAGTAGAGGGGATGTTTGATGACTTTCTCAGTGCAGAAAATAGGCTATCAAAGCCCCTTGTGTTTTCAGTTTCTCCAAAGTTCCTTTCATTTGTGATCTTGAAAGGCTTGTAAGCAGGCTCAGTTCTGGTGGGCAGGCCCACGTTTGTGATCACAGAGTTAAAGGAGCCCACCCTCCTTCCTTCCGGAGACGAGACGGCGGCCCCATTGTCTTGACCTCCGGCTTTTTATCCGATGCTGCTGTGTTCGTGGTGCCAATGCTCATGCCACCCCCCCCCCCGGGACTGTGCGGCTCCCCCTGAGCCGTGGGTGCTCATGGCTGACGTCGGGGACCCCACCTCCAGGCCTGGCAGAACAGATAAGCCTCATGCTCTCTAGAATTCTGTGTGTGTTTTCTTCTCTTCCCTGGCGGGGGGCTGTGGGGAGCAGCAGGTAGTGACAGATCCAAGATGAGGAGCTGAGACCTAGTAAGTAATTGTCAGGTGCCCACTACACCAGTGCTGGGCTCCGATGTGGCCACAGAAGGGATGCCCTTACAGCCCGGACGAAGGCATGTGCAGACGTTAACTGAATCCCTGTTAGAAAGTCAGAAGGATTTGTCATAACAACTTTTTAGTAAGGGACTGTGTTGTAAGCTCTTTCTGGGGGATTGATCCCAGATATTGCCATTGAGTGGAGAGGCAGACGCCCTGCATTACCTCTAATTCGTTCTGAAGAACAGCCTCTGCTTTGATTCTATGTGAATTGTTTTCCATCCTCTGTACTAAAACCAAGACAGTCACTACCTGTGTCTTAGTATATAAATGTGAATTCCTAAAAACAGTTGCATTCATGGGCCAGAAATTAGAGGAGAGTAAAACAAACCCTTGAACTTATAAAGAGGGAGAAGGTGGGAGTAGCCATCCCCGTCTCTGCCGTCCGTGGGGCCAGCCTTCCTGGCCTGCCTGTTCCTGAAGGCGGGAGGGAGACGTAGGTAGGTGTCTCTGAGGTCCCGTTCATCTTCCAAATGAAGGCACTGCCTCAGAGGCGCCATCCATGGGCAGCAACCCAGGCAGGGACTGTTGAGGGGACATGGATCCCTGCGTGCCCTAGGGAGACACCTGGGCTTTCTTACGCAGGTGCCACCTTCTCATGACCTTCCCTGGCCACTGTTTTTAAAATTGCAAATCCTACCGCATTCATGCCCTGATCCTCCAGGAGGGAACAAAATGGAACGCGGAGGGGCGGGGACTGCCTCCTGCGCATCCTGGGATCAGCTTGGACCAGGTTCCAACCACCATGCCCTGTTTTCTCTCCCCTCTCCTCCCTGGCCAAGGGAGAGCTCACGGCGGCTCTTGGAGCCACTGATTGACTAACCAACCTTTAGTGTCAAAATTTTTTAAGTAACCCACCATAACTTGTTTTTTGAAATTAAATAGGTGAAGGGACGCAAGCCCACGTTTGGGTGCAAATAACCCCCAAACGACCAGCAGCGAGTGTCGTCTATGTTACCGCTTCACCACACGGTCCCGTCACTGGGTGAGGGAGCTGTGGCATGTTCTTGCTCGGCCAGCTTAGCCTCTTACTTACGATATGAAACGGGAGGGGCTGTCCCGCTCCGACACGGGGAGAGAGGAGGAAACCGCGGAGGTGGAGACCCTTCTTCCCCCGCACACGTTACAGGTATTCTCAGGGCCGGTCCTGACTCAGACCAATGGAGCGCCTACGCCAGCCTTCTCCCGTCACCCAGGCGGGAGGCGGGACAACAGCGGGTCCTGGGTCACACTGTGTGCCGTGCCTGGGGACATCTAGCCAGGCTCCTTTCCCCCGATGCCACTCCATGTAGCCAGAGTTTCCAGGCACCGGAGCACCTGGGGCAAATCCCCTTCTAGGACAGGAAGACGACTCTGAAAAAACTCCACATGGCAGTGTGGCAGTGGGGGACAGCATCTGGAGACAGACTTGCTGTTAAATCCAGGACCTTGCAGGACATGTGTAAAAGGGTCTCGTTTTTTCTGGTAAACTAAGAGTGAAGAAAAAAACCCTACAAACATTTCATTCAGCAGAGTAAAAATCACAATTACTATAATTATCCTTAAGTTGCTTGACTATTATGATACGTAGCTTTAAATACATACATATTTAAGCTATGTAAATTTTATTTCCTGATGACCAGAAATTCCAGTTTTTGTATGTTGTCCCTTCGTGTTTTCTTCTTTGGATGATACGGCCCGATGTTTGCTCACAATTAGAGGGACCATGTACTCTGAACAGGCAGCTCAGAGAGGGCTGTTTGCTTGGCCAGGACAGGGGCCTCAGCCGTTCTAGAAAAACGTCTCAGTGATCTTTGTAAACATCTTGATTCAGAGCAGGGCCGGTCTGGTTCCACAACGTTCATGCTCTAGGATAATCTATTGTAAATTGCTCTTAGCTAGTAGCAAGATACAGGGATGTGTTCTGGATGCGAAGACAGACAAGGCTTCATGATAGATGAGAAAATGTGCCCTCCCAATTATTGTCAATCAGCTATTGAAATAGGCTCCAGGGAAAGAGAGAGAAGCAACATGACTCATGTCACTTAAAATTAAACCAGGCCATCAATTTCTCGGCCTCCCAGGCCGTTTGTCCTTTTTTGGGCAATGCTTCGGGAATCAATATCAGAAAAGGGGGGAGGGGAATGTGAGCGTTTGTTCGGGATAATTGCCTTCCTGTAAATCTGCAGAAAATGAAGTGGGATTCGAGTAGGAAATAGTTTCACAGAACCTCCTAAGAGCCCCCTCGTAAAACGGTGTGCTGTATGCGTCTTACAGGAAATCGTAATAAAATGATAAAAGCCGTGGAGGGAGAGGGTATGTTTATAGAAATCCAATAAACGTGGGTGGATCTTCCCGCTCCGCTGCTTCTGGGCGCTTCGTCCCTGGGCGTCCTTACCCATAAAATGAGGGATAATGAGAGACCCACCTCATCGGCCTGGTGAGAAATGAAACGAAATAAAACCCGTGACGCTTTTAGCACATGGAGCAGCGTAAGGTAACAGCCAGGACCACCAGGGGCCTGCGTGGCGTCTGCGTGGCTCCTCCTGTACCCCAGAGCTGACCCAGCCCGCGGCCCGTGACAGAGACCCCCAAAATATGGGTCAGGTGGATTACTCAATGAATGCTAGCCAAGCTGATACTATTATTTTACATTCTTTGATGTTTTCATGACTATACAATATTCCATTACAGGGACATACTGTCCTTAACCTTTTATCTCTGTGCCTCTCCAGGTGTTCCGTATTTATTTTATTTTATATTTTATTTTATTTTATTTTATTTTGCACACGTCTCTGTGAGTGACAGGTCTCTTACAGACAGCTTCGTTTGGAGCAACGGGGCTGCCTGGGGTGGCCGGAGAATAGACCACCCAGATCTGGAAAAGAATCTTCGGGCAACATAAGGAGAAGGGCCATTCAGTCACCGTGTAGAATCAAGTACAGTGAGCATGCTGCAGCCGGAGCCCCTGGGACGCGGACCCCTCCCCGCGCCGCAGAAAGGCCCCTCGGTGAGCCAAGCAGCAGTGGGTGCTGGCGCTTTGATCAGAACCAGGCCCCGCTCCTAGTCCCAAGTGGCTTTGCTCTGGACCAGTATTTGTATGCACCCCTGTGGGTGTGCACGCATGTGTGTGCACATATGTGTGTGTTCACAGGGTGTGCGCTGAGCTGCAGGCACACGGTTGATGCTACAAACGGGCACCTCCCGAGCCCGCAGGTGACCCCGATTACAGGAGGGCAGAGGTCGGGCCGTCACACCCTTTTTCAGGTGGGAAGTGACTGGGAGGACTTGAGGGGACATTCTGGTGACTTTTCCTCCCATGGAAATCTGAACAGAGGGCATGAGGGGAGCTCAGACTTTCACCATGAAAAGGTTGACAGGGTCACTGTCAAAAGCACCTCACGCGGCATCGATGGCCTGTGTGGGTGAAATCCCCCTGAACTCCAGAAGTTCCGCTCGGTGATGTCACTGAGTTCCCCAGACGAAGGGAAAGCGATTCCTGTTGAGAAGGCGGCGAAACCGTCGTCAGGAACAGCCAGCGCCGGTGCGCAGTGCAGGCCTCGGGCTGTCGGAGGGCTCACAATGGCTTTCTCATCTTCCAGTTTGTTGGATATGGATGAAAGACACATTCTTGAAAGAGGGCCGCTCAGTTACCCCCCTAAGCCTTACAAGCGTTTGCCAGCATTTGGGGAATGTTCACAGTCACGGGCCCCATGCCCCACGCCACCCCCTGGCGTTCGGAAGATGTGTGCGGTTCCCGTGCGAATGAATGAATGACGGCCACATGACCGTGACCTACACTCTCACTCAGCAGAGATCCCAGTTTATCCCTGCTGTGCCAGACCCGGAATTCAAGCGTGCCTGCAGGAAGGAAGGTTGTGGGCTGGAGGAGTCCCCACGTCTCCTGGGAAAGTGTTCATTCAAGGCAAGAGAGGACAAGATAAGAAGCACAGACAATTCTCGGGGCTGAGGGCCAGGGTGGTTTTCCGGGCTGCGTGGTGACTGTCCATCAAGTGGCCTGAGGCCTGAGGCCTCGGGAGGGTGACTGCAAGGAAATATTTGCTGCAAATAATTCAGCAAAGACACGGCAGGTCACAGGGCAGAAGCCTGTAAGAAACCCTGGAAAGGTCAGGGGCAGGGACTCTGTCCCAGGTCAGAGAGGGACCGCACGGGCGGGGAGCTATGGGGGGAACTCCAGCCACAACTGCAGGAACCAGAGGCTGCACCACAGCTCGGTTGTGACCACAGAGGCACCCAGGCTCAGTCCCTGAGACCGGCCCCCAGCCCCAGGGCTGGCGCTCCTGTCCCAGACCCGGAGCGGCCTCACTGCCTCGTGTTCAAGGAGGGAGAGGTTGGCAGGAGCTTTGTGCACAGAGAGGAGGACTGGCCATGTAGGCTCTGCCCAGGGACCCCAGCAGTTGTCAGGGAGACTTTGGGAGACTGGGGACCAGGGAGCTCCCGAAGTCACAGCCTGGGACACGCTGCTGTATTGATAATGCGACTGTACCCCGAGGCCAGCCTGTGCAGATGGCCCTTGGTCCTGGAATCTGTCTTGGAGGGGGGCCCGCTCACAGACGGGGTGGAGGAGCCCGGCAGTCAGGGCACCGGGTCTTCCGTCTGCACTGCGTCTGGAGGGACGGGAGCATGACTAAGCTGATCTGGATTCTGCCAACCCAGGGAAAATATAATTAGCGCGGCGGCGAGACTCAGCAAAACCCCTGGGAGCCTCCGAGAAGGAACGGACTCCTGCGGCACAGAGGCGATGGCAGAGAAAAGGGGACACCCTCCTCTAGCCCCTCGCTGCCCCTCTCTCAGGCCTGCACTTCAGCAAAGGGACAAGAATATCAAACCCAGCAGCCGGCCTCTGAAAGGAACCTCCTGCCTCTAGGGGTCCCGGTGGGCTCCAGGCCGCCGGTCCCACAAACACAGGAAAGCTCCCAGCACCGGGTAGGAGTGAGAGCAATCGCTGAGTCAGTATACCCCCAGCTTATTTCTTCTTTAAATTTTTAGAGAAGGGGAAAGGAAGGAGAAAGGGAGGGAGAGAAACATCCATGTGTGGTTGCCTCTCACACGCCCCCCCGCTAGGGACCTGGCCCGCAACCCAGGCATGTGCGCTGACTGGGAATCGAACCGGCGACCTTCTGGTTTGCAGGCTGGTGCTCAACTCACTGAGCCACACCAGCCAGGGCAAAATATACCCCTAGCTTATAATTCCGTGTCGAGGTGAAAAATCAGGCAGACATTAGCAGCCCCCCAAGGACAGAATTGCCAAGGCTGGTTGATGTCGGTCTGGAACTGGCTAGTCAGCTAACAGCCTCCTTAAAGGAGGCAAAAGACAGCCCTGCTTTCTCATTCATGGACTGGGCCCTTTGGTTTCCTCAGGGACTCGAATTTGCATTTTGAGACTATTTGCTAAGCTTTACAGAGTTTTATTTACTTAACATTACCGTAGCTTTTGGTTACATTCAACCAGGGTATTCTCTAAAGTCCTTAAGTGTTTTACCTTTCTTTTCTTTTCTTTTTTTTTTTTTCATGACTTTAACAAATTCATTTCCAGCTTCTCCTAGCTTGAAAATCCTTAATCCTTCCTGCAGCCTCCCAGACTAAGGCCTGGGAGGGTGGCTGCCTGACGCCTTCCCATTGTCCGTATGAATTTCCTTGTAGGTCTGTCTTTCTGCACTCACCCCTGTGCGTTCAGGCTGTTAAAGTGTTTGGTTTCCACAGCTGCCTTTCATTGCGGGACTAGATTCCATTATTCGTTCTATATAAACATAAAGAATATTTGTATCGGATTAGAATTCAGTGTCAGAATTTGCCTCCGATTAGGTCTCTATTTTTTCACAGATTTTGTTGAGGAGTGAATGAACTCTGCATGTAAACGTAATTTTATGAAACAAATAATAGCTTAATTTCAGTCCTGACGCCATAAGATGGTGATATCAGTGAAATGACGTGACGCCGTTGAATCTGAGCTCCTCGAGAGAGCCGGGGAAGGAGAAACAAAGGACCTGGACGTCCCCCCTTGGCAGTGGAAGGGGCTTCCACGGTGTAGGTGGACCCGCTTCTCAGAATTGTATTTTATTAATACGTGATCGTGGTGACGGTCTTTTTAAAAAGTTTCCATTGCTTTTAAAAAGAGCTTACCCAATGGGAAGTCTGTGAGGAGTGACTGGCTCCTATCTATATGCTTCCTGTTAATAGATCTATTCCAAACCAAGTGCTAAGTCATTTCAACAACGGGAGGCGGGAAAGCATGGGCCAGTTTCCCATCCCCACCCCCCAAAACCTGGAGGCATCTCTGAAGAGGTCATCAAACCTGTATCCAAAATAGACAGACTTACGTTCCTTAAGGAACCTTTCAAAGTTACTGGTTTTGACCTTAACTTTTAATTGCTCATTAGGAAATCAGCCTTTCAGCTGTTTGCAAAGGTAAAACACTCAAGGTTATCGCCAGAATCCCAGTAGGGTGGAAGGAAGCCTACCAGGCTTATCTGGGCTCCTCTTTTTCTAAAACATCGTTTGCATTTGCTGGTTGGAGACCTGAGTAAATCCCTTCACTCCCCTGAGCCCCGAACATGCCCCAGCTAGACAGGGTGATCAGTTCTCCCACGGTGGCTCCCCTGGGGCTCATGTGCCTGAGTAACAGTCCTGAAGATGCCCAGCTGAGATGCGATCATTGACTCTCATTCCACAAGCGCTGACCGACTGGCCCAGGAGCTGTGCTAGGTGTGTGCCTGAGACCTACGGGTGCAAACTGGTGGCCAGCACAGGAGGACAGCTGGAAATTCCCTGACTCTGCCCTGACGGGGCAGCCTGGCCAGCTCCAGCCAGCCGGGCAGCCCTGTGCTCGCCTTTCCCTCTGCTCTGCATGCCCTGGGAGGTACAGCTCCAGCCCCAGGGAAAGCCCTCCCCCACCCACATCCACGCAGCCCCCTCTCACCCCCGAGGGCCCGCCTGCTCTCCTAGGCTATGTTGCTCTAGGCTTGATGGTCCCCAAACCCACATTCCCAGCAATGGCACTAAGTAGCTGCAAAGAATCACCAGGGGGGATTCCTTCAGCTGCAGAGAACTACCAGGGGGGTTCCTTCAGCTGCAGAAAATTACCAGGGGGATTCCTTGAACAGGCAGATTCTCTGACCCAGGCCCATGAGAAATCAGCTGATTCGGACAGGAAGCCAGGCGTGGGAGCCACTGCTTTCTGTTACAAGGTTACAAGCGCACTTTCCACGGAGCTTTTCAGCTTCAGGTCAGCGTCTTGCCCCGCCCTCACAGCCTTCCCACCTGGTCTTTCCAACATCACACACAGAGACCTCATCACTGCACCGAAGGAAAGGAAAGGAGAGGGTTCTGTGCACCTCCTGCCAGCTCCCGGCCCTGCACGGTGCAGAGTGCAGGCTGTGGACCGGACTTCAGGGCTCCTCTCCGGAAAATGCCAAGCCTGCGCCTGGGGTTTCCCCGCCATGAATGGGTCTCACCTTCACTCCCTGCACGACCTCCTGAGATGAAGGGGAGGAAGGGGTGGCTGATCTCAGGACCTTCCCAACAAGTCCTTCAGCCTTCATCTTTATTATGGCTACAGTAGGTCTTTTAAATGTACGCAAAGTAAAACGTAATGAGCTTTGGCCAACGTCTCTATTCAGGTCCCCGCCACCTTGACCAACACACAGAACACTTCCGAATGTAACCCCCAAATGTCCCTTGTGCTCTGTGGTCAACCCCTCCGACTGCTCTCAGCCCCCGGGAGTCCCTGGTATGCTTTCTGTCCCCGTCATTTTGCCTTTTCCCAGACGGCATTTGTCATAGGAATGGAGCCATGGGCCATGGTAGGCACGGCATTTCGAAGGATCGTGTCCTTAAACGAATATTGGAGAAGGCGCTGACTATTTCTTCTTAATTCCTGGGTTTCTGCCTCTTATAGTCTGAGTTGCCGGAATCATTGTGTGGATTCTAATCCCTCCCCAGCCCATGTGATGGGCTAGAAAATCCAGATGAAGCCGGCACTTAATTTGGTAAACACAGCATCCCTTGTAAAGGTCAGGTTGCAGCGTCCTGGTTTTCTTTCCCATGGCCACCTCTGACGTGGCCCATAACCGGGGGAGGAGGGAGAGCAAGTTCTCTGTGGCCAAGGCTTCCCTGCGGCACCTTGTTCTGAGAAAGCATCTTCCCGCCTCCTTCCTCCCACGGCTCTCTTCCCTTCCTTTGAGAAGGCACGTAGCAACCCAAGAGAAATGCTGGGTTGTAGGGGATGCCAGGATATTAAGATACTCCTGAGAAGTGCAGAGTGATGGAGCCCTTCCCAAAGGAGAGCAGAGGAAGAAGTAGGAGCAGAAAAAGGGGCAGGCGGGGCTTTCCCACCAGACACTTGAGTCCTGGACAAGGAACCGCTGCTCCGGCCGTTTGCTGGCCGCAGGGGATCCCCATGCAAATGGTAGAGTCGTTTTTCCAGATCCCAGACTTACCGAACCCTCCTCAAAAACCACCCCCACTGGGCCAGGCTCAGTGTGCGTTCTCCTGCCGGGAGCACACAGCACAACCACGCTTTCTGTCCCATGACGGAGGCCATCTGAACAAGACTAGGCACCGTCTTCACGGACGCCATACGCACAGCAACTTGAACAAAGTTTTCTCTAAAAGGCCGGGCTCTCCAGGCCCTCCTTGAAGATCAGCAATACCTGAGGCATCTGACCCAGACGCCCCATGAAATCAGACCCCGAACATCCAAAGAGGCAGATTCGCTCAGGCCCTGTGGGTGTTGCCAACGTGTGGGAGGCAGCAAGTGAAGTTATTTTAAAAACGAGCGAACAGGGGAAAAAGTCCAGTCCGTGTCTTAGGCCCTTCCTTGAGCGTGTTGCTGTCTCCACACAGCCCCGTTCAGTCTGTGCCACGGGCCCTGAACTCCACGCCGTGGTTTCCGCCCTCCCCGCACCTGCGGTTCTGTAGTCCAGGCTGGGGTCCCTGGCTCCCGGGCTGAAAGCGGTCTGTCATCAGGAACTCCAGCTGCCTGCCGACAAAGGACAGTCCTGGGGGCCTCCCGAAGTGGGACCCAGACAGCAGGGGATCCACCCGCATCACAGAAACAAGGGGCGCACCTGAGCCGGGCAGGCGGGCTGACCGCTAGAGGCAAGTATCGCCTGCTGGAAGCTTACTACTTTGAGAGGCTGGGTTCCTGGGTGGGTGTGCGTCTCCCCTGGGGCCGAGGGGCGCGGAGGGTGAGAGAGCGAGTGAATGAGTCCCAGCGTTCCGCAGGGTGCCGTCACCGGGTTTGAACAGCGCTTTTTGTGCAGGGGTTTCTAATCCTTGATCTGGCCTCTGCAAGGTCGGGTGTTCTCTTGGGAGTAAGATGACCACTGAATCACTTAGCGTGCTGGGGCTCGCTTCAGAAGCACCCCCACTTCTGCATCGCACAGGGTCACTGCGGGGGAATAGGGAAAGAAAGATAAGGGAGATCTGACGGAGTATCGCTTAGTGCGCTGTGTGTGTGCGAACGCAAAGCTGAGGTTTGCCTGGTGTGAACAGTTCCAAGTGTCGATAGCATTTCCAGCACTTGCTTAAAGAGGAGTTTCCTTCTTAATTTAGAGCAAATTGGTTTGCTTTATAATAATGATGTAATAACTAATAACAATATATAATGCTTTCTATAAGATAAACATAGACGCACAGACACACACGCCCCCAGGCTGGAAAGTATCACCAGAAAGGAACATGCTTGCACCCTCCTGCAAGATGACTGGTCCCCTAAATAAAACAGAATAATTAATAATTTCAGGAAAGATAAAGGGTATAAGCTCCTCGAATAGTTAGGTTAAATTTAAAGTACTTGTTTCTGTTTATTTCTCTTTTTGTAAAGAGAAAAAAAGAGCATCAGAATGCCTGTTTGGTTTCCCCTTTTGAACATTCACACAGTGTTTGGTTATCCCTGAAAAAGGCTTTTATTTTCCACCCTCATGTCAGGCAGACAACTCCCAGGACTTCGCGTCCCTCCCCGTGGAGACTGGTTCCCCCTGGCCATGCGTAAGGAATGGAATTGATTCTCGCTTTTTCTTTGCCTGGTCCCTAATCCTCGCCATTCGCACATCCGAAGTGCACATACTTCTATTGATTCACATCATTAGCAACAGAAGGTCTTCTTTGGATCAAGAAGCCAAAGAGATGAGGGGATTGTGGCCCCCACAGTTAATTTCTTTAGAGAAAACTCTGCCTGGTCTACACTGTGTCTTTAACCGCATGGGGTGGGAGGAGAGAACAAGACTTCTCACTACGGCTTCTCCGGGTCTGCCTTTCCTTTTTCCAGAGCCGAGAATCCCAAAACCCTTTCTGGAGTTATAAGGAGATGCGGAGCCTCTCAGTGCCAGGCAGGCCTGTCTCACCGACGGGGAAACCAGACAGCCCGCGAGGGCCGTTTCCTCCGGGCCGGTCTGCAGGGCCGAGGTCCCGATGCTGACCCGCAGCCAGTGCTGAGCGAGGGGTTTAGGGAGTGGATCCCGTGCAGCTAGCTCTGACTCTGACGAAATGCCAGGGTGGCCAGCCGAAATCTGAAGCAGTGCCAATACAGCGCTTCCGTTCCTCTGGGCTCATGCCTCCTGCCAGAGGACACCTGCGCCGGCGAGGTGTGCAGGCTGCAGGCTCACGCCCCGCAACCCATTCAGGAGGGCTGTCTTGGCTCTTAAGTTGCTCTTGGAGCCGTACTACGGACACCCAGTCCGTAACACTGCATTTGGGGGACTTGCTTTCGCTTGCAGTGCTGGCTCTTATTTGAACCCCACCGCTGCTGAAAATGAGTAACAGAACTCGCAAGAGCAACCATTTCTCCCAAGTCTCATGTGCCATTATCTGTGCTAAGGCCTCTACTCAGATCGTCCCCATTAGTGCTCCCTTTACCCGGACCTGATATGATGCCCATCTTACAGATCAGAAAACTGAGGCTGCCAAAGGTGAAGTTGCTAGCCCACGGTTACCCAGCTTCCAAGTGCAGAGTGGGAGCCACGTGGGTCTGGCTCCTCGGGTCCTGACTAGTCTGTTGCTGTCACCCACACATTCCCAGAAACCTCAGCGCACTGACAACTCATTGCTGCCCCTCCCAGAACCCACGCTCCATACTCAGCCCAGTCTCTAACTTCCCAGGGAAGAGGAGGAGAGCACCCCAGTGACCCCCCAAAGCGGGGATCTCCTCCCTTCCCAGCACCTAGAGTTACACCCAGGGGAATGAGAGCAGAGCAGGGCACTGAGCAGCCAAGATTTCGCCAGCGCATCAGAAAGGGAAGCGTGTTTTACGTTTGCTTTTCTTCTCCTTGTCTGAGCCAGCCGCGCTCGGAGCTGCGTGTGTGAGAAAGGCCTTCCCGGCTCAGTGGTCCTCACACCGCTCAGGGCGGCCTGGCTTTGCCTCGTCTGGCACACCGGCGCCCCGCCAGGCCAGGCTTCGAGCAGGACAGTGGGACTGTGCAGTGTCCCTCCTCCACGAGAAGTCAGAAATGACCACCATTCTGCTCTTTCCATCGCTTTAAAGCTCTGCGTTCTGAGAACTGGCCTCTTAATTTATGTCTATAGATTACAAGAGACTGATTGCGGAGTGAGGGGCTGGTCTGAAAGTCGGGGTGCCTCACCTTTCTTATAAATTCCTTAAGAGTAACACCTTCTCATTCCGGTGTGGCCAATAAGTGTTCTTTCTCATTACCTCCTGTTAGGGGTTGGGGTGGGGGCAGCCTCCCTCCTCGGTCATTTTTGTCCCCGAGTCTTCATGCATCTGTGGGTCCGTGCACAGGGAGGTCAGTCGTTGCACCAATTTTGCAGATAATCAGTCAAAACGCGTCTTTTCTTCCGCAAGCTCACATTTTCGTCATCTCTCGTTGGGAGGGGTGATCCTGAGGAAGGGGACTAAATGGAAGCTCCCACAACCTTAATCGCAGCCGGAGGGGAAGTGCCGCCGGAATGAAACCCTGAGCAGTGGTGTGCCAAGGCTAGAGGAGAAGGGGGCGTTTTAACCGCTGGGAGTGAGCCCTTTTAGAAACAAAAATTAGCTCAATTAAAATGCTGATCCCAAACCTCGCCCCAGCAAACCTGCTCAGACAGAATTTCTTCCCAGTGGGAAAATGTCCTTCAAACAAGAAAGTGTCCGCAAAGGTGCAGAGGAATAAACTCCTTATGGAAGGGGTGAGGCTGAGAGCACCCCAGGCCCCAGCCCTGCCCACCCCATCTCCAGCTAACTCTCCAGGGAGCTAAAGGTCCCGGCCAAGTCCCTCCCAGCTTGAGAATCCATAGAGGCCCCCCGTTCCTAAGCTCCTCTTCACCCAGCTGTCCTGCACCCCTGTTCATCATCCAAGGCCACAGCGGCCAGTCCCGGCCCTGCCCTCACTGAGCATTTGTACCTGACTGCTCCGGCTCTAGTTACTTTCAATATATGTCTGCATATTTTATTTGTGCTTCTGTGTCTAGTCTGTAGGGGAACCAGGTCCCGTGTCTCTGTCTGGCCTTTCCCTTCTCCGTCTCTGTCTCTTCTGTCTGAGTACTTCCTGGTCCACAGTAGATGCTGCATCAATGGGTTCATTCCCCAGGTGCAGACACACCCCCTCAGATGCTAAAAACATTTGTAGGAGCCGTACATCAGAAAGTGTGAGCAACTTTGTAGACCTGGGGAAGTGCTGAAAATCACAGACAAGGAGATGCCCGCTCCCGAACATATCTTTTTATTTATTTATTTGTTTGTTTGTTTAATTTTATTTTTAGAGAGAGGGGAAAGGAGAAAGAGAGGGAGAGAAACATCTCTGTGTGGTTGCCTCTCACTCGCGCCCCCAACTGGGGACCTGACGTGCAACCTAGTCATGTCCCCTGACTGGGAATCGAACCAGCGACACTTGGCTCTCAGGCCGATGCTCAATCCGCTGAGCCACAGCAGCCAGGGCAAACATATCTTTTTTTAAAAAGTAGTTTTCAAAAGGCATTGACTGGTACAGTGGTGACTCACAAGATTTTGGAGCGGATCCCTGAACAGGTGATACATGAGTGTTTCAGGCATGACTTGTGTAACCCGCGGTGCGTTCTCCAGGGCCCAGCCACACCACGCTCACCACGTTCCCTTTCTGTGAGGAAAGGACAAGGGGGCTGGAGAAGAACTCGGGGACGTATTCTGATTGGTCTGGAGCCCAATCACAGGCCGGCCAGGTCCCTCCCAGGCCATGGCTGAGTGGTGTCCCAGGGCAGACGCCGGAAAGCCCTGCCAAATGGCCTTGACTTGGTGTTTCTTAATTTCAGGAAAACATCTGACACCACTTGTCAGGGTGTATTTTTCACTTACTCAACAGATACTCATAAAAGGTCCATTACATGCCAAACGTTGTCTGAGGCGCTTATTCAGTGTGTGTGACTCAGGACGAGATCGTGAGTTCATTGCTAGCAAGGAGAACAAAGCCAGGTCAGAAATGCATTGCCTGGAATTCTCTTTGGAATAAAGCGGGAGGTCAAATGATTGATTTATTCCCGTGAGTCCTGGTCTCTCGGGGTGCACGTCTCTGCCCGGAGCGTCCTTGGACCACCCTGTCTATCACGCCTTGCCTACTCACTTCTTCTTTCCTTGTGTTGCTCCGTTCCTCTTCGCTGCACCTTCCTTTCTTTGCAGTTACCTTGTAGGTGCATCCGTGTGCTCAGCTGCCCACTGTCTGTCTCCTTAGACGGTGATGTGAAGATGGGGAGGCAGTTCACAGGACTGTTCCTCTCTTTCAGCGTATTTATCTGTGATCATTGTTACCATTCCTGCCAATCAAACTTCCAAATGATGGGGAGTTAGAGGTAAGGGACAACTGATGAGGTAAATGAGAGAATCGAGGTTCATTAGATTAGCATGTGCAAAGCGCTTTGATCATTGGAAGTGTAGTTCAATGTAAGTTATCGTCATTATTTTACGTGTCTATAAATTGGAGCCAAAACCGAAGGAAAAATGAAGTAAAACAAACTCATGCATTGACATTTCGTGCAGTTACCCCAGTTCAAGGTGAAGGAGACGAGGAGGGCAGCCCTGGGCACACAGGGACTTAGCCGCGAGATGGTTTCAGGGCTGCCGGGGTGATGCAGAGCGCCCAGCGGCTGAGCTCAGGCATTTGGGGATCGTCATCCAGTTAGGAGTCCCAGGTCATGAAATGGACAAAGTCAAAGCAGAAAGTGGCCAGCGAAGGGTAACTCACTCAGAGATCAGCCATGGGAATTGGGGACATTTAGCCTGAAGGGGAGGGGTGTGGGGGAGGAAGGGGACTGCCTTTATCTCCCCCAAGGGGTGCTCACATGGAGATGGGGAGCTTGTGTGTATGTGTTGAGGGCCAGGTTAGAGCTGCTGCGTCCTGGGGGGGCAGGTCTCCAGTCAGGGCAAGGGGGCGACCAGAGCACAGCCTGTCCCCTGGTGAGGACCTAGCCGGCTGTCATCGCGGATATTTCAAGAGAAGCTAGACAGCCATGGGGCCGCGAGGGAAGCTGTCAGAGCCTGGCCAACCGGGCTTCGTCGTCCCAACTCTGACATTACCCATCCGTCCGTTGTAAGTTCAGTGCTTTCATTAGGTTCCCACGGATGCCTTTTCTGCCTCGTCTGACCCTGGTATCTGTTCTCGTTCGGTAGGGACTGTTCTCAGTCCCCCTGCCCTCCCTGTGCAGTGCAGTCGGGCGCCTTTGCTTGCCGAGAGCCCTCTGAACTGTGCTGTCACGTTGGGCCTGTGGATAATGTGCGTGTGCGCGCAGATCACCCTTCACCCTTGCCCGCGACGCCCGTGTGCTTCAGCCTCCCCGGGGTGACCCAGGTACAACCAGAACTCGGAAAAAAGTGGAAAGGACGACTGAGAACTGTGATTTAGATGTTTTCCTACAGCAGTCCCTCTTCCTCTTTTCAACACGTCTTCAGAAGTATAACGTTTTTAGAACGGAAATTCGATTTGGTTTCCTTTTAATACCAGTTGGAAGATATGGGGGCTTGACCTAGATGACCAATCACGGAGACGGATAAAAATGGCAGATTCCTGGTGGCTCGTGGGGGTACAGCTGATGCCCTCGGCTGATGGAGTTGATTCAGGGAATGGGGAAAAGAGAGACCCAAATCCTCGGCGTGTGTGTTGAAACTGAGGCTCAAAGAGGTTCAGGAGCTGGTGTCTAAGGCCACAGAGCTATTCATGGCAATGCTGGGGCTCCCCAAAAATCAGCTCGCCCGTCTCCTTCTTGCATGATTATGAGGTTTGCATAATAAAGGATAAGGGAGTATTAAGTCCTATTAGCGCCTTGATACTGATGCAGTGATGTTTTGGAAGCTTTTTGTAATAGACGGTGGGTAATATTCATCCAGCTGGTCAGTCAATTTGAGGTTGTTTTCAGCCCATCCTCTCTCCTTTTGGAATCGATACGCTGTCTCTGACAGTAGGTGTTTATAACCACAAAATGCACTTCAGCTCAATTCTTTTCAGAGGTTGTCTTTTTTTTTTTTTTTTTTTTTTCCAGGAGCAACATTTCCTAGTGATATCATGAATTATTAGAGGGGTAGTGGGCAGTAGAGCAAGTCCATCTCTCGCTAGGGCTCTCGTCACGGTAACACGTTCTGCAGTTTTATGAAAATGGCCTTGATAGACAAGCCGGTCTCTAAATCTCCCTGTGAGCTGCACATGATGTCAGTTCAGATCTTCATTCTTCAGCTGATTTTCTGGGTGATTCAGAAAGAGTCCTGTCGCGTCTGAACTCTGATCGCGATGTGTCCAGGCCTTTTATAAAGCTGCAAGAACTGGGGAAACACCACAAAAACTAGAAATAGAGATCCCACTGAGTGTGGCTACCCTGTGCATTTATTCCATAAATACCGAGTTCCCCGCCCAGGCCACGCACCATTCTGTTGGGGGGCCGCACATGGGAGGGGGCCCCCTAGACCCTGGGCCTTCTCCTGAATCACATGGGAGCAGCGAAGGTTTCGGTCTCCCCGCCAGCATCTCCCTTTGAACAGGTTCCCTTCTTTACCGTTCCCCAAAGCCACCGGCCTTATATTCCAAGCCATTTTATCGGTTCCCCTCAGAACAGGACTGGTCAGATGGCCAGGGCAGATAAAGTGATTTTGAGGGATTATAACTCAACTTTGCTGAAATGTAGTCCAAAAACAGTACTACTAACTGTGAGAGCAAATGTGAATAAAGGCCCGTAGAGAGGGCCCTGGGCACCTGCCCTGAGACCCCCAGGTCAGGTGGGCAGACACCCAGCCGTGGTTTGTGGCCATTTTCAAATCCTTTAGGTAATGCGCTTTCCTCTGAGAACGTGCCCTGAAGCATCCGCTCGGAGGATGCTGTGGGCAGGAGATGGGAGGCAACCGTGAGGATTTTATTAAAGGACCATCAATATGCGTTTATACAGTCACAGAGCCCTATTTGGTTATGTAAAACATTGCCTTCTGGAATGATTTATACCCCAGAACCTGGAAACTGAGGCTGGCATGCTGCTGCATTGTCGAAAAACACTCCTTTTGGTCCCTCAAGGGACCTTAAGAAAAAGAAAACAGAGGGGAAAAACCTTAACTACGGGCAAAACTCTCTTAGGAATAGTTATCTGAGGAGCTTTTAAGCACAAGGCCATGTTGTTCTGTCACTTTTCTTACACAAATGGCAGGACTATTAGAATCTCGAATGAAATTATCTGCAAAAGTTTTCCACCAGGGTCAAAGTTGTTTTAAGTCATTTTTCAGGGGTGAATTTTCACACAGACAGACACACACAGAAATATCCAGAAGCAGGGGGGAATTTGTACACACTTCCAGCTTACATGTTCCAGTGTCTTGATTGCAATAGTATAATACTCACATAGGTGTGTCTACACTATTTGGGAAAATTCACCGAAACTGCACATACACTTAAAATAGGTGCATTTATTGTATCACCAATTATACATCAGTAAGCTTGATTCCAAAACTAAAAGGCAAACCAAAGAAATTCCATTTCATATTCCATTACTATATTGGTATCTGTAGTCTCCAGCTTCTGGTGTTTTTATAACCAAGTATTTTAAGTTTGAGTACAAACATAGTCAACAGTTTCCTGTATTAGGACTCAAGTTTAGCCAGGAAATTAACTTTAAGCCCCAAAGTCATGTTATTTTGAGATAAAACAAATACAAAATTTTTAAAAATCTTAAAATAACCAGCTTGTGCAGCCCACAGCCAGCTAATGCAACTTGAAAACTCAGATAAGCCCCCGAAATCAAAACTCAGTTTTGCAGGACTTAGCAGGGGTTGGGGAGCCATCAAGGAGTCTATTCTATGTTTTGAGAAAGTGAAAAAACCCGGTGTGAAGCCTGTCCAACAAATAGTAGCATCCACTCTTTTGAAGCAAACCTTAGTTCTGAGGATTTCATTTCTGTTTCATTTTTCTGGTGCCTTTTGATAACCAAGGCAATCTTTAGTTCTTGGAGCTGCTTCCTCAGACAATGCATTGATATGGCCACACTCACCTGGCTCAGTGGGGTTAGACGCATCCCTGCAGCAGCAAACTATTTGGGGAGCCCTTGGGGGGCTGGTCCAAGCGCAGGGCGTGCTGCGTCCTTCCTGCATGCCCAGCCAGGTCTCCCAGGAGCCGGGAGACCACAGCCTCCGTTTCACTCAGGACAGGGCAGGTGAGGGGTTTCCTCAGCCACCTCCCTTTTGGAGAGCAAGTGCCCTAAACGGCGCCTTTGACCACCCCTCCAAAGTGAGAAACACACCGTTCTGAACGGAGCCCAACTTCTTCCTATGTCCTCGGGCTCCGGTTCTCCCTCCCACCCCCAGAATCGCCCCCTTGGCAGGTGAGAAGTTCACATTCTGCACTTGGACTTGCCTGTGCACACATCAGCAAGCTCCCAGCCTGGACTGCGCCGCTCCGGGCCACAGTACAGAGCTCAGATCGGGACGCAAGGGGTGTTATTCCTGACCAACCAGGCGAAAGCTCAAACCGAACCAACAAAGGGGAGCTGGGCCTTCCAGGGGTGCATGTCAGGCAGTCCGCACCTCTGCACCCCCTGAGAGCTAGAAGTGTGGCCAAGGTTAGCTTTATCCTGAGGGTTAGTAATGATGATCCTGGCTCAGAAGAGACAACACAATAAACCCACTTCCTCCATATGCCAGCGCAGCTGCCCTTTGAAGACACTCAGTGCCCACATCCTCCTTCCTGTGTTGATAGCATTCGGATTTAAATACAAATCTATTTCGATTGGCGGCGTTTTCCCTCTCCCACTCTAAGTGCTAAAAGTTTGCCACGGTAACTTCATGTCCTTCATGTCTGTGACTGCATGCGCCCCCACGCCGGCACCCCTCCCTCACTGAGAAGTCAGCTGCTGCCGGTCTCTGTGTATTGATCTGCTCTGTATTCAAGGCTGAAATCCGAGAGGCAGAGGACAGAGTCAGCAGGACCTAGTTCCCGCACGTGAACACTCACCGCTCCGGCTCGGCCAGTCCGTTCCGTGGTCCCTTGTGCCGTGAATCAAGCGCAGACTCATCTGGGGTCAGATTACTTTTTCTCCAGAAACGTGTCCCATAATTTGAAAACAAAGTAAGAGACTGCGCAATTAGCAGGGAACAGAATCCGTCAAAGGACGGTCCACTCAGGAGAGCCGCGCCACGTGCCACGCCAGTCACCGGAGTGAGCCTCCTTTTTCTGTACCTGTGGGGACTTAGATTTCCGAGAACCAGGAGCGGGTATCAATGGCCCTAGTTCAGCGATCAATAAGCTGTGTGACGAGTTACTTAGCAGAACTAAGCCTTGGTTTCCTCTTCTATAAACTGCAACTATTAATACCACCACTCTGCCCTGGCTGTGTGGCGCACTCGGCTGGAACGCCATTCCATGCACCAGAGAGTTGCCAGTTTTATTATCAATCAGGGCACATACCAAGGTTGCAGGTTCGATCCCCGATCCCCCAGTTGGGGCACATTAACAGGCAACCAACTGATGTTTCTCTCTCACATCTCTCTCTCTCTCTCTCTCCCTCCACCTCTCACCAAAATCAATGGAAACATGTCCTCAGATGAGGATTTTTTTTTAAATCTTCCACTCTTACATCATTTTGGAAAGGTGATTCTGTGCCTCTGTGGCTACATGCACACACAGTGCATGGTGACACAGGCATTTTGTCAGTGTTCACAACTTTAGCTTTTTAAACATTTGTCCATTTAAAACGCAGCACAAATTTTTATCAACGCGCACTTTTTTCCATTTTACTTGACACATGATCTTTCCACTCACTCATGACATTGGCCAAAAAGGACTGGCAGTGAAGAGTTGTGTCGTATAAAAATGTCTCAGGTGCCCTCAGAGTGACCAGCCCACAGACTCATAGATAGGAACAGCCACTGAGCGTCCCCTCACCAACATGAGTGACACGCCCGCCCACGGCTGCCCGCGCTGCCAAGGAGTGGCGCCCCCAGAGGTGACCATTCAGGCAATAGAGCTCCCGGGACAAAAGGCCAGTGGCTGTTCCCTGTTAAAACAAGCGGTACCCTTTACCGGATTCACTTTCCCAACCTTGATCAACATTGCCAAACCACGCACATGGAAACAGTGTTAGAAGAAGGTTCATTGCAAACGAAGCCTTTTCGGGTGGCTGCCCTTCTCTCCATCACTCTGCCATCACCAGACCCCCGGCCCCTCCTGCAGGACGGGGTGTTCTCTCCCCGGTCTCCCCGCCTTTAGTGCATTCTCCAGTCTATCCCGTTCACCGGTGCCAAACTGACCTGACCTACGTCACTGATTAAAGTCTCCCATGCTCATAAATGTCCTGTGTTTTACCGCAACTGAAAAATGAAAAGTCTTCAGAGATGCTCCAACGCTTGCCAAATTGGACACCGGAGGTGCCGCACACCGCCCACCCCAGGCCAGCTTCTCAGCTTTCCCTGGTGCCCCTGGGTGGCATGTCCAGGTCCCACGTGTGGCCCGTGGGTTTCCTTGTTGTGGGATATGCCTGCCCCCCGCCCCTGCTCCTTCCCTTTCCAGGTTGTACCCTGGGTCAGCAATCATTCCTGTTGTCACTTCCTGCGGGCTTCCCTTGGTCCCCTGTGCCCCAGTCCAGACCTGCAGCTCTTTGCTAATGCTGCATGGTGGCCTTTTTTGTGGTTGACCTTGGCTGATGTTTATTCTTGACAGCGAGAGCCCTGTAGGGGAGTGTGGTTTACCTGTTTCTTTCTGTCTCACCGGGGCCAAACATGGGGACTTTATCCAGAACATATTAGTAAATACTCCTGATTTTAACTAAACGTTTGTTTCACATGTAGGAAGTGAGATTAAATGTACACATAGGAAATCAAAACAATTGCTTCGTAGTTCACATGTGGATGTTTGTATGTGAAAACTGCACTAGGACTCAGACACGCAGGAAGTTGCGTGCCTAGGAAAGACACATCTCACGCACTCACAGCCTGCAGCGCCGGGGCCCAGGCTCTCCACTGTGTGGGTCGGACATGTACCGCCTCCGAGAAGAAGCTTCCGGTCTAGTAGGGGAGAAAAACCTGGGTCACAGACAGGCAACAAACCCTGCTACTCCTGACAACTCTGGGGAGACCAGCAGGTGCACCCAGCTCCGTCAGGAGGTAGTTCAAGGTGGGTGGCCCCCTGGATGGTGTGAGTGGACCGGCAGGGATCAGAGCGTGGAGGATCTTGGTCGTCCCGCGGGGTGTGTCCTTTCCAATAGAGTCGGTGACCGAAGGAGAACAAGGGGAGCCGTGTGAGTTTTAGGGACACTCCTCAGAGGGCAGGATGGGGAATGATGTTGGAAGAGAAACGCAAGGTTGCAGGCAGCCAGGAGGCTACCTCGGGAACTTGGACGTGGCCAGAGGCAGGCGGCAGTGAAGACACAGAGGGGAGCATTTGAGGACCTGCAGACTGAAGGCCTGGGAGGGGACCGATCTTGGCTGCCAGGGGATGCCTGGCCTGGCCCCAACCCCCCGGGAGTCTCGTCCGCTTACAAGGGCGCCCAGGCTGCAGCTTGAGAGACCACAGCCAGGGGCTGTGCACTTCTGTTTAAGTTTTTGGAACAGAACCGGCCTCCCTTATAAATACACCTCTCTCCGTCCGTTTCCAGGTATTCCGCTTTCGGTGAGCAGGAATGCGTGCGAGCAGAGCAGTGAGGATCAGGGTAGAAGAAGGGTTAAGATATGTAACATCCCCAGGCCTGTTTCCTCTGTAAAATGAAAGGGAAGATAATAACTACCTCCTTCACAGAGGAGCGCAAGGATCAAAGGAGATAATGCATGTAAATTGCCCTGCGCAGGGCGTAAAATCCGTGCTCAAGCTGGCAGCGACTAGCATGATGACGGTCCCCTGTGCTTGCCGAGCGGAGTGGAAGGAGACAACTAGGGGGGCTCCTCAGGTCTTCTAGAACTACCCCCACGGCTGCAACAAGGGCAAAGCCTCCCTTCTTAAAGTAAGGAAAGACACCTCGATATAGATGCATTTTCTATGCTGAATTTGAAGACAGTGTTTTGTCTTTTTATAGGAAGACCTGGCATCGGTTCTGTGTGTGTGTGTGCCATTCACTTCAGGGTGGATTGTTGTCCAAATTCAGAAATTGAGGGTGCAGGCAGTTAAATTGCTAGAGAGATGGAATATTTAAATGATCCTCTGGAAGTTGCCTTTGAGGCAAGTTTGTCTTTTCTTTTGGAAGGCCCTTCAGGAAACTCATTCACTAGGACAATATCACATCATTCAACTCGCAGGGATATTTTTGACGTCCCAAGATGTCTTTTTTGCTGCAGGAATTTTAACAGAGTTTCACTGTCTAAACTGTCTGGAGAGCCCTGACCCATGTGACTCCATGGGTGGGGCATCATCCTGCAAGGTGAAAGGTTGCTGGTTCGATTCCCAGTCAGGGCACAGGCCTGGGTTACAGGTTCAGTCCCAGTCAGGACACATACAAGAGGCAACCGATCAATGGGTCTCTCTCCCATCAGTGTTTCTGTCTCTTTCCTTCTCCCTCCCTCCCTCTCTGCCTGGAGTTAAATAAAGTTTAAATTGTCTGCAGAGAACATGCTTGTCGCTACCCTGGGATACCTTTAGAGTCATCATTACTTTAAAAGATTGGCAGTTTGCTCCTTAATTGAGGACTTCTCTCCAGATGTGAAACATACAGTAGAACTTCTTAGTGAAAGGAATGGTTAGGAAGGGTGACCCTTATTTCAGTAGCTTCTAGGAGACTCCTCAGGACTCCCCCAGAGCAGTGGCCAGGGCTGCAGCCGAGGGACCGCGGGCGGGACACCTGCGTGTAACATGAAGCACAAGGATGAGCTAACGTGCCGTGAGAACAAGACACCGGGTGACTACGTACTCCCAGCTCTCTGCTCTGAAAGGAACCAGGATCCCAGGCCTCACACAGGCCAGGTCATGGGCTCCGGCTCCCAGTCACCAGCCCAGGCCTGCAGTCTCCTTGTGGGGCGTAGAGGCAGGGCATCAGCACGTCTGGTTCCCTGGCCGCCGGGCCGTCAGTGCGCGGCGTCCCGTGCTGCGGCAGCAGGCCCTTCCTTTGGGGCTCTCTCAGTGCGTCTGTGTCTCTCCTCCTCTCCTTCTGAGGACCCCAGTCACTGGATTAGGGCCCACCCTCATCACATATGACCTCGTTTTAATTCAATTACATGTGCAAGGACTCTATTTCCAAATATGGTCCCCTTCACAGGTACCGGGGTTAGAAATTCAACATATCTCTGGGGAACCCAACTCAGCCCACAGCAGGGTCCCTGCAGGTCTTTGCTCTGGTGGCTGGGCTGGGCTGATGGCTGCACCTGTGTATGCTGAGGTGCTATGGTTTGGGGGACAGTCATGCTGTGGGTTCCTAAAGGTCATGGTCCCACCATTTCCTTCTGTCCGCCCGCCTGTCCTTCCATCATTGGGCTGTGCGTGGGCTACAGGGCCACCAAGCTGGCTCACCACCCGCCGCCCCCAGACAGGTGAGGCCGTCTCACCAGGAGGCCCCCTCATGCTCACATGCCAAACTGGATGCAGAGCTGCGCACAGGAAGCTTGAAACCCCACCGGTCTACACCTGGGCACGGGGTCCGCCCTCACTCCAGCCCCTAGTTTCAACCTGTCAGGGAAAGCCAGGACACACATGCAGGCGTGGCCTCGGGGCCTTTGTGATTCTGTTCCTTGGGCCTCACGTGCTTTTCCCCTACGTGAGTGCGCGGCTTCCTTGACGTTGATTCAGGACGCAAATGTAACCTCAGCAGAGTCTTTCGCTGATTGTCCTGTCTCAGACAGCATCTCCCTCCCTCCCTCCGTCCCTTCCCTGCTCTCATTCTTAGTGAAATGTCACTTCAGAGCCGTAGGCTTTCTGTGAGAAAAGGCATGGTGTTTTACTTACTGCTACCCTGGTGTTTGAGCTCACCCTCCAGAAGCAGCCCTTTCGTCTTTCCCTTATTCATTAATTCACACAACAAATAGCATCACTGCCCAGCATATTATCATAATGCAGAACATGATATGAAATTAAATTATAGCCTTCAAAGGTAGGAACTCTTTTTCAGTACTGAACTTCCACCACCTAGCATACAGCACCTATTCAGTAAATCCTTGGATGGATGGATGGATGGATGGATGGATGGACAGACAGATGGATGGATGAATGATGGATGGATGGATGGACAGATGAATGGATGGATGGATGATGGATGGATGGACAGGTAGGTGGAGGGATGGATGGATGGATGGAAGGATGGATGGATGGACAGATGGATGGATGAATGGATGATGGATGGATGGACAGATGGATGAGTGGATGATGGATGGATGGACGGGTGGATGGATGGATGGAAGGATGGATGGATGGACGGGTGGGTGGGTGGATGGATGGACAGATGGATGAGGATTAAAAGTTGATCTGTGTAAGACTTTCATCTCAGTCTTGCTCTAAAATGAAAAACACATTTTTTCCCATGGAATTTGGCCCAAAAACCAAACAGTGAGAAGAAGATATACAAACAGTAGATAGCATCAGGGCCAAAGAAATGCCCTCTTTTGAAAAAGATGACTCTCTTATTTTAAAACTGTTCACAAGTATTACAGCACTGGTGGTGATCAAGACGACCTTCAGGGAGGAGGGAGCTCCCAGGGGTTTGTGATTCCCAGTCACTTTTGCAGAAAGGCGGCCAGGTGACACAGTACAGAAGTATGGCTTCTACTCCACTTTATCAGACAGGAAAATAATAGATTCAGACCCTCATTCAGAAAGGCCAAGTCCAGAGCTATGTGACAGCTGCCTCCATAGCGTAACAAAATAATGCTCCCAGCAAGGCAAACGTCATCAGGAAGCCACCTCGTGTGTCCTGCCAGGGCCGACCTATCCATGAGGCTCAGTAGCCACAGTTCCTAGGGCTTCAGTCTTTAGAGAGCCCTGAAAATGTTTCAATTTCTTTTAAAACCAGAAGGAAAGATATGAACTTTTAGGTGGAAGCAAATGTTTTGATATTTTAACATCTTCATCTTCAGTCCTAGAATAGCCTGTTTGTTGCGGAGGAAAAAGCCCTCGAAGGCGGGCGGAGAGTCTGTCGAAGCCAGAACGTGGCCTTGCTCGTCATCGGGTCTCCAGTGCTGATGAAAACCTTCTAGACAGACACTCAGTTAGAAACACCAAAACGTGCGCCTGCCAAGAGAGTCGAAACCTCAGTTACCCAGAAAAACAACCCTTTCAGGCAGATTCATGTTCCCGAGATGCTGGGGATTCACAGTCACATATTTCAGAAGAGAGAGTAATTCAGTTGCCCCATAAAATATTGTAAGCTCCCGTACTCTCTGAAACAAAGCACACAGCGTGATGCCAAGGGAAAATGACGGCCAGCTCATTCTAGAAAATGCATTTTCTCCCCAGGCTGCTGCCACCGTAATTTGCACCTTCTGACGTGAAGATTGACAGGCCAGGGACATGTACAGGCAGGCGGCGGGGGCAGAGGTAATAACAGGACCAGAGACGGAGCCCAGCTGGGAAAATAAGCCTGCAGCTAGCACAGCCGGAGGTGAAAATGAGGATCCCCACAAAAACATTGCCCAAAAGAGCCCCTCGTCCTTCGTTAAAAGGAAAGTGAAAATCAACAGACCTCTAAACCCCACGGGAGTCATACACGTCACTGGATTTAGGTGACTTGGGGACAGATGCAGGTGTGGTTGGCTTTGCGCTTCCTTTTCTTCGGGGCTTTGTTTGGATAGTTCGCCCTCGTGCCGTCAGGGGCACTTAACAATTCACAAGGAGACAGCTCTTGAGGAACACGGATTTTCTGAAAGTCGGGGTGGTGGACATTTGCAGTTCGTTTGGCTCTGTCACGGGACAGTTTCAGGCATGGGGGCCATCTGCTGTGCATGCCCTGGTTTATTACCGCTGCCTGTCCCAAAGGCTCTCTTCTGAACTGAATGTCGCCCTGGGTTCATTCTGTCCACGAGGAGACAGTCTCGGAAACCACCTCCGAGAACGGACGCCAGACTCCATCCTTTCCTGTCTCAACCACATCACAGTCGTACTCCCAAGTCGCTTTCATTAAAACACCCTCGTCCTGTGTGGACTGGAGGGTTTGGGTGCCAGGGAGGAGGGCGCAGCTGCTGTGAGGGGTGTTCTATGCAACTTGGCATTGAAGGTGGTGTGGTGGGGGGCGGGGTAGTATTTTCAGTTGGAGAAATCAGCCATTTGTTTCTGCTAAACTTTTCTAGTTAGAGCCAGGCGATAATTTCAGCCTCGCAAAGTCCCTTTGGCTCATGAACCCGGTCATCCCACGGATAACCGCCCCTGTCTACGAATTGCCTTGACACGTTGGTCAGTGTGCCACTAACGTCGTCATCCAATTAGTAAAGTAATAAAACATCAGCCTGGAGCCCTACCACTAACATTCCTGCCCGAGGCCAACTTCACTCTCTGGTCGAATTCCACCCACGGTTCATCTCATTATGAAACACCGTGAGCCCGTACATATCTGTCTTAACCATGGAAGCATCATGAGACTTACTAAAATGCTTTACTGAAATGTAGATAGCCGCTTCCTTCTCCCCAGCCTAGTAGGGTGTCCTTCCAATCCGAAAATAATGAGTTGCATTTAAAGGTAGAGCAGAGAGAAAGGGGTTGTGGGAAGAAACACACTGGAGACCCACTACCGACCACATCTGGACTCCCCCCCTTGGTAGCATCGGGAGAGTATAATTGTAACGTTCACATTCAGGCGATGATCCGCTCCGTGTCAGGTTCGGCCTCAAAGTACTTTGTCTCCCGAACATCATTTCATAGGTCAGGGCCCCACGATTTGAATTCTATCACATGTTAATGATGGACCATGGAGAGCAAATTGAGGGACACCCCACCCCCAGCCCGCTTTTGGCAGCATCCCCTCTCTGCAAACCTGTCAAGCCTCATTGCTGAACCCCAGCCTCAGCCGCCCAGTCCTGATGCTTTAATGTCAACCTGTCATACAGTCTTAGTCCTCAAAGGACTTCTTTCTCTTGGATAAGGCAGCTTGAGAGACCTCCTGGTGTGGGAATTAAAATACAAGCGAGAACAAAGGAAGGAAACCACTTTTTGTCTTCCTGAATCATTCAAGCCGACATTATCTGGAAATGCAAAAATTTGTTAACACACTCTTCCCAGCCTGCCCTGCATTCTGCTGCTGGTGTGCCCGGGGAGCTAGCTGCAAACAGCCAGGGGCTGGGAGAGGCTGGATTCGTAGTCAGGGGGTTGGAGAGGGATTGAGGGAAAAACTAAAAAGCTTAAACTCACTCGGCTTATAAGGTCGACTACCGTCTAACGGGGTTTTCCTCAGCCTAAAAAAAAGGTCAACCCAGTAAATTTAATTGCAAAACGTTTTAGCAGAAGCAGGCCACGCCGAGAAAGAAATTAGTCTTTTATACTACATTTCAGTTTGGACATTTTGGACATAAGATTTTGGTAATTTTCTACTTTTGTTGCCTCAAGTTCAAGTGCAAGAGTAAGAAGCAGGTCCGTGGTTCGAGTTCGTGGGAAACTCAGACCGCACATGAGTGCTCTGTCCTCCAGCAGCCAAGAGCTAGGACACGTGGCTTATATTTTGAAGACTCTGAGAGGTCAACTCAGACCTGCATTTCCAATGAAGTAAATCGCAGCACCGGCTCCGCGGGATGACTGACAGCTAAGCCCGTTTTTCTGCAAGGTCTTGTGACTTCCAGGGCCTGTTATTCTCGCCCCGAAAAGTCACGCCAGGTAGTGGGGCACCTGAGGCTGCAGAAGAGGGGTACTGGGCTCTCTGTCTTGTGGCTGAGAACTGGGAACATTCAGGGAAGAGTGGAGAATGTGTCATTGTGTGATGCCAAGGGCAGTTTGGAAGCTCCTCAGAGGCCCTGTCTGCCTCTCTGTACTGTAAGCACAGCTATGTGATATCTCCCCCCCAAAGAAGTTCAGGGACTAGAATAAGTATATACAAATAAAAATGGAATACTGTCTGCTGTTGCAAAATAGTGTAGTACTCTAGCATCTTCGCATGAAGACGTTTCTTTTTATTGCTATTTCTGAAAAAAAATCCAATTTTGTTTTATCCATCCTTAGAAGAATATTTACAGAGACAATGTAGGAGGGAAGAAAAGATGCTGTTTCTCCCAGCAGGTCACATCTTTGTAATGGAGTTAGTGAAGGTCATAGGTCAAGAGCTATGTAAAGAACACCTGCGTATTTAGTCCCGCCTCTCTTCGTGAGAGAGAAAAGCATGCAATAAATACAGTAAAAGATTAATCAAATGTCGCAATGTCCATATCAGCTATGGGTACAGATTTGAGTCCCGCACGTGTGTCTTTTGTAAGACAGCTGGTGGAAGATGTTACTGATCAGAAAATTCAGCCTCTGATAGCCGGGAGCTGACCTTGAACCCCGAATCCACATTTCAGTTCCCTGCCTTGTGTTCATCACACGATCTTGTTAGAATTGAGGAATGAGGTTTTACCTGGGTTTTATTTTGCTTTTAGAGATTAGCGCTCAGCTGTTCTGTTACTGTGTTTGGGAGGGGTGGATTTTTTCAGTTATGATCACCTGTCTCCCTTTTACTTATATCGGGACCCATTCAGGCTCCGTGTGACTATGGCCCATAAGGGAACATGGCAGCCACCTCATTACCCACAGCAGCTGGTCTGTCAGGGACCCCTGGAAGCTCGACCCCGAGCCTGGGAGTCCCACTTTAGGACGGCTGCCAACGCGGCAGCACCCTGGCCATGTTTCCAGTGTACATCCTGTGACTACACGCCAACCTCCTTCTGGTCCGATTTTACAAGAATTCGTCAAAGTTTCACGCAGGCAGGGATTTCACACCCGCTCTCCACTTACTCCGTTAGCCCCGTGTGACCTCTGCTCCAGCCTTGCGAAGGGCTGGTTGCGCATGGAGGTTGAAGAACAGCACAGCCGTATCTCAAAGACGAGACAGATTTACTTCTGGGAATAAACACCCGACAACCTCTCAGATCTATTTGGCTACGTCCGCCCCCTCGGGTGGGGCCCCATTCCACAGCATGTGACCCCATGAAGCTGACAGACTCTGGCCCACAGCAGACTCTGCTGGACCTAACCCCCCGCCCATGGTGGCCGGTCCCATCCGACAGGACCAGACTCTGTATGACAGACTGTCATACAGTCTGTCACAGTTGAGCACGCAGTCACTGGAGGATTACATCATGCCAGGCGCTGCTGCAGACGTGTCAGAGACCACAAAGCGAAGGCACATCCAGTCTCTGCTCCCAGAGGCACAGTTCAGGTTTCTGGCCCGAATGGAGAGGGACTGAGCACACCTGTCCAGGCAGAGTGAGGAGCAGAATCAGGCAGGGAGCCATGGGAGGCCTCTTTCTGAAGGACTGGGGCCCCCTGATGTTCCAACATGATGAGTAATCAGGGATTAAGTGTGAAGAGAGCAGAGGAAGATGTCATTCCACTGCCTGGAACAGAGGAGGAAAATCAAGTTCTTCCCCGACACTACTCCCCGGCAATGAGTAATGGGAGGACCAGCGGCACAGTTTTTGCCATTTCTGGTTTACTGCTTTACTTATTTACTTAATATTTTCCTTTAAATGGACTCACCATTTGTACTTACGTGAACTTATGTTAAAAGGAAAACATTGATATTAAGAGGAAATTTTGCATTGCGGTCATAAAGTGAAATACCAGTATCACTTGCTATAACAATACAAATATATATATATATATATATATATATTCGGCAGCCGTCCATCTCAAGAGACGATGGTGTAGCTTCTTAAGAGTCTATCTGCACCGCCGAGAATGGCTGTGCAGTCCGACTCGGGAGTGACACGGTATCTGTCTCCTCCCGTGTTGAATCGACATCTTGTGATGACGCTGGAGTGTCCTCTCCAGTGAAGCTGAAGCTACAGAGCCTGGGCAGGGTGATATGGAGGGTCTGCTGTTGCCCATGCAGCAGACCCCCCCTCTCTTCGCAGCTGAAGGGTCCAAGGGAAAGACGAAGTCGATACAGCTTGGCTTCAGGTGCGCCGCAGGAGTTGCCGGTGTTGACTACAACGTCAAACCGCCTTAGGGACTCCGGCTCCGGATTTTCTGTCGGGGTTTACTCCCTTAGCCTTTCCCCTGAAGAGGTATGCCGCAAGGCAGCGGAGGTTTTTTGGACTCAGAGTTTTCCTTCTCTGATGTGCTCTGACTGGGAATCGAACCAGCGACACTTGATTCGCAGGCCGACGCTCAATCCACTGAGCCAAACCAGCCAGGAAATATATATATATATGGTATGGAAATAATACGACGTTCAGTACTGTTGCCTGCTCAAGGGTCCAGGTCTGGGGTCTGCTCTCTCTTTGTTAGAAAATGGCAAGTATTGATGTGATGAAAAGGACGGTCGGGTCCCAAACGGAGCCCCTGAAAGACTGAAAGGAAATTAGTTCCTCACTCTGTGATGGATGTTATTTAACATCCAGTCTGTGGACTGCCGTCCCGTGGGTCCCCACTGGGATATATTCTTCCCAAGGGTAGGGGGAAGGGACAGAGGGGAGGACAATGCTCGGGGCCAGCTGGACAGCAATGTCTGCAGAGCCAGGGTGAGCCGGCTGGGCTGGGGACCAGGCCCTGCCAGCCTCCTATTGACCTGACAAAGTCTTAAAAGGGTGACCTGCCCAGCCCCAACCCCAGCAGCTCCTTACCAGAACTTTCCAGTCATTGGCATCTAAGGCTCATGAGCAGTCCAGGATCTTTTGGCTCTTTTTCACAAAAAATAAAAAATTAAGTTTATTTTATGTTTTATAATATTATATCCCCACCCAGAAAAAGTACTGATCGAAAACTCTAAAACAATAGAAAACATAACAAAAATCAGCTGACGAACAGATACCAGGGGATACACAAGAAGGCTATGGAGATGAACTTCAATCGTCTCCAAGGAAACGGAGAAATCTCTTTCCAGGAGCTGGCCTCCTAAGTGTTTGCCCCAGGGGGTGCTCAGACACGCCCGGAGGCCTGGGGCCCGGTTCTGTCCCCAGCCAACCAGCCAGCGAGGCTGGCTTTAATCTCCCAGTTTCCGTTCAGGCTCCCGCCTGTCCCTCGCTATTCGCAGCCTGGTAAGAACAAGGGGAGAGCGCGCTAATGCAGGCAGATGTAACGCGGCCTCCTCCTGAAGAGCACTCAGGAGCGTTTCATCTGCAGGTTGGACCAGGAACCACGTCAGTGGCTTAAGTGGGCTCTTTTCTACAGCCCACATATGTCACTGTGACCCTCAGACATGAAAGTAGTAATTGCAGCTTGAGAACTTAACTGCAGTATAGCGATTGTACCCCGTTTCTAAAATTTGCATTCTTTAGAGCAGGTCTCCCCCAACTGGCACCTTGGCCAAGACCTCTTCGGGCAGGAGGTAGCTTCTTACAGTAAATCGTATTTTAATATTCATCTCGGTTTGAGGCCAGTGCAATCAGCATAATTAACTTGTAATAAGCTCAAATGCACGGAAGGGGTAGCCTCACAGTCACTTGTTAGGTGCTCTTAAGAGGTGTGGATCTTTATTCCAGACAGGCATTTGCAGAACCGGCTGGTGCTCTAAATGATGTGTGCAGAACTGGGACATCAGTTCACGGCATCTTTGGACACCATGCTGTTGGCTCAGTCACCAAGGAAATGTGGTCTTAAAGCCATTAAAATTTGTTTCTATTTGTAAAAAGCTTCACTATGCCATTCCTAGAAAGAATCCCTGATAACAAATGCCAAAATTAAAACACACCACATAAATATGACAACAATATAATACAGTCCATTGTTCAGACAGAAACTAGTTTTTTTATAAGAAACATAAACGTGTCTCCATTGGCAGAGCCTTGCCTTCTCGGAGTCTCAGTTTCCCCTTCTGTGCAGTGGGGATGACCCTGTCTAGCCCAGAGAGTTGTTTGGAGACTTGATGAAATAATGCACAAAAACTGCTAACCACAGTACCTCACATGTGTACCAACTTTGGTTCATAAATGGGGCTTAATATTCTTACGGTCACGTGGCCCAGAGTTGGACCCATCAGGATCAGAAGAACCAAGAGCATGGATCACAGTCGTGCCCCCGTCCCAGGGGTGGGGGTCTCAGCCCAGGGTCTTTCGAGGCACCTTGACAGACTTTGGAACACTCTCCGGGTTTGGAACATCTTTCGGGAAGGGAATGAGAATTGACACAACAGGAGTTTTCCCCAACACAGAGAAAGGACAGAAAGGCAAAAGCCAAAGGAGAGAGTGAGCAGAGTGAAAGTGTCCCCGGGGAGAAGGGAAACGTGTTCCTGCCGCCCCAGCCCCAGCCTCTGCCCACGCAGCTGACATTTCCACCAGGGCTCACAGCCCCGCTCCTTCCCACGGCCCCTCTGGTCCCAGATCCACCATCAGACACCCGCTCCCTGGGGGTCCCCCCTGGCCGTCTCCCTTGTGTGTTACTCCTCCCTGGGGGGGCAGCTCAGGGGGAGACGCTCAGGGAAGGGCAGCCCTTTAAGAAGTGGGATGTACATTGCATGGGGGTAATGGTATTCCCTTCTCCACAAGCTGGTTCTGAGATTCAATGTCTGATTCATATAAGGCATCTAGCACACTTCAGGGTTCAATAGATGTTAACTCGTGTTATTCTACAGCTTGTGTCTAGGTGTGTTCGTTGGTTGGTATGCTTGTTTCCCCGGTGAGATTGTGATCTGCTTGGGGGTAAATCCTTACCTGTGTCTCTGTCCTCCTGCTACTCTTACTAGATAGTCAATGAATTGAATTGAATTGGAATTGAATTGAGTTGAGTTGAATTGAGTTGTATCAAATTAGCAAATTGAATTGAATTAAATGGAATTGAATTCAACTGAAGTCCCACCAGATGGCTGCAGGCAGAGTCTACCCCCTGCCTAAGTGGCACGTGCCTTAGCTCACAGTCACAAACTGAAGCGCACTGCAGGACCACAGTGTGGGGAATCGTTCATTCAGATGTCTGTGTGTACTTGTCGAAGACCCAGAATTACCATCCTCCATCATCCCTGTTCTCACATCGCTTCCCTTCATCGAGGTCCACACGCCCCTAGTACAGGTCAGTCATTGAACGGGTTCATTAATGTGATGAGTATGAATAAGTCCCCTTTTTCTGCCCCCAAGACCTGCTCCCTTCTCTATTGATTTATTCTTTCATTAGTGGGGAGTAAAGTTTTACACAAGATTACTTCCCTGTGTTCATTCTCTAATAAGAACCATCACCTACACCGAATTCAACTGTATGAAAACGTAGTCTTCTGCCTTCCAGTCTTTGTTTTTCACAGGTCAGGTGCAAGGGTAAAGAGGTCCCATTCTTGCCCTTGGATTTAAGAGGCAATCATCGTGGGAACGTAATCTCCCACCCAGAATACAAATTGCTGACGCGCCATAGGCCCGTCACGCGTGTTTGTGGCATGGCATGGGCACGAGCATTGCTGGTATTGTCCACGATTCTCAAGCCACAGCAGCCTTGGGGTCATGAGGAGGACTTGTACAAAGGCGCAGGCTGCTGGGCCCGCCCTGCGCGTGTCTGGTTACAAGATTCTGCACGTCTGACAAGTCCCTGGGGACACCGGTGCCGCTGATTCAGGGGCCACACTGGGAGCACCGCTGATCAGAAAGATCTAGGGCTCCCTCCACATTCATTTCTGCTGGACAGACTGTAGAACTTGGGGCAGGGGGTCAAACAGACACTTGCTTCTCCGGATGTGACAATGACTGGTTATACACTGACAATGCCTCTCTCTACTCAGACTCAGCCCTGATTTGAGTGTTAGTTTAAGAAAATGTTGAGCTTACAGGTCAGGAGAAGGTAGAGATTCTCGAATGCAGACGCAGGTTTGTGACGGAGTTGGGGAGCTGTCCTGACTTTGGAAACATCTGTCAGATTCTAGCTGGGATTCTGTAAACCAACCTCAGCATGTCGAGGGGATTGGATTCGGAAGAAAGGGAACGCCCAATTACGGGCTCTAGGAACTCTTTTTTTTCCTTGTGTTTTTAATATAAGAATCCTAAAGAAGGAAATAAGAAAGACGTGAAAGAGGTAGAGGAGGGCTGGGCAGGAGGCTTGTTCAATACCTGTAAGAGAGTCACTGAAGCGTCAGAAACAAAAATCGATCAGAACCCGGTGTGTTGTTAATTTCAGCAATATCTCAAGTATCTGGGAGGTGATTATGAATGTATTTTATTTTAACAAATACAGTCTTATCCTCCTTAGCCTACCAGGTTCTCTAGTAACACAGAAGGTCCTTTGAAAGTGAAGTCTCTAGCCCTGAGCCTCATCAAGGCATTAATTAGTATTTCATCTAAAAGAACGTGACATCTTAACCCGAAACCTGAGAGTAAGATTTGGACCCAGCATTCAGAGACGAGTGTATTTTGCCGCTGGAATATACGGAGTGGGATAAGATTTTTACGTCCTCTTTCTTTTTCTTTTAGAAACAGGGAAGATCGACCAAGAGATTCACAAGTACAACACCCCGGGATTCACTGGGTGCCTCTCCAGAGTGCAGTTCAACCACATTGCGCCCCTCAAGGCGGCCTTGAGGCCCACCAACGCCTCTGCCCACGTGCACGTCCAGGGCTCGCTGGTGGAGTCCAACTGCGGGGCATCCCCGCTCACGCTCTCCCCCATGTCGTCCGCCACCGACCCCTGGCACTTAGACCACCTGGATTCAGGTAAAGTCTGGAGCGGCCTGGGGCAGATTGCTTTCCTTCTTTACACCTCAGTGTCTTCACCTGTAAAACGGGGTTAAAAACAGCACCTCGCTTTTTCATAAGTGTGTGGAAGCTCACAGAAGAATTAGCTTCATAAGTGATTAAAGGCAGAGGTTTACAAACCTTAGCAGGGAAAAGGAGAGCGGAGGAGAGGCCTCTCCGGGTAGAATGAACAGGTCTCCACAAGAACAAAGGAGAGAGCGAGTGTGTGATAATGCTTGTTCTTGCAGGTTGTAATGGGCTTCCTGTTTCCTTTAGGCCATAAAACTCCCCTGCAGCGGGGATTCACGGTCGGTTTACTCTTGGTCTCCTTCCTGGGAGTACCAGCCACGCAGAAGAGGGGATGTATGGCAGGCTCGTTTCTACATTTAGTCAGATCACAGAAGCTCCAGAAAGATTTACTTCCACGTCCGTGGGATCGCGAATGTCTTCCGTTTAAAATAATCTTCCCACCAGCTCTGGGGTCCTACATGGGACCTCACATCAGCAAGGGCACCCCAGGCTCTGTGGGCCTAAGCGCATCGTTCTGAATTCTGATTCGAGGGTTTTGCTTGTTCCAGATCATCTTCCCTGTGAGAGTAGAATAAGAATCCTCGCTGTCAGAGAGTCAGAAACAGAACAGTGTGTACACAACGGGCCGTTGCCGGCTGTAAAGCATGTGTCCCTTGAGTCTGTGTAGGCAGAAGACAGAGAGAAAGTGGAGGTGAGAGCTTGTCAGTCCTGGTCTGAACAGAGGGTGGCTGGTGCCTGGGGAAGCTTGTGAGAAAAGCAGAATCTCAGGCCCTTACCCCAGACCCACTGAGTCAGCAAGATTCCCAGGCCACTGACCATGTGCCCATGAAAGTTTGCAAGCACTAACCTAGTACAGTGTTCTCGGTCCCAGGGGCACTTTCAAATCACCCCGGAGCTTTCAAATATCCTGATATCCGGGCTCCTCCCCTGGCCCATGAGATCTGACACCTTGGGGGTGAGGTCCAGGTGTCCTTGGATGTGAAACCTCCCCCGGGGATTCCAATGTGTAGCAAAGCTTGAGAATCACTCAGCAGATAAGAGAGAGGCTTGCTGCAGGCCCCCTTGGGGAGCCCTTTTAAACAAGGTTACCAAAAGAAAAGGAAATGAATACCAATAATGCCAAAAAAACAATGTGTATGAAAAGCAACCACGCTTTAGGAGAAGTCTCAAACTGAAAAGACGTGGCAATAAGCTTGCAAAAGCTGGGCTCCCCTGACTGTGTTACAAGGAAGCTCATTGCGACAGGAAAGTTTCTTTGTAAACTTGAAGACCACCGATCAGCCCTCTTGCAACCGAGAGAGCAGACCAGAGACCAACAAGAGAACGAGAAATTCGAGAAATCCGCAATGCAGGGCGGACTCGGGGCCGCTCATGAAAGCGCGGCCTTACAGAAGCTACCGCGCCCCAGGAAGGAACCTCAGTTTGAGGGAGGGGTCATGTTATTATTCAGTTTTTGAATCAGCTGCAAACTTAATATGAAAGGCTGTCGGAGGTTGGTGGGGGCTGGGGAGGCGGGCAGGGGGAAGATGCGGCTTTAAAATGAAGTCTGTGCATCTTTGCACACAACGGGCGCCGCTGGCTGTGATGAGCGGGGCCTCTGGTGGCCTTGGTGTCACAGAGATGGCAGTGACCCACCAGAGCTGCTCACGTCACACCCCCACCAGGGCTGGTGCTTTGCAGAGACCTGGAGATGAGAACTCGAGACATCCACCCTGAGGCCTTGCAGTCTTTCTGCGCCTTTACGTTCTGTTGGTATTTAGATGCCACCAAATGATGGACACAGAAAGTGTAGTCTGAGTGAGGCTGGCTTCGCGTGATGAGGTTCTTCTCCTCTCCCGTGACACCGCGGGCTGAGATACTGATCACCTCTCTGATGCCTTTCAGGCTCTGCCCACGTTTCCCAAAACGATGGCCAGGCATTGGCATGGCCAAAACGTCCATTTAGTTTTTTCCATCAAATAAAAAACACATTTTTCATTTTCACCTATAACTTTATTGATTTGGATATTTTTAGTATGTCTGCTGTCTCCTGCTATTGGCTTCTCGTGGGCAGAGGCCAGGGCTGCTGCTAAACACCTTCCAGTGCATAAGACAGCCCCACAGCAAAGAATTATTTGGCCAAAATGTCAGTAGTACCAAGAAGCTTCACAAACCACTTCTGACGTGTTCAATCAGCCACAGCATCTTCTCCATAACTGCGCAAATCTTTCTTGAAACACTAAAGCATCCTATGCCAAAAACGTTGCATATCTTCTTCCATCTTCAATATTAAAATGGCTGCACAAGAATTCACCCATTTTGATAAGTTTTTTAATGCACGCTGATATGACAGCTGTCACAATACAATCTCACAAAATTGTTTCAAATGACATTAAAGACAACTGAGCTCAGCAAGGACCGTCTTACAGAAAAAGAGCCACGGACTTGTCGGCCAACCCAGTACTCTCCGTCATGCTGTGCACCCACAGCTCCGAGGAACAAGTCTGACACCCACCCGCCCTGCAGCGAGGCAACTTTGATAGGGGGTCGCCAGATCACTGTGGACAGAAAGTAGACGTGGCTTTGCATAGCAATATAAAGCCCCCCCCCCCATGGATGTCCCCTGCAGCCCTTCTCATGTTGTCAGAGAGAACCCCCCCGTTGGTTCTGACTTGTATGTAACCCTCCCCCACCTTGCCGTCCACCCTTCAGTAAGGAGAGAGCAAGCGTCTGTTCAGAGCCGTGACAGGTTGCAGAATTCTCAGTAGGGCTATAGAGCTTTATCAGTGCACTTACTTAAATTAGAGATTGGATCAATGTAGTGACCGTTAGTAAATAAATAACCAGTAGGTTTTCCATGAACATGCAAAACTGTGGAGGTGGTCCCCACGTGACTGCAGTTTGGGAAACGCCGGGCAGCAGGGCAGGGTGGGCCCGAGCACAGGGCCCGAGCCTGGGGTGGAAGGGGGCGTTTCTATAGGGAAACGGTAAACAAAATCGCGTTGATTTGACTTAAACGGCTCTGCTCCGTTAGGAACAGCCAGTCGCTGTTTCTCTGCCTGTTCCTCCCCGTTGATAACAGGTGCAGCATGTTTCTAAGGCACATCATTATGGCCCTTAGGAATATTTTTAGAACAAGGTGGAAAAGAACAAACCCCGCCCCAAGTTCTGATGTATTTAAAGGCCACAGAGCAACAGACAGTTGCTGTGAGTTGCCTGTCAATCACAGGCTCTGTTCTTTCTCTTTGTCAAATTCAGGAAATCCTCTTTCCTTGGAATGGCACGGATTTGCCAACAGGACACGTATTCTGTGAAAAATAAAAGCCCAGCAGTCCTGGCTGGGTAGCTCAGTGGGTTACAGCGTCGTCCCAATACACCAAGATTGCAGGTTCAATCCCTGGTCAGGGCACATGCAAGAATCAACCAATAAATGGATAAATAAGTGGGACAACAAATCTCTTTATCTCTCTCCTTTCCTCCCTTCCTCCTTCTTCTCTTTCTAAAATCAATAAATAAATAGAAATATTTTTTGAAAACACGAAAAAAAAAGTACATCTGAGAGTCAGATGCCATGAATTTCTGCACTGAGGACCAACTCCAAACTGTACAGCAGGCCATTTTACGAGGTGTTCATATTAACTCTTGGGAGGCTTTATCACATTTCATGATGCTTGATACGGAATACATCAGACTAAAGGTCATGTACTAGGCTCTTCTAGAAAATATCATGAGGTAGACAAGGCACTTTAATAAGACTTCACTTTCTAAGGAATCTCCCGGTTATGAAGATTATAACTAGTTAGTGTTTCTCAGGACTTCCTAGTGCGTAATATGGTCAGTACAGGTATGTGACAGGGTGCATGCCTCCATTAGTTTACAAGGAAGGCCCCAGGGAATCCGCCTCTGCTAGGTGCTGGCAGGTGCACTCAGTCTCCACGGTACCCTTGACATGTCTGGCCCCCACCCTGAAGCTAACCTGCGTGTAATACTGAGGGGCCCTTGACCAGGAATTCTCTGTGGGCAGGACATGGAAAACCCAGAAAGGACTGAGTGAAGTAGAAAACAGTGAACATGGCCAAATTCTCCTCCTGCTGAGAGGCAAGGTCAAGGTCATCAGGAAGCCAGGGGGGGTCCAAACCCAAACTTGTCCAGTGGATCCACTCAGGTGTGCAGAGCTATTGAAAAACCAGCCCTCTTAGGAGTGTGGTTCTCCCAGATAATCTGGGAGCACGATGGAATATGGTACCAGGGATCACCCAAGGTGACAGCCATGCCCCAGTTTGACTCCAGAATGTGCAGTCTTCCCAGCTGCTGTGAACTGAGAAATTAGGCTTGAACTTGCCACAGCCCTTGACCACTGGGAATAGTAGGTTTGATTTCTAAAGGCACCCCTGCCCTTCCTCCAGTGCCATGATGTTTAATGACTGGATTGCTTGTCTATATTCCAAATTTCCTCTCCACCATCTGAAGAGAAAATATTTTTATATCTTCGTGTGCAGAAGAGTTATGGATATGATGAACATTTAAAAACTGCGTATATTTATTCAGTTTCCTTCATAATTACAAGCTGGAAGTTGGTTTTCTTTACCACCTGCAAGCACCTAAACTAATCCTTCCAGCTCTTATAATTACATCTTAATTATTTCTGAGCAGATCCGTTTTTTTCATCCTTATGCTAAGATTGCCTGATTGATGCATTTAATCTCTGGTACCTAATCTTTGTTTTCTCTTGTGTGTCTCTTGTCTCCTCAGTGACCCACACAGCACACACTCATTCCAGTGCAAAGGACAATTATTATCCCCTCCTTTTCTAATGTGTATTTTTTCTGCAAATGTTCTACAAAAGCACTGAGCACATTTACACAGTTTAAGTTCAGTATAATATTAGCGTCACAGCTTTTTGATCTATTAGTCATTTAAATTGTTCCCATTTTTTGTTTCCATAATGATTAGGTTTATATATGTGACATTGTTGAGTCAAGGAATTTTTTTAACTTATATTTTAGATAGAGAGAGAGAGAGAGAGAAACATCAATCTGTTCCACCTATCTGTGCATTCATTGGCTGATTCCTGCATGCCCCTGACCAGGGATCGAACCCCCAACCCTGGAGCATTGGGATGATGCTCCAACCAACTTAGCTACCCGGCCAGGGCTCAAGGGACAGATTTTAAATTTTGATAGCTATTACAGATCACCTTCCAAAGATACAGTGCCACTCGAAACTTCTGTTTTATTTCCTGCGTTCGCTTGTTTGTGGGCATAGCTCTCTGGCCGCTCTCTTCATTTCTTTAATGATAATTGGTTTGATTAGATCCTCTTTCTCGCCTACGATCATTTCTCTTTATATTTTTCCAGAAATTCGTGCATTTATTGTAGGTTTTCAAATTTATTTCCACTGAAGTGGACAAACTATGTTTTTATAGTAACTTAACTTTCTTTCTCTAGCAAATGCCTTAGTCATATATTTTTATGTTATAGGTTTAGGTTTTTCTCCTTTTCCGCTTGATTAGTTTTCTTTTTTTTTTTTCAAAGAACCAGCGCTGGATTTATTAGTTCTATCATTTTTCTGTTTGCTTTTACTTCTTTATATTTATATTTGCTGCTCTTTAACTTTGTAATTTGAATGTTTAGTTATATCATTTTCTCTTTGGAGGGGGGTTGGTGTATCATCCTCTTACAGAGCAATATGGATCAGAGTTAACAAATCTCAGCTCTGGGCCCAAAAGTCTCCCTTCTGACCCCACTTCCAAGACTGCACATTCCCGGCGCAAGGTCTCGGTGTGAATATTTTTAACTAGACTTTTACCTCAGGGGCCTGAAAAGACTTTAGGGGCTGCCTTCAGTTGCCACGGCCTCCCCACACCCGGGAAGAACAGGTGTGTCAAGCCTGCATTTCGCAAAGCCGTGGGGCCGTGGTGACGATGTGATAAGTGAGCCAACCTCCCGTAGGGAGAGGTTTCCTCCGGCCCTGCCCCCTGCACTGTGTCCCCTTTTTCCACTGGCTGCCCCCTAGTCGCTCCAAGTCAGGGTTCTGTTCACTCCTAACTGGAATCATTTAACTCTGAACCTCCACTGGGAATAAATCAAAGGGGTCACAAACATCCAGCTCTGGGGCGGCTTCAGCCGTCCTTGTTTCTTCCCTGTGTGGGCGTCTCTTTCAGTCCCGGGTTCCCTCTGCCTCTCTTTCTCCCTTTCTTCCCCTTGTCCCTTACACCAAGGAGTGCAGGATTCTCCCCACTGTACGCACCCGCCTCCGGCCACCCCACCTGGCAGGGTCCTTAGAGAGGCCTCGGTCCAGGGGTCCGTGCCTGGCCAGCTTCTCAGCTGTGGCTCCATCGCGTGGGGCTGGGACGTGCGTGGAGACTCAGGCGTCCGTGTTGCTGTGGCAGCCTGTCTGACTCCAGCGAGTCACGGAATTTGCTCTTGTCTCACTTTCGTGCCGCAGAAATGTCACAAGAAGCCGATGAAAATGAAGTAGATTTCGGTTACCCACAGATCTGTGTCCGACCACTAAAATTCTTGTATATCACACGGGCGCAACGCCCTCCAGGTTACTCAGGCATCATGTCCCTCACTGACTCGTCAGTCAGAAAGACTCTTGTTGGAATCTCTGGCCGTGACTTTTCCCAAGGGAACTCCTGTGAGCCACCGCCTCAAAATGCTAGTCCCACTTCCGCTGGCAAAGGAGGGGCCTTGTGTCCTTGCCTCTGATCTCTAACGTCGCAGAGACACTGTCCTGATGACACGTTGGCCCAATTCCACCTGCCCTTCGGAGGAAAGTCACTGTGCAAACAGCAGCAACAAGTAGGTGACCCGTTGTTTTACTCATTGGAGAACGCTGACCGATGTCCTGTCCCCTGCAGGACCATTCAGAGCTGCGAAAGACCAGCTGGATTCTTGATTCTGCTGTTGAGTTTCCGCCTGGAAGGCTCAGGGGGGAAAGTAAAATCAGCGTTATGCTAAAATGGAAATGTATGTAAAACCCAGATAAATGTGGGGTGCAGCTATTTTAAACATAGACAGCAAGCCTCTCTGACATTTCCCTCTTGGGAACGGGTAAGAGTGGTTTTCAACAATTGACTTGGGAATTCCAACTCTTAAAACACGGAAGGGTTAAAGACAGAAATAATGACCACTGAACATTGTAAGTGACTTCAGCTGCAGTGCTGTCGGGGCATCCTTTTGTTTTGTCCACGGCGGCCCTCTGTGCATGAGTGGACATCACGAGCCCCGTTTTAGAGACAAGGAAAAGGGGACGCTGAGAGAGCAAACGCCTTCATGCCCTCAGGACGCGCCGCCCCGGCTGCCTGGGGGCCAGCTCTGCCCTCCTGCACACAGTGCGCCCGCAGACGCCTGAGGCTGGGCAGCACCCCGGGACCCCTGCTGGGCAGTGGGGGCTGGGGACCAGCCCGCGGGCGACAGCACCCGCGCAAAGGTACGCGGAGAAGAGCATTGCCAGAACCGAGGGCCAGGTGTGCTCCCCTCAGACTCCGCGCTGCCCCCGCTCTGCCTTCCTCTCCATGAAAATAACCGGGTGTGAACATCACAGGATTCCGGTTCTCGGTTCTGACCTGTTTTCCTGGCGTCTGTCACCCCTGAATCTAACGCGGAGCTCTGAGATAATAAGCACTTCACATACCTGTAGGGGAGGCTCCGGCTGCTCCGCGCTCGCCCTTTTCATTTATTTATTTTTTTACTTTCTCTTTTTTGATATGGACTAAGTCACGCCCCAGACAGTGAGAGGCAGTTAAGTCTTTTTCACACCGTGTTGACAGGAGAGAGAGGAAGGCCTGCCAGAGAGCCACGCGGCTCGTGCTGGATGTGGATCTCAGCGCCTGGATCGCGTTGGAAGCCGGCACCCGGGGGAGTCCGTTTGCGGGGAAGCATTGATTGGGAAGCCTTAGGAACCTTGTATCTCACTGAGTTTCTCCGATGACCATTCGTCATTCCACCTGCCAACAAGCAAAGACACTGTCCTTCACGATCTGAGGCTAATTCAGGAAGAGAACAGTTCACAAGACAACAGAATTACCCAGCACGGGCGGGCGTTGTAGCGTCGGTTTTCTGAGGTCAGCCTTCTGGGAAGCCAAGACATGTCTTGGGGTTGGAATTGCATGTTTCCACTTCTGCTAATGCAGCTGAAAAGAGTATTTCAAAAGCTCGAGCCCTGCTGGGCATTGATAAAAGACTTTGCGTACGCGCAGAATTAATTTTTAAAGCGCTGCGGCCCCGCTCATTTTAATGGGGCCACACGGTGGAGCTGGGAGCCGGTCAGCGGGCTGGATCTGGGTGGCCACCAGTGTGTTCCCAGAAACCCCGCTCCCGTGCACTGGTTACTGAACACTCAGGAATGGAAAGGGGCCTGCTTTACCTTTTAATGGAGAAGCAGTTACCACAGACACCCTGCAAAGCCGCATGACCGTTGACAGAGCGAGTCCTAAAACCGAAGATGCATTCTGCAGACGGAGGCAGAGAGGTGATCGCAGAAGACTGTGTGTTTTTTCAAATGCATCTTATTCACTGCACTTACCTCGCAAGACACAGGACGGTGACAAAAGCAAATCAGTAATATTCAGCTGCTTCCAAGACAGGCAAATGGTGTCCCTTGAATTGACTAGACATTCCCAAAGGGTAAGTGAAAGGAGACCCTTGTCCCTTGCCTGGTTTTTCAAATGATTCCACGGGCCCCGGTATCCTCACAAACGATACAGCTCCTCTTTTGACTAGACTTCAGGTGATCAAAAACTTAATCAAGCTCTCCAGCCCTAATTGCAGAAGTCCAACAGCTTCACTAATCCTTGCCCGGCGCCGGGCGGAGGTGTTCTCAGCGGGAGTCTGAAGGCAACAGCTCCCAGGTCTCCTGGAGGCGGTCACCTCACACACAGCGCCAGCTCCTCACCGCTGCCTTGGAGAAAATGTCAGGGACTGCCTTTATAGATGCACTTTGGGGCCTATTCACCACGTTTGGTGGTTTCGGCTTCTTCCTGTGGCTGTTTTCCCAGCGCCTCTGTCCTTAGAGAGGGAGGCTGTGTCCCTGACCCAGCAGACAGCCTGTTCCGGCCATCGCTGCTTGGCCCGTCAGGAAACCACACACTTGGCCAGTGGAACCTGTTTGACAGGCTTGTCAGCGTCTACAGCTGTGACCCAGCATTTCATCAAGGGGGAGACTTGGCTCTGGTGCTTTCGGGCTTTTGACACCATATTGCTGGACGCTGCATCGGTCACGTCACATCCCCAGCCCCACCCCCCATGCAAGAATCAGTGACCAGGAGACGAGAATTCTTCGGAAAAAAAAAAAAAAAAAAACACAATAAACTTCAGAAAAATCAACAACCCAGCATTGTGGGAAGTAGTCCTGCTCTCTCTCGCACGTGCCTCTGCACCCACGTGGCGGCGTGGCGGTGTTTTTCCTCCCGGGTACGCTTGCTGAGGGACCTGCCTCGTAGATTTGTTCTGAACCAGGAAAGGTCTCCGAGGACCTGCCTGAGATGACTGCCCGTTAAACTCCTCGGCTGTGTCTTAGACTGTCCTTCACGCACGTCAGTAACCCTCTCCCCCGCCTTCAGAATTCTCAGGAATTGTGCTCAGGAACGAAAGCAGTGTTTCATCGTGGTATTCACAACACTATGAAAGGAACTGGGGGGGGGGGGGGGTCACATAAATCATTAAAATCACACAGATGATTCTGGGGGCCGGCGCGGGGATGACAAGATTCTCGGAAGGAACGAGTCCGTGTCCCGCTCAGGCACCCGTTCCGTGACCGCCCACTCGCACAGGACCGACGGGCGGTCTGAGCCACGCGGGCCTCAGTTCCAGCTCCGCCGTTCGAGGGGAGATGTGTCCCAGCGCCCCGCCACCTGTTGGGAACGCAGGTGCCCGGGCCCCGCCCCAGTCAGAACCTGCGTTTCAACACCGTACCGGGGGGCTTACATGCGCCTCTGCATTTGCAAGCTCGGAAGCAACGCCCTCAGGAGTCAGTTTGCTGTGTTCTCCTGAAGGCTCATTAGAATAAGGTGCAAGGGGTGGGGGGAGGCCCCAGGAGCCCACCAGGCGCTCGGCACAGAGGCCTTTACCGCTGAGCTCCAGCACGCTTTTGGAGTTGGGGGGCAGCACCTGCAGGGGGTCCTGCCACTGCTGAGGACAATCTGGAAACCAGGGTTTCCCTCGGGACAGAGTCTGAATGGCACCCCCCAAATGTATCATGTTCCCCAAGATTTGAGATTCAGGGCTCCTGCGTTCCTGCATTCCTGTTAACGCCAACACGAACCTACAACGCCCTGTGGCTGCGAGGAGAAGGGACTACACACAGGGACCGTGGCAGCTCCATAAGGGAGGACGTGCCACACACAGGGCTCCCCGGCCCCTCACTCAGGGGCTCCCTGCTCTAGACTTCCGAGGCTCGTGGTGAGAACTGCAGAAAGATGGACGGCAAGAGTCCCGGATGAGTCCCAAGGCTTGGCCCTAAGGACCCTGGCACCTACCGGCTACGTGACTGTGACCTAAATACGGTCCCGCCTCTCAGCCTCCTCAGATGCAGAGACAGATCGTGGGATGCAGAGCCAGCTGTACCAATCGGCGACCCCCAAGGGCCCATATTGGTACCCATCAATAGCTTTGACAACTGACTCCTAAACAACTATTGCCAACAAAAGAAGAAACAGCAGCCCCGCTGAGAAATAAGAAGACATCTCTGTCTGACATGAAAATGGACACCGGGTACCTTACCTTAGTGTTTACTTTATGGAAGACAAACTCTGAGCTTCTACCAATAATGAGCTGTTTTCTATTAAAAATGCCTATTTATACTTATTCAGACAAAAGAAGGTAATGTCAGCCTAGCCTGGGGGTGTCAGTAGATCTTTGTCCTGAAAGGCAATTGAGATAATTCAAAACCTGGCTTTTAAAAACCATCGGAAGGAGGGAATCTAATAAAATAGATTGCTCGTTCGGCGCTTTTGTGTACAAGTTGACACTATTTAAACAATCAACACATATAGTAGGTGAATAAAGGTGACAAGTTCCTTTATTCTGTTTCCTTTCACCTCATGAACCTCTTTGGGTCTCCGGATCGTGGACTCTCAGGCAGGATGAAAACATAAGGTTTTTGTTTCACTGGTCAGAAGCCAAAACTTTATCATCTCTTCCCCGTTTGAAATCGGAATTCTAGCTGCCTAGCTTTCTGTAGAAACCGAGGTCAAGGGTATGCGTATAGATACGAGGTCGGGGCTCACGTGGGCAGGGACCACATATTTGTCGTTTCCTGGGTAAACACCGCTGGCCGTCACACTCCCCTCCCTCGTGAGCATGTGACCAGCAGTAGTCACTCTGAATAAAACAGAAGCTCCTTAAAACTTGAGCATCTTAGTCAACAACCATTCATTTTCATGTCTCTTTCTAAAATCACGGTCAACAGGGAATGCTTAACACAAATTATTTCAAAAAAATAATCTTCTCCCATACCTCTCAAATGTGAAGGAAGAGAATATAGTGAGATGAAACTTGGAAGCTGGGGAGAACAAAGGCATTTATCCATCATCTAGCCCATACTCCACTGCAAAATAGTGTTGCGATTTAAATTACATTATAATTAATAGCAGTTCTGTTGGAGTGTCTGAGATGATCACTTTGGATGCCAAAGCTCAAGTGGTTTCCATGGAGATATTTTCTTCAGGAGATGTCAGCTACCATCTAATTTTTTTGTCCCAGAGATATGACAACCTAAAGCTTTTAACGCCTTTTATTCAGGGGGAGGAGGGGGGGTATGTTGGATAACCTCGATTTATTTTTATACACATTTAAATGTGTATTTTATTTGCAGTTGGTTCCTGAGCCTAAAGTCTACAATTTTATGTCTTTTGAAATGTAGTAAATAGGAACCACAACTCCCTCATTTATATTCTGTAGTGAAAAAAACAAAAAAACAAGGCTTTATTATTTCATCTTCTCCCTACCTGCTCAATGTCACAGGCAAGACATTTGAGGCTAAAGAATTCAAATCTCTTTTTAATATTCTCTTCTTAAAACTGTCTTGATGCCGCTTACTGTACTTAAGCGCCTGCCTTGAAATGTCTATTCATTTTTGACATTCTACAAAGGGAATCACAAAGTTCATTCTGACAGAAAGGTTTTAAAGCACAGTTAGCGTTATTCAAGATTTCACACGTGTTTCTAGAACGGGGATCACTGTTCTCTCTGGGCTGTTTGGGGCCCTGCGGGGTTGGTGTCTGGAACCAGGAATCCTGGGTGTCTGTTCTTCTGCAGTCCTCAGTTTACCACATGGTTCTGCCGATCCTGTTATCTTGTGGAATTAGCCTTTGTCACATAAAATGTCTCTTCACATTCAGCTTGTGCAGCTGGATAAGTGCGGTCAGAGCCTTTGGGTGTTATCGGCCTCTCCTGAGAGCCCCCCAGCCGCAGAGAGGCAACCGGGCTAAGTTAGGCAGTCGCCTTAAGACCACGCAGTGGTGTTGATAATCTGAGACGGGTCAGCTTCATGTCTGCAAGTGCTTTCCGGAGCCAGTTTCCTGGTTCAACCCCTGGCTACCCCTGTGACTGGTCATGGGGCCTCAGACACGTTTTTAGCTTCCTAAGTGGGAAGGATATGCCCATCTCACGTGAGGACGAAATTAGTTAATCCACGAGGAGGACTTAAAGCAGGGGCTGACTTGCAGGAAGCGCTATTATTATTACTTCCTAAACAGCTTGTTCCCAAAATGTGAATTTCATGTCACCGGACTCTTTGTACCCCACCATAGAAGGAAATCACGTTCGGGCTGATTCCACCGTAACAAACGCCCTGCTCCCCTGGTCTCTGGGGAGTTTTATATGTGACGGAGGTGTAGTCAGTGCAATTGATGACTAACTTCACAAAATCCTGGAATTTAGAGCTTTACTGCTTGTCACATAGCAACATCCTCCATGGTCACTGGCGGCCTTGGCTGTGTAGGGTGCCTCACGTCTGGGCAGGTGGGGTTCAGGACTGATCATGCGCGCTTCAGCCCACTTATCCCAGTGCCCAGGGAAGGACACCACACTGGCCCCTGCCCAGCTCACAGGCAGAAGAGTGCCGAGCAGACTCTCATTTGCTTTCCTTTCCAAGAAGGTACAAAAGGGAAGGACAACCCACCTTTAGAAATGGAATAAAACATCCACGTTTGGATTCGTTGATGGGGGAGGAAAGTGCGTGTTTGCTCACCCAGTTCTAGTATCTGACCATTTTATTGTATCCATATCATTATGGGGATCAGCTTCCCCCAGGCCTGCTCTTACCAAGTATGTGGGTTGCTATTTCTTTTCTTTCCCCAACCTGGAGATGGAGGAAGGGGAAAGGAATCATGCCCCAATACTGAGCCCACAGACTGCTCCACACACGGAAGGCAAAGGAAGACTCCTGTGTGTTCAAGAGCGACTGGGATCCACGTCTGCATGTGTTGAGGCCTATGATGCATTTGTCTTCTCTGGGTGGGAGGGGCCGTAGCTGTTTCATGAGCAAGTTCATGGGTAAAGTCTCTCTAATCATCAGTTCCTGCAGGAACGTGTTCTGTCTGCCCAGAGCTGGGAGGGACGGGGAGGAGAGCTCATATCTGTGCGGTACAAAGGGAGCGTGGTCTATAAATATAATAGGGGTGACCGAGCAAACAGCAAGGAAGATAAGCAGAAATACACACGCTTCTGTGAGACTCTAAATCTGAGCTAGAACAGTGCCCCGCCCTGGCTGTTCCCATCATGCTGTCATTTGGGACATCCAGAAGAAAAACATATTAAACATAGTCTTTGTCTGTTTGATGCAAGACTGGTCTTAAGACTGTTAGTATCTAAAGTCTATTTTGAACTACTCACAACGTTTCCCAAAACAGAGGTTCCTTGATACTGCAGCACCACAAATTGCTCTGTTCTCCTAGCAAACTCGGGGATGGACTAGGGCAGGGAAGTTGGCTGCAGAATGGAGCATGGGTCATGGGTGAGCTCTGTGGTCTGGTCCCCGGTGCGTTTCCAGGCATCTGCGTTTTCCTCTGTGTGTGCATTTCCAAGAAGCTCTCGGTATTCAAGGGAAAAGACAGTTACAATGAAATCATCTGGAATATCTCTATTAAAATGGCAGTGACTCTGCTTACCAAAATGAAGTGGATTTGCCTCACAGAACTAAGCACTCACGTGCATGAAGACAACCAGGCTTAAGTATAAATAAAGGCCATGAAAATAGGGATGTTTGTACAAAAACCAGAGGCCTGCTCTTGAGTTTCATGAGGATTTCTGTCGTACCTGAGGGTTTCCCAGTGGTCGCTCTCGGAGAATAACCAAAGGCTCGCAGACACAGGAATGATTAGTAGGCTTTCTGTGTTGAATGTGTTCATTTCCTTTGTTGGGAAGAATAAGAACACTGCCTTGCTTTCTAAGGGCTGGGTTGAGCTCAGGCAGCTCCCCTTCAAAATTGTCCCGGCATGGGAGACTATTATTCAGGCAGGCTACGCAGACATTTCCACACCCCTCAATGGGCTGATTTCCGTTGCACAAGTCAGTGAACATCCAATCAGCTCCGCTCGTTGTCTGCACTATTTGTCCTTGGGACTGCCTTTAAGAGGGTGAGCACTGCGTAAGGAGAGACAAGAATTAAGATGGTAGCCATGGAAAAGAGGACCAGACACGTCATCGGAGGTGGCTGAGGACCGTTTCAGGGACGAGGTAGGATGTGACGGACAAAGCGAAGGCAGGTGCACCAGATGTCCACACAGAGAGTGCCGGGCCGTGTGGGTGAGCAAAGGCATGTTGGCTGGAGCATCAGGACCCAAGTGCCTAGAACGCAGAGCGGAGAAAATGGCCTCATCAGGGAAGAGGCAGGAGAAGCCTCCGCTCAAGGGGAGGCTTTGTTCCATTTGCCCAACAGTTCGGATTTTATGCCAAAGGCAATCCTGGGATAGCTTCACATGTTCTCTGCCAGCTCTTGTCATTCTCCTGGGTCACCGCAGGTCCCCTCCACACCCCCCACAGCTGTTTATGTCAATAATGTCAAGGGAACCAGGAGAGGCCTATCCCCGTCTCTTTAAAACTCCGCGTTTTCTGCGGTTTTGTGGCTGCAAAGCCGTGAAGCAGCCGCCGGAGCGGAGAGACATTGTGCTGGGCTCTCCCGTCCACGGTGCCTGAAGCAGAAAAGCAAACAGGCTCATCGTTCTGTGGGTATCGCACATTATCACAGGTGTACAGAGAAGGAAAACTCTGATTCCAAAAAACCTCCGCTGCCTTGCGGCATACCTCTTCAGGGGAAAGGCTAAGGGAGTAAACCCCGACAGAAAATCCGGAGCCGGAGTCCCTAAGGCGGTTTGACGTTGTAGTCAACACCGGCAACTCCTGCGGCGCACCTGAAGCCAAGCTGTATCGACTCCGTCTTTCCCTTGGACCCTTCAGCTGCGAAGAGAGGGGGGGGTCTGCTGCATGGGCAACAGCAGACCCTCCATATCACCCCGCCCAGGCTCTGTAGCTTCAGCTTCACTGGAGAGGACACTCCAGCGTCATCGCAAGATGTCGATTCAACACGGGAGGAGACAGATACCGTGTCACTCCCGAGTCGGACTGCACAGCCATTCTCAGCGGTGCAGATAGACTCTTAAGAAGCTACACCATCGTCTCTCGAGACGGACGGCTGCCGACGACGATGACCACTGTGGGTTCCTGCCACCGTACTTAATATGCTTTGAAGGTTCATATTATTTAAAGGAGGACAGGAGATTTCTGTGTTTTCTCAAAAGGAGCCGAGCCCTGGGACCCTCCTCACAAAATAAATGTCTAGTACGGAGCTCTCTCCACCCGGGTGTCCTGTAGACACCTCAGACTCAACATGTCCAGATCCAAACAAGCTTTTCTCTCCCTTCCCCTAAAAGCGGCTCCTGCTCTCACAGAGGCCCTGCCCAGGCTGACTATCTGGGGCCCGACTTCCGCCACAGCCCCCCTGTGTGCCCCCTCCCAGCCCTCAAAGGCAGGATGGGGGCATTTATTGACTGTGGGACTGACCGCACCTGGATCCTGATCCCAGTGTGGCCCCATATAAGCTTGATGACGTTTTAGGATGCGGGTTAACCCTCTGAGGGCCGTGCATGAGCTAAAATTCGTGTGAGCAATGCCAGGCTGTTTTGCTGAGAAATGCAGAGTTTATGAAAAATGTCTATGAAAACATTATTATTCATAATAATTTGCTGAAAATTTCACAACGTATAGTAAATGCGCTCTTCTTTTGTAAGCCGTGTTCTTTGATGCAATTTAGCAAAAAAATTATTGCATTAAAATTATTTTATTATAACAGTTGTTTTAGAAAAAATAAATTATTTCCTTCGATATGGCTTTTGAAGTATAATATATGGCATAATATAAAACCTATGATTATAATTTGAAAACACACAGAGCAACATGGGTAACAAGCAGGAAGTATGCCAACTATGGCATAAATTTTTGAAGAAAAAAAGACTTCATAATGTACAAAAAAAATGAACCCAAACAGCATTCACACTAGACACATATTTCAATAGATATCGACAGTGGAAAGCAGTTTATAAACAAAATGCTAACGCTGTACCGTGAAGCAATGAAAACGTCCACTAGCAAAAGCTTCCTTATCATGCACGCTGCATAGAGTGCCGACGATTGCAAAGATAAATGAAGTTAAAAGGACCATTTAAAATATAAGTATAATAAAAATTATAACGGAATTAATATGTCAGTATTTGAACGAGTGTAAAAATTCAAAATTTGGATCAACATGAGAAAAACTCATATCAATATATAACCTGAGGTACAAAAAAAGAGAACAAAACATAAACTACGAATCATTCCATTGTTATTTACATTGATAGCCACCGAAACAAGAGTCACTGGGAGCAACGCGAGCACTTTTGGGAAAATTTGTCAGCGTCGCTCACAGTGACGTTGGCACTCAAAGGGCTCAGTGGTGTCCGGAGGAGGGTAATGATGTCAGGGTCCTGGGAACTATGCCAAAGTGGGCAGCGAAGCAATAAGCATTCGTCCTTGAAAAGCAGCAAGTCTTGGTCTTTAAAAGGTGGTCTGCGTCGGGAATCGTGGGTGTTAATGACCAAACCTTCCTGTGCCCAATGCGTTAAGAGCATGGTAGCTGCAGAGAAATTTCAGGCAGTTCACTGTAAGTGGATCGGGTCGTACCTAAAACCACACCCAGGCTTTAGATGACTGTTTGATTCTGCGACCTCGACTGTCCAAGGAGGCCGGGGACGTTCCCATTACTCACGTTTTGTCTGTACTCCTTAGTTCCCTGTGTTCCCCCAGCGCGCATATCCCTGACGTGTAGTGGGCTTTCTCCAAAGATGTCATGAATGAATGACTCTGTCACATCTACTAATACTGCTTCTCTGAAGGGAAGGCTCTAGTTTAAGGAAAAAGCTGAGGCTTCAAGAAAGATGAGATGTTTATGTGTGAGCCAATTTTATTTACCCAGAAATGATCTCTCGAATAGCAAGATCATTACAGTCTTGGGCTGACCCTTGGAATTTTAAATATCAATCCCTGCTGTCTGCCCTAGAAAACCCTGAAGGGACACGGGAAGTGAGCTCACGGGAAAGTGCTTCCCGTTGGCTCTGCCTGGTTCCCTACCTGTCTTACTGGGTTGAGGACTGGACCAGTTAAAACAAGCAAATAACACTGGAAAGTCTCTTCTGCAGCTGCCGGTTAAAGACTTAGAGGAATATGGAAAGTCCAGGGACTCAGAATCTAGTTCTCTGTTATTTGTGCATTTCTCAGTGTCTGTGGTTATAATCACACCAACAGGTGTGAGTGGCGCTGACGGTTGAGCTCATTTGGAATGTGATGTATCTAGGAGGGGACCATTTTCCTGGTCCTAAGTAGGAATTTCAGGTCTGAGAGAGAAAGGATCAAATGGCACAGGCTGCTCGAATCTGGGGTCTCCCTTTGGGTGCAACTTTTTTAGGGAAAAGGAGGAGAAAGGACTCTGCCTAGTTTTGGTCATTATCTTGGAGTTCTTGGAATTCTGTAACTCCAGAAATAAATTAGCCTTAAAAATACTGAGTCCTTAGAAAGAGACTCCCTGAATCATACCACAAACCCATGTCATCAGTGTGTACACATTTAATTTTGCCAAATAACTACTTTAAAATCTGTAATACTGATTGGTGCCACTCAGTAGCCGTGGTTCTTCTCAGACAAAGACAATCCACGTAGGAGAAGCTGCTGCCATTGGAAGATTTACCTTGAAGCTTAACTTCTCAGGCAGAAGTCCAGCAAATGTGCAATCATTCTGGAAGTTATATTAGCTTACACTCTCCTGACCTACAGACGGACTTCAGGATCTGTTTGCCTTTTGCAAGCTTTAAATTTATTTTATCTTAGAGAAACATCTAAGTTTAATACAACTGATTCTTATTTTTTTATAATAGGGGAAGAAAGAGTGTATTTATTAGACAATTAATACTCAACTCTCATGAAATATTACCCCTTATAAAATATTCCTGATCTGTACAGTGTTCTATTAGAGCCATATAAGATATTAATAGCAAGAGATGATTACTTTTTAAATGAATGCTGTACATTATAAAGGCTCATCTGTAAGTACAGCCGATGCCACCAGTTTTGAATGGGATAAAAGTGGACAGGAGGCAGGTTCCAGCCAAACTGAGAAAGTATTGTAATGCATCAGCTTGTCTGTCAGCGGGACTGGAGCAGGCAGCCCAGGTAGGTTAAGATTCCCTACTGTTCCTGCTAAGGAGGTGTGGCACTTCTCCAGGCCTCCCGCCAAGGAAACCAGCAGGAACACGGGTGGATTTCTGTGATTCCTGGGAAACAAGAACAAGGTGGTCCATCTGAAATGGAGCTCTCGTTTGGGAAAACAGGAAGTGTCAGATTACTCGGGCTTACTGGTATACCTTGCTCTCTTACCTGACTTTTCACTTCTTTCTCTCTACAGCCAGTGCAGATTTTCCGTATAACCCAGGACAAGGCCAAGCGATAAGAAATGGAGTCAACAGGAACTCGGCCATCATTGGAGGTAGGTGACGTAGAGAGCAGGCTTTCGTGTGGCTGTTCACCCGTGGGGAGCAGTCATTTTCAGCAAAATCATAGAGTAGGGGGAAAAAAGAGTTGTCTACGTTTTTATCACTCACTTGCTGTTTAAATATGGCTCCAGCTTGTGGAGAAGCCGTGGTGAATGCAACCTGGCTACTTTCTAGTGCAGACTGGCCGGGATCTGGGTCTGGAAGGAGGTAGCTGAGGCGACAGCCAGGACACCTCTCTATTTCCTCCTGTCTTTTTTCACCCATCTCTCACATCCCAAAAAGTCCAGGACAGCTCACTGCAACAACGGGAAGGGATGTGCCAGTTTGGTGTAGAGCATCTAGTTTTTTCCCATCTTTTCTGAGCATGGGCACCTGCAGAATGAATTAGACTCTCCTGGTTTAGTCCCTCGTAGTTGGATCACCATTGATGACCCTGTTGCCCAGCGCCTTATTCTCTCCCTGCCTCCGCCTCATTTCATAAAGGTGTTTCTGTCTCTCTGAGTATAGCATGCATATATATTTTTATATATCAATAAAACAGCATTTTATATATACATACACACATGTGTGTATGTATATATGATGCTACTTAGTCACAATTTCAAAGCTTAGTGTAATCCTCACCTTCATTGTTTTTGGCTTTGTCAAGATCAACTTATTTACATATCACAGGTCAGTGACTCTGACACTCAGACTCCCCTAGCCACTCCAATGAAGCGACAGAGCCTTTCTGTCCACAGAAAGCTCTCTTACGCCCTTTTGTAGCCCATCCTTCCCCTGGCCCCGCTCCCAAGCGAGGCAGCCTCTGATTTGCTTTTTCTCTTAGATTACTTTTGCCTCTGTTAGAGTTTCATGTAAATGGAGTCACACAGTATGTATTCTGTTGTGCCTTATTTCTTTCATTCCACATAACATTTTTGAGATCTCTCCACACTATCCATGTTCATTACTTTAGTTGCCAAGTTTTATTCCATTTTACGAATGTACCATAATTTGTTTTATCTACACACCTGTCAATAGATGTTTGGTTTGTTTCCAGATTTGGGCTATTTTGAATAAAGCTGCTATGAATATTCTTGTACAGGTCTTGTAGGAACCTAAGTTTCCACTTATCTTTGGTAAATTCTCGGGGTGCGATTTCTGGGTGTTATAGAAAGTGGCTGTTTAACTTTATAAGAAAATGCCATTTCATTTTCCATTCCCATAATCAATATCCAATAGGTAAAGTTTCTCCACAATCTCTTCAGCTCTTGGTATTGTCAGTTTTCTTAATTTTAGCCTCTCTAGCGGATGAGTAGTGGCATCTCATTGTGGTTTTAATGTGCAATTATCTGATGACTCGTAATGATGAACATCTTTACCTATACATATTGTCTTGTATAAATCTTTTGTGAAGTATCTGTCTCAATCATTCTCCATTAAAAGATTGTTGGATTGGTTAACTTCTTGCTCTTGATCTGTAAGAGCTTTTCTATTCAGGATCCAAGTCCTTTGTCAGACATATGTGTTGTAAGTATTTCCTCCTAGTCTGTGACTGGCCTTCTCATTCAGTGATTTTTTTTTTGAAGAGCAGGAGATGCTAACTCTGTGATAAAGTCCAATTTTCCTAATCTTTTTATAGTTTGTGATTTTTTTTTTTAATTCTATCTAAGAAATCTGCCTACCCCAATCAAGGCTGTGGAGATTTTCTTCTATTTTTTATGTTTTCTAGCTTTAGTTTTTATTATTAAGTCTACAGTCACTTTGGATTAATGTTTGTATATACTGTGAGATAAAGGTCAAAGTTATTACTTTCCAAATAAATATCCAGTTATTCTAAGACCACTTGTTGAAAAGACAATATAATTTCCTTGGAACTTTTAGCAAAGCTCAATAACCACATGATGTGTGTCTGTTTTGTGTACTCTCTATTCTGTTTTTTGTTTGTTTGTTTTTTAATCTATATAACTTTCCCTAGTCAATACCATGCTTACTTTATTATTGTATCTTTATAGTAAATCTTGAAATAAGCTGTATAAGTTCTCCAATTAATTCTTTTTCCAAAAATATTTTGGGTATTCTGAGTCCTTTGCATTGCCATATGAAATTTATTATTAGCTTATAAATTTCTACCAAAAAAAAGTAATAAGTTTGCTGTGATTTTCATTGGGATTGCATTAATCTACAAATGAATATCTTGACAGTAGTAACCTTAAACATGGTTTATCCATCCATGTACTTAGATCTTCTTTAATATCTCTCAGCAAGGTTTTATAGTTTTCAGTGCACAGTCTTGAATAACCGTATTCAATTTGTTCTATTATAAATGGTATTATTTCTTACTTTTTTTTTCCAAATGTTTCTTGCTAGTATATAAAAATACAATTGATTTTTGTGTATTGACTTTGTTTCCTATGACATTGCTAAATTTACTGTTAGTTCTGGCCACTTTTTTCATATTCCTTAGAATTTTCTACTTAGATAATCATTTCATATGAGAATAAAGAGAGTTTTTACTCCTTCCCAGTCTGTACTCTATTTCTTTTTCTTGTTTTATCGCACTGGCTAGGACTTCCAGTTGTTCCATATTCAGGGAGGATGAGTTTAACCTTTCACAATTAAGAGGGATATTAGCTATAGCTTTCTCATGGATCCCTTTATCAGGCTGAGATAGTTAACCCCTACTGATAGTTTTCTGAGAGGTTTTAAGATGAATAGGTAAAGTTTGTCATATGCTTTTTCTGCATCTTTTGAGATGATCAGATGTTTTTTTCTCCTTTGCTTGCCTAATATGTAAATTCCGTTGCTTTATTTTTTTAATGTTAAACCAATCTTGCATTCCTAGAATTAACACCACTTGGTCATAATATATTCTTTTTACACATTTCTGGGTTTGATTTGCTAAAGCTTCATTAAAGAGGACTATTGCTCAGTAGTTTTCTTTTTTCATCATGTGTCTGGTTTTAGTATCGGGATAATACTGGCCTCATAAAATGACCTGAGGAAGATTTCCTACTCCTCAACTTTAAGAACAACATGCAGGGTTAGTATTAGTTGCTTAGGTCCAGTTTGTTAACCATGTTTTTTCGGACTTCTAAATTCTTTCTGTTTAATGTTCTGTCGATTACTGGGAGAAAAGTGCTGAAATCTCCAAGTGTGATGGTGACTTGGTCTAAGTCTCCTTCCGGTTCTGTTAGTTTTTGGAGTTGTGGTGCTGCGTGTTTTACGGGAGAGGGCAGTGGTGGAGGGCACCGTGGATGGCCAAGTGGAGGGAAGCGGGGGGCAGTGCAAGATGTGTTTAACCTGTAGCCTGTCCTGCCTCCGCCAGGGGTCATCGCCGTGGTGATTTTCACCATCCTCTGCACCTTGGTCTTCCTCATCCGGTACATGTTCCGCCACAAGGGCACCTACCACACCAACGAGGCGAAGGGGGCAGAGTCAGCCGAGAGTGCAGACGCCGCCATCATGAACAACGACCCCAACTTCACGGAGACCATTGACGAAAGCAAAAAGGAGTGGCTCATCTGAGGGGCGGCCGTGGGGCATCGGGACGGGGAGGGGGCGGGGGAGGGGACAAAAGCACCCTGCTTCACACTCTTGAGCACACCCTTTAAAATAGCAGCACAAGTTGGGGGAGGCAAGCAACCGAAAACCCTTGAGACTGTTCGCCACACACACACACAAACAAAAAAAAATACTTTTTAATATTTCTTTATAGCTGAGTTTTCCCTTCTGTATCAAAAAAATAATAATAATACAAAAATGCTTTTAGAGTTTAAGCAATGGTTGAAATCTGTAGGTCATGTCTGTCTTATTTTGTGTGTGTTCAGAGGTGTTCTAAAAAGCGATGGTAACAGGGCAAGTTTTCTACATTTTTAAGAGCCCTTAGGATGTGGGTATTTTTTTCTGGAGGGAAGCTGATGCGCAGTCCCGTGACCTCCATCATTCTCTCCCTTCTGCATCTGGTCACCTTTCAGTGGGCTATTATCGTTACTGGTTCATGTTCACAGCTGTTGCTTTTGGTGTCCTGTAAACTGGAGAAGGAAGGAAGGGGGCAAAGAGAACCTGTGATTTGCCAGTGTTCAAAGAGACCTCAGTCTATGCCGGTTTCCCAAGAGTTCCTGCCAGAAGCCGTCAGTGGAAGAAGGCGTGTGGCACCTGTTGAGATCAGCCACACCACGGAGAAGCACTAAGGACCAGGGCAAGTACTTCCACATGGGGATGGGTGGTTTTATTCTTCATCAGATTCGACGAGATCATCTTCTTCTATGTTTGTAGTCTTAGACCCGTTCAATGTCCTTACCTATCACTAGTGACCCACCGTTACAGAAGATTTTCCCTCTGCTTTACCTGCAACGTACCGGGTTCCCTGATACGGATGTGCGCGCGCCTCCCTGGGGAATTGGGGCCAGATGTCATGGTGTGTTTCCTCTGTTTCTCTCCTAATTGGAGCAAGAGTATAGATGTTTTCTGGTGAGTGCATATATTAGGTAATCCTCACTTTGCTTTAAGTCTCTAGTTTGTACGTCCCTGTGACAAAACGGCGGGCAGTGGCTGGACACATCACCATAGAGCCAGGTTATGATTGTTAGTGTTATTTCTATTCTCTGGAGTCATCTGGAAAAAAACACTGCCACATTTTAAGTCATCTGCTCCTGTATTGTTCCGTCTACAATGGACACGCTGCCTCGATTCAGGAATTTTCTTTGGCAGATGCGTCTGCAGCTCTGATTCTTCACCAGCCTGGTCCCCGATTGCTGCTTCTCAGAGAATGAGCCGGTCTAGTCCATCACCCTCATTAAATCAGGAACCTCACCAACTTATTTCAACAAATAACTCATTGATTTTATTTAAAAATAATAGACAAAGCTCCTATTGGAACATCTAAAAAATAATTTCATTTATTTAATAAGAGGCTACACAAACGTTATTTCTAAAATGAGTACCATGTATGGTCAATTACAGTTCAGGCTCTTATACTTAATATGTGCTTTTAAACATTTTTTTTTTAGACGCCCAACATTTGATCACCTTTTTCCTTCTGCTACGTAAGATGCAGTTAAAAGATATTGATACTATATTTCAGATAGCCTCCCTCAGTAAAATGGAAATCCTACTTTGCTTGGGTGTATATACATACTTTTTCAGATTCTCGGCGTGCCTAACTTATTGGAGAAGCTCAATGTCTTGAGTAGGGAAGACGCCACCCTGAGCTGCCAGGGGCACGTGGCACAGGGACGTGACACATTCCACAGGAGGCTCTGGGCCCGCTCACATCAAGGCAGCAGCACAAACGGGAGCCTGAATACCCTTTCCCAGTGGCTGACCTCGGGCGCTTTCCCCAGCCCCCTTCACTGAGAACGGTCTTCGTCACTTTTCCATAAAAGCCATTAAAAATGAAAAGCAATTAATAAGACAAAACATCAGAACCCTGTACAAATGGCATTGAAAACAAAAGCTATTGTTTGAACCAAGATGACTCCCGTTTGGGGTTCTTTTATGTATTATCAAACTGGAAAAGCGAATTTTAGATGTTACGTTATAGAAAGGTTTCTGATTTTCAAAAACCACTTTTCCAGGCATTTCCTTTGCACCTAACAAATAACGCAGGATGGACATTGGTTATTCCTTGCGTTTCCCCTCATAGCTTTGTTCCCCTTGCATTGTCTCCACTCTTCCCCCGTCTTCCCCAAGTGGTTAGGGAATTAAAACAATCAAAACACCCTCTGATACTAAAATGTCCTCACCCTTCCTCTGTTCTCTCTTCTCTCCACTTTCCCGCTTCAAACTATTAAAAGTAATACCCAACACTTCTCTGCCCGAATTTCCACGCCAAGGGCACTGGAATGCCTGTTGGCATCACCATCATTGGGGACATTCAGGTGCACAGAGGTTTAACAGTCTCTGCCCTTAAGGGGGTCACCATCCGGCCAGCAGACAGGACACAAACAGGTGGGTAAGGTATTAAGTGCCCAGTGAAGGCTGGGAATCTTGGCTTCTCTGTGGGATTGTGGCCAATACAGTCATTCCTAAGTCTGTCTGTGAAGGCTGCGTCCAGTACCTTCTACGTGTTGCCTCATTTATTTATGGGAAAAAAGGAAAGCAGCTTTTTTCCAGATCCCTCCCTTGAAAGTTTAGAGCAATGAGGTCTAGACAGCCAGACACTGGGGCCCAAGCTCAGTGCCGCAACTTGCTTCGTCAGTCACAGTCTGCAGTCTTGACACCTTCTGTCCCACGCATTATCAACCAAAGGCCAAGGGCACTGCATCTTTAAATAAGAAGAACAGACAAAAACAAGAAAATCCATTTTTTAAAACAATAGGCTGGTTTAGTTTCGGGGAAAGCTCTCATGGGGTTTAGGGTTGTTTGTGCAGGAAACGTCTCCTGTGTATAAAGCAGGCACCTGTCGTGAGAAGCCAGGAGTGAGGACTTGGAATGAATGTAAAATCAGGACCGTTCTAAGCTCTCAAAATAACATATTCCCTGGAGCTCAAGGACGCTCGCTCCGTGTTACGGTGAAGCTCTTCTCTGGTCCACCTTTATGAGACTATCGTTTCCCTTGTGGCTTTGAACCAACTATTCAAAAAAGAGACGTAGGTGACATTTTTATTATGGAAGAGCAGGAAGGGAGAGTGTGGGGTGCTTTTGCTGGGCCACTCCTGTTGCGCTGCACTTGGTCGGCAAGCACCTGGCCCAACAAGAGCAGGAATTCGGGGGCAGGGGAAAAAGACTTGGGGCAAGCCGACGAGACCTCATGTTCCCGGGGAACCGCCGGGTGCCAGCTGAGAGCTGACGCAAAGACGCCAGCCCCACCGCCGAACGCGCAGAAGGGCAAAGCTAACAGCTACCAGACAGGAAAGCACAATGTCAGCGCGAGGCCGGGAAGAAACCTGGACTTCCTTCTACGACAGGATCGGGTCTTGTCTGGGCTTCCACCTGTTGCTACGGTGTAAACGCTGATGGTTCCTCTCTGTCTCCCACCTCCCAGCGGCGGGCACCTAATTTGAACCTCTTCACGGGTTCTCTTTTTCCCCATCCTATCAAGCTGTTTTCAAAAAGAAAGGCAATTATTGCCCTGGCTGGGGTGGCTCAGTGGATTGAGCGCTGGCCTACGAACCAAAGGGTCACCGGTTCGATTCCCAGTCAGGGCACAGGCCTGGGTTGTGGGTCAGGTCCCCAGTTGGGGGTGCACAAGAGGCAACCACACAGTGATGTTTCTCTCTGTCTCTTTCTCCCTCCTCCCCATCTCTCTAAAAAATAATAAAATCTAAAACAAAATAAAATAACATGCAATATGCATTATAAAAAAAGAAAAGCAATTATCAAATTGAATTATTAATTTGAATTCCAGTTAGCCAGCCAAAAGAGGGTGCAAATTGCTAGTCCCGGTAGATCCTGAAGTAGGTAAGAATCGGTGGGCACCATTTTTTAAATGATATTTGGGGAGTGAGGACCCCGATGGAGTCCTTACCTTTTCTCTCCCTCCCTGCCTTGCTGTGTGACCTTCACCAAGTCACTGAACCTCTGTCCTCCTCTGCTTGTATTTACATTAGAGCTGTTTTACTTGCTTTATAAGACAATCATGAGGTGCACTGGTTCTTGACTGCAGAGCGCTTTACATAATAAGAACAGACAAAAACAAAAAAAAATACAAAGGCCAGAGTCCGCAAAGCCGAGCGGAAGACGTACGCTCTGGCTTCTTATTGTAAGTCACATGGAAAGAAACAGTGGCCGTGCCCAGGAAGGTGGAGGCATGCAGGGCATGGCTGTACAACTGCTAAATTATTCATGACGTAGGCCGCCCTGGACCTAACCTGTCAACACAGCTGGGGGGCCACACAGCCCAAGGCCAGAGAAATCAGGCTTCACGCGCCTGAGCCGGGCAGCGACCCCTGCCCTCCGAGTGATTGGACTGGCCTAGAAGTAAGACAACAGGAAAAACAAACGCGGCTTTTTGCGTCGCCTGCTGGCTGTGTGGGATGACATTGGAAACCGCAGATTCCTTTCCCAGCAGTATGTTTTGGAGACAAGGGGTATGTATGTAAAACGGCTTGTCAATGAAATAAGGAGACCGTGTTGAAAAGTCAGTGAACTCCTGCTGAGCAAAGGCTGGCAGGAGGTGATGCAGACAGAGGGGCCCCTGGGTGTTAACGTCTAACAGGCACCCACAAGTTTATGTTCCAGATGAAAATGTGCTTTCAGAACAGGTCTACGCAGACGGTCTGCACCACTTCCGTGCCTCGGCTTATTTCTAGGGAAACGCTGGGCCGCGGTGGCTGCGAAAACACGGGGTGCCCTCTCAAGCAGGCCCGGAAGTAGTTCTAAGTGTCATGATGCCGAGTTTTGTTTCGTCGGGTTTTTTTATTTGTTCATTGACCACGGTGACTGTGGAGGTTAGCATCGTGAAAAGTTGCGCTAAATGTCCTTTCTGTAAAGTCAGTTAGGGTTCCAGCCTGTGAAATAACACAAATTTCACACTCTAAGAGCAACAGCATGTACACTAGAAGGAAAGAAGGGAATTATGTATGTATGCCTAATATTCTTTGTGAATGTCTTTCATTTAACTAAAATTATATTAGAAACCAGATTGATAAATAAAAAAAATCCAAAATAGTTTTAATTATCCTAAAAGCGATTCTTTGTGTTTTGTTCCACTTTGATTCTGGTAGCAGCAACAATCAGCCTTCAGCAAAGACAGTTCCATGTCCTGAAGTACACATCCCTTGGGAATACAATCCTTCCAAAAGCTGGGGAGACACTGCCCCTCCTCAAGGATGGGCATCACATGGATACAGCCGTTGTGAACCCTCCGGGGGCCACCCATTCCTCCCCTCGCCCATTTTTCTTCAAGTAGCTTAATGGGGATTAGCTTCCTGTTTTGGTGTAAGGTACGCACAGCTCCACACAATGCGATTAGGATTCGGGGGATGCCCAGAGTGTATTCTGAGCCTTATTTGAAATGAGGACGGAACACTGGCTGATGGACACGTGGACCCAGGCCGGTGAACCAGGTAACAGGGACGTCAACTGTGTCTGAAGGTGCGAGTCTTTCTAATGACCATATTTTTCGCACTGTAAGACGCACCTGACCGTAAGACGCACCTAGGTTTAGAGGAGGAAAACATGAAGAAAAATATTCTGAACCAAATGGTGTACTAAAATATTTAATAAAATATAACAGAATAATATTTCAACCATGCAAAGTCAACAGTGATATTAAGAACCATCATCACTGTCATTAACAAATGAGGAGAGATTTTAAAGTTCAAGTGCTCTTCTAGTTTTCTGGGAACCCCCAGAACTCATCATCGCTAGTGTCAGAAGTTACAAAGCTCAGTTGCTCACAATCACTGATATCACTTTCTTCACTATCGTCATACTGACCAGACACCCTAAGATTCAGCAGTAAAGTGGGACATTTAAGCATCCCCAGGGGTTTCACGAGGGCCCACCGCTTCCTCTTCTAACAGCTGTCGCCACAGCTGACAGGTCAGGTAACACACATCACGGTCTGTGATGCAATATTCGCTCCATAAGATGCACAGACATCCCCACACACACACACTTTTGGGGGGAAAAGTGCGTCTTATGGAGCGAAAAATACGGTGCCTCGTGTGGAGTGAGAGCTGTAGTCCTAAGTTCTTACTCCCGCTTCCCAGTCTTCTGTTTCCATGGGGAAGCCACTTCCTTTCCACTCGTTCTCAGTGAAGCGTTTCAATGGGCACCAAGTAAGTGCAAAGCCCAGTTAAAAGCCCAGCCTCTCTGTTCTTCTGCAATCCCCGAGGCCAGCGACAGCGAGCGCACCCCGGTCTGGTTAGAAAGCATGAGGCCGTGAGGTTCTTGGCCGTGATTCTGCATCCACCAGGCACAAGGAGACTGTCGTGAAGTCCCTTGAGAACAGACAACCAGCATTTCTAAAAGTTCTTGACTCACCAAGGTGTAAAGGGTGAGCCAGCACGCCAGGCTTGACCGTCCGCGAGGAGAGTGTTTGAGCAGGACGCGCTGACTTCCCACGAACCCGTGGACGTGGAGGTCGGTGAGCTCCAGGGAGACAGGGAGTTTGTTTTGCATAAGGCGAGGTTTGTTCAATGATTGGGGGTAGAAGAGGGAGTTATGGGGACGGGGGACATTGAAGAACATGTATCAAATTTGACTCTTTGTCGGTGATAACATGGCCTGACAGACTTATCAGAACACAGAAAAGAGGAAATAATGGTGTTGTTATTTTTTGAGAAGGGGTTTGTGTCCTTTCAAAGGCACCTGTGTGTGGAAGCTAACTCTTCAAAGCAAGCGTTAGATGAGTAACCATCTGCACAAGCCAGCTTTTCACGATCACTCTGAAAACTCTGAATTCAGTGAAATATGGCTAATTCCTGTGCCCCACGATTCCTTCCTGCCAGCACCCCCCACCGCACCCCCCACGGACAGCTCAGCAGGCTTGCAGCAGACCGCAGCTCAAAGCAGTTCTGCCGGGAGGATGCAAGGGTTTGTTTTCCGACGACGCGTCTGCGATCTTCCCATTCGTCTTAACTGTTGTCCTCTGGGTGTGTGGGGGAAGAGAACTCTTGGCGCGGGGAAAACGACCGCGCACGCCAAGTCTTCACCAAAGGAATGGAATGAGTGGTTTTTCATGTCCCCTGAATTGAAGCGTGAGAAAGTCATGTCTCCTAAAACTAGAAATCCGAATGATAATATTTAACTTAAGATATGACAGATGAAAAAAAGCCAGGATGATGAAAATAATGAATTTATTTTGTGTTCACAAGGAGAAACGAGGAAGATAAAATTCTTAGGTCCAGGAAGGCAATGGCTGAAATGGGGGGCAGGGGCAAGCTTTTGAGTCATGGGAGGGGTAGAGCGGGTCCCTCTGAGCTTTGTCCCTGAGACCTGGGAGAGCAGGACCAGGAGTGACCTGGGAAGCCAGAAAGAAGATACATTTAGAACAAATAAAGGAAAACCTATCTTACAGGCAGCTGGTAAGAATTATTGCAAGCGAAAACAAATAATTATCTTCCAAAAAATACTGAGTCCATTCCCACAATTACCTCACTCCACAAATTGTAAAGGGAACTCCAATTAGGGAATCAACTTATCTAATGAATATTTATGGAGTGCCCCGGACAGCAGAGCTTGGCGCTATTCCGGACTCTTGAGATTCGCTAGAGAACAAGACAGGCACATCCCGGCTCTCATGAAACGGAGGTTCTAGTCAGGGGAGAGAGCTAGCAGGCCAATAAATAAATAAATACACAAGGAAACATTATTTCCAGGCAGGAAATTAATTTTATTTCATTTGAATGGGGCATCATGACAACATGCTGGACCACTGCTTTCGTAGGTGATGAGTGAGGACTTCTCTATGGAGGGGACAGGGAACGAGAACTGGGGGACGTGAGTCTGGCAAGGATGAGAGGGCCTCGGTCTAGACGAGGGAAGAGCTGGTGCAAAGGCCCTGAGGGAGCAGGGGGCGTGGAGTTTCAGACCCTAAGAGGCCGGGTGTGTCTGGGCGAAGACGCCACCCAACAGATCCAGAGATGACATCTTCCCTGCCCACATGTCACCGTTTGCTCTGAGCAAAGGCAGAGCTAGAAAGACGAAAAAAAGAACGACTTGGGAAATGTTTTGGTGTTGGGGTGTGGGTAGACAGACAAAACGAGAAGGAGGGAGATTGATTTACAAGGAATTGGCTTGTGCGACTGTAATTGTAGCCGGTGAGTGCCAAATCCATAAGTCAGCGCCACCACCTGGAAACTCAGTCAGGACTCCTGTGTACGGTCTTAAGGCAGAATTCCTTTCTTTCCCGGAATCCTCGGGGTTTACGCTGAAGGCCTTCACCTGATCGATGAGGGCCACCCACATTACGGAGGGTAACCTTCACTTCACGTCAGCTGGTTGTAAATGGTAATCCACTCTACAGAATAAATCCCTTCACAGCAACATCCAGACTCGTGTGTGACCAGAGACCCGAGGCGGACACACACAACCAAGCCTCAGAGAGGGTCCCTTTCGGGCACCTGGGGGGAAGCAGAGTTGTTCGGAACGCCCGTGCGTTTGAGTTAAGAGGCAAAACCTTTAGTCTTATCTTCCCCAGGTGAGCCAACAGTAGCTCCGAAGTCCGGCCAAAATCGTACCGTCTCAAGCTAAGTGTGACCGGTTCCTTGGCCGGATGGAAAACCTGAAAATGCTGCGGAAGTAAGAGAAAGGGGTCAGGGCCGGAGAGTCCCCAGGGAGGTGAGGCCATCAGGCAGGGATGGGGTGAGGGACAAGGTGCCCCGTGGGCGAGGGCCCGGCCTGTGCTCTTCTGCCAGCTGCACACCCCTCAGAGTGACGCCCACCCCCTCATGGCCCAGCCCCGCGGGGACACTGCTGGCCTTCAGGGGACACCAGAGGTTTGGGCAGCTTCGCAGTCCTGAGAGGCCTCTCCTGCTCGCTCATCACCTCAAGCCACAGGCCACCACAGTCAAGGGACAGTCTGCGGAAGGCAGAGTAGGAGCTGATTACAGAGGGCGCTTGAGGGGCGAGAACAAGGGGGCCCACAGGGGACCCTGCAGGTGCCCTTCATGCCTCCGACTCGGCCGGCTACTCCCGTCATCCCAGCGTGTTCCAGGAGAAACAAGCTCACAGCTTGACTTTCGGTTAACGGGCGGACTGCCAGTCAGTCATAGTGAATAAGTATTTTCCACGCACTCGAGTGGGAGCAGCACCCACTTCTGCTGAAGTGACGGTCCTGGAGCCGGGTCCGCAGCAGGCACTGCCTCTCACGTGCCTCGTGGGGAAGTCACAGGTCTTGCTGGAAGCCCCGGCTTGGGCTTTGTCAGAAATGCAGGAGGCTCCTGGCATGTATTAATATTTCTGGGTGATCACTTGGGACTCCTCTAAAAGCGTCCAGAGCCCACTCGCTTTGAGGCCACGCTACAGTCACGGCGAGTGCGTTGTCACTCCCGGGGCGGCAGATATGTCGCTCACTGCCAGACCTGTCGCTTGGCAGCCAGTGGAGGAGCGAACGCGAACCTTTAACGGGCGCCCCCGTCTGGCATCACCGAATACAAGTCTGGGTCGTATGGGCGAGAACCCCGAGCCAATGTGACTCGCCTTAAAAACGCGAAACCAGCCAACAGGGCCAAGTTATTCCGCAGCAACATGGTTTGCCTTGCTGCCTGGACTGTATTAGGCGATCGGTTTGGGGAGAAATGTGTTTTGATTCTTCTCAAGACGACAACTATTTCCTGGGACAGGAACAAACAGCAGATAGTGGATCACGTGATGAGATTCCTTGGAAATACGGTTTGGCACACGGGCCATCTCCAGACAGTCATGAGCAGAAGCTCCAAGGGATGTGTCCCTTTGAGAAACCAGCTGTCACCTAGGACCCCAACTGTAAAGAGGTGGGGAGGAGATACCACAGGTGAGCTGTCTTGGGGGACTAGCACTCACCTAACCGGCCTCCGGGGGGCGGAAGCCGCTGTCCTAGCTCCACTCTGGCTGCAGTACACAATGACAATGTACTTGGTGGGTTCAACGCGGCCCCCCGGACAGAAAGGGGCTTCAGGAGAGACAGGTGCCGGTCTGGGCGTTGCAGGGCACACTGAATTCTCTTCGAATGAGAAGCAGCACTCGGTGGGGAGAGCCTTGTGAGCTCAAGTAAGCAGACTTGATAAACTTCTCTCCCGTGAAGGCAAGGGATGAAAGTCAGCCTAGAAAGAGAGAGGAGCTGTAGGGAAGTGGTCCTGTCAACTCACCAGGTGACGCGGGGTGCTGCCAGACACCCATGCGGGGAAAGGCCAGCACCATGGGCCTGCGGGGTCTCTTAACTCTTCTAGTACAAATAGGGCAAAGCAGCCTTGACCCTCCCCCATCCTAGAACACGCAGAGGCTCATGGGCGCTTTTATGCGAAACGTAGGGACCTCCAAAGCCACAGAAGTCCTCCGGGGGCACCTGGAATTTACATCAACATGCTGACGGCCCTCACCCTGAGAATAAGACATATTCTGTAGTAGAGTGAGCAGGCATGGGAGCCATCCTGAGTCCCACCCACGTCCCCACCGCGGGGAGGTGGCTCCCGCCCACAATGGACGTCAGTCTCAGTACAGATCTGAGAGCTGAGGCGGGGGTGACTGGCCGTGTCCCCACGGACTTGGAACTCAGAAACAACTGAATCATTTGCAATGAGGCTTGTCTGCAATAATATCTGCAGTATGAGTGTATTCATTTCCTAGGGCCGCTATAACAAAGTCCTGCAAACTAGGGTGCCTTCAAACAACAGAAATGTATTCTCTCACAGTTCTGGGGGCTAAACGTTGAAGGTCAGGGTGCCAGCAGGTCCCTGCTCTCTCCCTAAAGGATCTCAAGTAAAATCCTCTCTCTCTCGCCCAGGCTTTTCTCGTCTGTGGCTACTTAACTTTAATGCCAGCCTCTGTCTTCACGGCAGCCTTCACGTGGCCTTCTCTGTCTGTCTGTCTGTCTCTTCTTCCTTATAAAGACACCGGTCATATTGGATTAGGGACACTCTACCCTGATATGACCTCATCTTCACTAATTTCATCTGCAGTGACCCTATTTCCAAAGAAGTCCCATTCATAGGTACCAGGAGTTGGAACTTTAATACATCTTTTTGGGGAACACAGCATCACCCCCCTGAACCATCATCATACACAGCCATCCTTAAACAGCATGTTTCCGCTTAGCACTAGAACACGGCCACACTGCACAGAACAAAACAGTCCCCATCGTTTCAGTGACGGCATGGTGTCCCGCATGACTGTATCCTCTCTTCCTTGACTCTCTGCTAGCTTGCTATTTCACCTCTGGTATTGGACGTTTAGGTAGCATCTGAATTTTCCCTGTTGCAATATTGCTGCAAAGAACATGTTTATAAATAGATACTGTGTTCACCCATCATGACTTGATGATAAATAGATGTAGGGTGCTTTAACAACTGCTCTGTCCATTTGTTTGATTCACATTGCCAAGAGCTGCCCCCAAAGACTTCACCAGTTACACCCCTCACACCCTTATCAGCTCCAGGCCATCAGCACTTTTTTCTACCTGCCAACTTACCAGTTGGAAAACACCATCTGAATATGAGCCGAATTTGCTTTAATTTGCGTTTCACTGATTACTAATGATGGTAAACAGCTTTTCAGATCTTATTAGTCCTTTGAGAACTCCCTGTGGGATATGATCATTTATGAGACTCTTGATAATTTTTTTTCAATTTGCACCAATCCACAGCCCTACCAGCCGTCTTTGAGAATGGCCGCCCGGTTTCAGAAAAGGGGCGGGCGTGTGAGGTGCATTCACTGGGAAAGACCAGCCAGGAAGCCCCCCCGGGGGGGGGGGGTAGGGCTTGAATAGCAGGGCCTTTTCCTCAGTGAGAATGGGATGTGTTTTAGAGCCTGAGGATGATGCAGAAGGCAGTGGGCAGGACTGAACAGGAAAGAGTGGGGACAGGTAAAGACCCGGAGACTAATTAAGGCCACTGCTTATCCTGCGAGCAAAAGCCATGACAGGTTCTTAGGCCAGAGGATGATTTACAACTATTGACTTTCTTGCTTGATCAAATAATTACATTGTCAACATGGGCGGTATTGCTAAAATGTCTGTTTTCATTTTCAGGCTTATCTTTTGCCCGCCCACTCTCTCAGCCCCTCGTCCGTTCAGCTCTGTTTCACAAGCACATGATATTTCCTGCACCCCAACACCACCATCACGCGTACTGCACACACATATGTGTGCACTCACACATGCCCTTGTATGTGCGGCCACATGTGTGCAAGTAGTCATGCATGCACACTCATGTATACATGTGTAGCCGCACGGTGCGTGTGTTCATGTGTGTGCCATCACATGCACGCTCTCTCTCATACACATGCACATGCACGCCCCACACACACTCTGCCACCCAATGCTTCCCTCCGGCTTGAATGCCCTGGCCCTCCTCCCACATCTTTAGGACCACAGCTCTTGGTTCGTATCCTTAGAATCTCAATAACCAAGCTGTCCTGTAATTGTCTGTTTTCATATCAATCTGCCTGCTGACCAGAGACTAAAACCAGTTCTCCTTCGTGGTTGTCACAGACTCTTCCCTCCCAGCCTGTCGTGGTCTATTTCGAGGCATCCCAGTGAAGCCCTCCCACCCGAGAGTTCCACACATGCACTTGCCAAGAACTTGACCTCCACCGCTGTGAGCCAAGGGCGGGCCGACTCTACTGTGCATATTGGTTCCTGGGTTTTAGTTCTCAATGCCTCAGGCTAAACTTCCCCGCCCGCCTGGCGCTAACCTGGGTCCGGAAAAGGGAGGAAATGCCCCCTTTTGAACGTTTCCTTGGGAGAAGGTCCCGTGATGCATTTACTCCTCGTGCCGGGCATCCCAGTGAGTCCGTCGGGCCATTTTTACATAGCATCTGTGTCCCGTCTTGGCTATGACATATTTCATCACGGGCTCCCCCCATCTTGTTCTTTCCTCAGAACTTCTTCAACAGCTGGGGACGCCCCAGGGCTTAGGACTCCGAGGTAAAGGATGTCCTCGCATAGACTCGCTCCTGCTCTCCTCACCCGTCCCCTGCGGTACTGCCCGCCCCCGGCGCCTCTGTGTGGGTGCGTGTGTCACTCTGTAACGCGACTCCCTATCGTCCCCATGAATGCACAGGTACAGCCTGGGTTTAGTCGATGGCCCGTGCATCCCGGGAGCACTCAGGCCTTGCTGCAGCCTCCCTCCAGCTACAGGAGACGTTACAAACACAAAAATGTGCTCTTCGTCCCGTTTGCTTGGCCTCCTCGTCAGGTGTGTCCTTAGAGGCTTGGAAGGAAGACGCTCCCAACAGCGACCACGGTGGGAAAACCGACCTTGTGGCAATGAGGGTCTGTGGTTTTAATTTTTCTTCCTTCCGTCCCCTGCTGGAACCCGATGAGAGAGCAGGTGGGGTCATTTCCAGGAAACAAGCCAAGTTGCTGTGTGGTTTTAAGCGCCTTGATGAAATAAATCCGAGTCTGGGGAGCGCCCTTTGTACGAAGTCTAACTCTGTGCCATTTACACTAAGACGCTTCGGTCGATTCTACACACATTGACTGAGTACCTGCCACCTGCCGCACTGGAGATACAAGTGAATGAGGCCGTCTTCTCCCTGAGACTCATCCTGCCGGGCGACGGGACACGGTCACCGGTGACTCTGACCCTCGGGAGTCTGGAGTCGGTGCTAATTTACAGGTTCGAACAAAGATGCAGCGGAAAGAGAGCGCAGGGGCCATCAGACAGGCAGGGTAGTTCAGGAGGAAAGAATTTCAACCCAGAGCCAGCTGACCGACTCAGTCCTTCTACTGGTTTGGCTGAATCTCACCAAATCCTCCACCTCCTCACCGGAAACAAGAAATGGATAAATACTAACCCCTTTAGTGTGTTGTTCTTGAAAAGATTTTTAAAACAACGTATGTACCCTTCCCAGCACAGGGCCTGGCACGTAGTAAGTGCTACATAACTGTTAATTATCGTTAGGGCAATCGTTTTGTTTTGTTTTTAATTATTATAATATCAGAATTTTCTAGGACCACTGAATGTTTATTTTCATTTTTCCCTTAATCATGGCCCCGCCTTGAACACATCATGCTAAATGAAACAAGGCCAACACAAAAGAACAAATATTGTGTGATTCCCTCATGTGAAGTACCTAGAATAGGCAAAAACACGGAGACAGGAAGTAGGGGCTGGGGTGTGGCAGGAAGTGGGGACTGCTTAATGCAGAGGTCCTGAACCTTTTAAGCACCAGGGACCATTTCATGGAAGACAGTTTTTCCATGGACTGGAGTTGGGGATGGTTTCGGGCTGATTCAAGTGCAAACATTCAAGTTCACCTCCTGCTGTGCAGCCCGATTCCTAACAGGCCCGGACTGGTACCAGTCCACGGCCCAGAGGCTGGGGACCCCGACTTAAAGGGTACACAGTTCCTGCTTAGGGTGATAAAGTTTTGAAAATAGTGGTGATGGTTGCACAGCAGTGTACGTGTTCATAACGCCACCAAATTGTGCACTTGAACGTGGCTATTTGCCTCAGGGAAACAAGTCAGGCCGAGAAAGACAAATACCGTATGAGTTCCCTTAGATGTGGGATCTAATGAACAAAATAATTGAACAAAACACAAACAGACGCGTGGATACAGAGAACACACTGAGGATTTTAGGGCAGAGATGGTGGAAAAGGTGAAGGGATGAAGAATACAAACTGCCATTTGTAAAAAGTAGTCCCTGGGCTGTCAAGCCCGGCACAGGGACTGTGGTCACCGATATTGTAAAGACTACACTCGGTGCCAGGTGGGTGCTGGACTTCAACGGGGGGATCGCTCTGTAGGCCAATAAATGTCTTCTCACTGTGCTGTGTACTTGAAACTAACATAGTATTGCATGTCAATGGTAACTGAAAAGATTAAATTAAAAAATATTTTTTAATGGTTTAAATGGCGAATATTTATTTAGTACATTTTTTTACAACAAAAATAAAATTTCTTGATGGCCTTCCATCATGCAGGAGCAATACGGGCTAGTTTTTTTTTCCTAGAGAAACTCATAGAGAATCAAGTTTCTTTCCCGGTCCACAAACCCAGCTCCCATATCGAGCACGGGGAATGGCTTCACCCAGCTTCTCCCCTGAGTCCCACTCAAATGAGCGCAAACACCGGCACCTGCGTGGTCTCCGCCACGGGAGCACGCACAGGTGTGCTGATGCTCACGTGCCTGCCCACGTGCGAGCTCACTGCATGCTCACGTGTGTGATCATGTGCACGCTCACTGCGTGCTCATGTGCGTGCTCACGTGCGAGCTCACTGCGTCCCCACGTGAGCACCTAGTCCACGTGGAACCGTGGGACCTGGCAGTGGGAGTGAGGCCGCCCCCCTCCACACTGCGTGGAGAGACAGCCACAACCCCGGGTGGGCTTCTCTCCACCGCCGTGGGGACTCCCAGCCCCGGTCCGCCCTGGAGCGTGGTCTCCATCTGGAAGGTGAGCCATTTCTCAAGCACGTAGTAGTAGGGGCAACAGGGGAGCCACCCAAAGAGAGGGGCCCGGTAGCACTTTTCCTGAGGCTTCAGTTTTTCCTGGGGGGCTAAAGGAGTCAGGGGGCCTTCCACCTGTTTCTGAAAAGTCCGGGAAAAGGTTCAACAGTGTTCTCTTTGGAGGCGTCTCTTTGGTTGACGTTAAGCAAGGGTCGTGAGAAACCACCTCTGGTGGGTCATCAAGTCCCCAGGTGCCTGGGATCCCACCCATACTGCCCCTCTGGAGCCCTGTGACCTCAGGTGGCCCCAGCACCCCGAATTCCCTTCCACAAGATGCCCCTAGTATTGCCTCCTCTACAGCTCTGCAGGAAGTCTGTGAAACTGGTACCCAACAGAAACAGGCGTGACTACGCACTTGTGACCGAGCGCCAGCTTACAGGCCCGTGGGTCTGTCGCTCAAGATGCCTCGTCCTGGATCCCGCGCCAGGGGCGTCTCTAGTACTAGTTCCTGAAACCAAGGCCAGGCCGTGGGGGTGAAATGGGTGTTTGTGTGTGTGTTTTGGGGGAGTTTTCTTTTTTTAAGTGTAGTTGGTACACAATTTTATATTGGCTGTATTTGTTTCAGGCGTACACCCTAGAGATTTGACATTTTTATACCTTAAAGTGTGAACACCCCACTAACTCTAACAATCATCAGTCACCGCGTGAAGTTATCACAATATTATTGATCATTCCTCTTTGTGTTTTCCACCCCTCCCCCCAGGCCCTCCCTACCTGTAACCATCGCGTGGGTCTCTGTGTCTATGAGCCTGTTTTTGTTTTGGTTTGGTTTTAGTTTTGCTTTTCTAGATTCCACGTGTGAGTGACACCATCCGGTGTCTGTCTTTCTCTGTCTGGCTTGTTTCACTGAGCACAGTACCCGCTAGGTCCCTCCATGTCGCAGATGACAGGGTTCCGTTTATTTTTATCGCGTGTAATATTCCACTGTACACATGAACCGCATCTGCTTTATTCATTTACCTGTGGACGGACAGCTAGGTTGCTTCCTTACAAAGGAACGCAGGTATCTTTTCAGGTTAGTGTGTTTGTTTTCTTGGGATAAATACTTAGAAGTGGAATGGCTGGGTCATGCGGTGTTTCTATTTTTAACTTTTAGAGGCGTCTCCATATGTTCTCCATAGAGGCTACACCAGTTTACAGTCCCACCAACAGTGCACGGGGGTTCCCTTTCCTCCACATCCTCCTCAACACATGGTACTTATTGACTTGTTGATAATAACCCTCTGACCGGTGTGAAGCGGTACCTCATTGTGGTTGTGATTTGCATTTCCCTCACAATTAGCGAGTTGAACATTCTTTCTTCTGTCTGTTGGGCTCTGTGTGTCCTTGCTGGAGAAATGTCTTTCCATGCCCTCTGCCCTGCAATGGGTATCTTGTTATTCATAATAAGCCCCTTCCCACCACAGTTGGGTTTATGCTAAAGAGGCGACTTGGGGGAAGCACCTAAGGATGGGGGCTGGTTGCCAGGGGAACCAACCAAAAGATGAGAGGTTGGAATTTTTAGACCTGCGCCCGATCTCCAGGGAGAGGAGAGGGGCTGGAGGTTGGACCGTCAGTGATCTCATCGATGTACATATGTAATGAAGTCTCCGTAAGAACCCAAGGACAGTGTTCGAGAGCTTCCAGGTGGGTGCATGCACGGAGGTTGGAGGGGAGAGGGGAGCTAGGAGAGGATGCGGGCTCTCCACATCCCATCCCACCCCCCATACCTTGTCCTGTGCATCTCCCATCTGGCTGTTCCTGAGTTAGATCCTCTTATAACAAACCAGGGATATAGAAAGTTACGTTTCTCCAACTTCTGGAGCCACTGCAGACCATTAATCAGACTCCAGAGGGGGCTCATGGGAGCTTTGAATCTACAGCCTGTTAGTCGGAGGCACCGGTGACAGCCTGGACTTGTGACTGGTCCCTTGTGAGAATAAGCTCTTAACCTGTGGCGTCTGAGGCTGGGTCCAGGTGTCAGGCTGAGCTGAATTGTAGGACACCCCGCTGTTGCAGTGGGGTCCACAGCCCATGTAGCGGCCTTAGTGAAATCGCTGAGCAGGGCGTGAGGAGCCGCACTTGTGCGGCCAGGGGCAGGATGCCCTCACATCTGTGGCTCCCATAGCGTGTGTGGGAGGACTTCCACTTGACACGCCTTTGGAAAGAGGGCCGTTCCATTTTCATGATTGGATGTGGGCAGGGCCCACCGCAGAGACCATGGGAAAGCTCAGCATGAAGGGCTCCCCAAGGACTGGCAACAAATGGGTCCCATCCACCTGCCTTTACCCAAAACTGAAGAGCTGGTGTCATCCTCTGCAAACGCATGGCAAGTGATGTGTCAGGAACCTGAGGGAAGGAACAAGCAAGGATGCTCCTCCACCTCCCTGCCTTCGAGTGAGACCAGCAGCAGGCCCCCTTGTCTGGGGGAACATCAGTGTCTGGGACGTGGCAGACGGGAGTCTCCGCCGGCCACAGACTCCGGTGTGCGAGAAGTATAGCCGAACCTGACTTCTCCCAGGAGGCCTGCATGCTGCCTGGGAGCAGGAAATGTACCCCAGCTACTTTCTGGTGGATTTGGTCAATTCAAGTCTATACTCAAATTCAAGGTTCTTTCTCCCTGAAGTAGAGCCTAAATTTGGTGTGCTTATATGGTGCCCTCTGGTTCCTGCTGGCTTCTGCTGGTGATGTACCACATCCCACCGGGTCCCTGTCACCAGTTTGTCTCCAAGCCAGCACTGTTCTTAGTAGATCCCAGATGGGACAGAATTCTCTCATCTCCGCCCCCACAGTCCCTTGGGCCCACTGACCTCTCGCAGTTTACCATGTGCCTGCGGTCATGGCACAGGGAAGCCTTGTTCTCCCACACACTCTTTCAATGCGCCAGGAATGGGAATAGCACGTGCAAAGGCCCTGGGGCAGGAACAGGCATGTTTAGGGAAACGGGGATGACTGGAGACATGAGTGAGGAGGAAGTCATGAGGGAGCCAGGAGCCAAGTCCAAGGGGCCTCTTGGGTCATGATGAAGATTTTGTGTAAATCTTTGCAGAAAGCCAGCAGAGGACTTTGAACAAAGGAGTGACGCGAACATATTTGTCTTTTCAACTGAGACAGAAGTAGATGGAGTGACACTGGTTAGAGGGCTGTTCCAGGTGTTGAAGCGAGAGACCATGGTGGCCTGAGATGAGGTGTTACCGGCGGAAACGGTCAGCCGTTGATACGTGCCGCAGGCAGAGACAACAGCACTGGCCGAGGAATTGGGCATGAGGTGTGAGAATGAGAAGGGTCTAAGGTGACTCCTGGGTTCTGAACGGTGCTGACTGGGGTGGGATGGACTGAGGGTGGGGATGAGAACCAAGGGGCCTGCTGTCCTTCCTGCCTGTGAGATGCTCTCAGTCGCCTCAGTGGTGGGAGGCGCTCGGTCACTGGGATGCCTGAGAACACAGCCCGGTAACACAACTCACCGAAGAGATGACAGTGGGGCCTCGGCACGCGTCGTTCGTTCGTGGCGGAAACTGACGAGCACGGAACGAGGAAGCACTTTCTCTTGCGGGGCCGCGTCATGACTTGTACAAGTTCTAGCACAAGCGGTGACCGCTGAAATATTTTTTTCTCGTCAAAATGCGAGTACAGGATTTAACAAGTTCTGAAATTGCTGCATACAGAGGTATGACAGCACTGCGTTAATGAGGAAGATGAGTGCAGTCCAAGTTCCTGCGGCCCACGGGGCTAAGGCGCGTTCTCCTCTCCCCCGGGCCCTGCGCGGCCCCACCGTGGCCTGGCCCACGTCGTCACCGCAGGGCAGGCCCAGCTGGGGTGTGGGTTCCCGGCTGCACGTTGGCACACAGGCCCCTGCAGGCAGCCGGCCCCCTCCGCCTTCCCACCGGAAGCGGCTAGGCAGAGGCCTGCAGAACCGTGTGAATAAGGAGATACGAGTAGGACCCAGTGAACTCTGGAGAGGCAAGGGCAGGGAACTGTTCCCGAGTGGGGCTGCTGAATTCTTAAAGCGACCCTTATATAAGTGAAAAAAAAGAAAAAAACAAACGGGCTGCATTGTACCATGTCCCAGGCACCGTGGGTGCTAGGGCCTTTGCGGCGTCACCCCATTTGACCCTCAGAGTCTCCCCATTAACAAGTTCCCCCCGGATCCTGCTTTCTTCACCCCGGAGGCTTTCTAGGCCCCAAATAGGCTCACACTCTCCACCACACGTGGGACGTTAAAACCTTCCCTGCTTTTCAACTGTGTTTAACATGAACCCACTAAATTTCATATGATGATTTATAACCATTACAACAATGTATATTTTAACATTTCTTCATTATAATGCTGATAAGAAAAAGAAATCAATTCCTGGCCAGGGTCACTGAGTTCTCCCTGTGCCTGTGTGGGGTTTCTCATGGGGCTCTGGCTTCCTCCCGCAACCCAAAGATCTGTGTAGCAGGTGACCAGCCTGTCTCCATGGTCCCCGTCTGAGGGGCGTGAAACACACCCGTTAAACCGGGGCCCCTCCAGGTAGGGCAGCACATCCAAGGTTTTTCCGGTCACAGAGGTTGAGAAACTTCACGCACGAAGACTCTGTTGTCAGCTCTCCTTGCAAAGCCCAACGATTCCATGTGCCTGTGGTTTTGTCCTGCGAAGCCAGACTGGTGTGGCTGAGAGAGGCATTGCTGTGCGTCCAGCCTTGTCCCACACGGGGCTCACCTGTCCCGGCTTCCCCATCCCCCTCGCCCACCCGGGAGCCTCCTCCCACGTGCAGCAAACCCAGCACCCTCCAGAGGGCAGACGGTCCTTTCCTTCTCTCTGCAGCTTCAGAGCGCTTCCCAAGCAAACCGCAACCTAGAGCCCATGGCTTTGCATACAGACGGCATTTCTAGAGCTCATGCACACTGAAGGGATTCCAGGTGACAGATACAGCCCCCAGGAAATGCCAGGGTTCGTATTTAAGATTATTTGAATAACTGCTGTCGGTCTCCCTTGGCACGGCAGGTGCCAGGGGGCAGCAGGAGGGTTGCGTGTCCCCCGGGTGCTTGGCGGGAACGTGGCTTGTAGAAAACACTCAACCATCAAGACACTCAATAATTCAGGCATGAGAGTCGGATTTACTCTGCGACGTCACTTTAAAGTCATTCAGCATGACTCAGGGAGACCTCAAAACACGGGGTACAAAGAATCAACTTTGTCCAAAGGTGCCTTACCAGGCTTTTTTGGAGGGGACAGGTCAGATGTCATCCCATGGGGAAGGGACACCGTCTTCTTGGACAGGGACTGCAAGACGCTCCAGCTGAATTAAGGTTTCACTCCCTCTGAGAATAATCCATGCGGTAATACTTGCTGATCAGTTCATCCATTTGATTTAAACTTTACTGAAATGATGTGAAGGTGGCAGATGGGAAAACTGAAACCATAGCAAAGTGGTTCTGTTTAGGGTCGTTTCTGATCACGTGGTTAATGTTAAGTTCGGCTCGATTTCTTAAGGCTGGTTCTTACCCGTTTTACGTCTCCGGGACATGCGTTTCTGTTCACGTAGTTAGACATTTCTACAGGAATGGATCTGAGGACACCCATACTCTGCAGAAAGCAGATTTCTGCCTGTGACAAAGTGCTTGTGGGGACAGAAGTAAAATTACAGTGCCACCTTCAGGAGATCGACGTCTTTCTTCACAAAGCCCGGCATACGCAGCTCCCTGTGGCCTAAAAGTGGCCCTGGGGTTGGCGCTAACTCTCTCCTTCATGGTATAAGAAGCGTAGGTGAGGCAGCGGATACACAGGGGGCAGCTCTTTGCAGGGAAATGTAATGAAATCTTCCAGATCTCCACAGAGAGGGATTTAGTGCTCCTGGAACCAGAGAGGGTGTGACTTGCGTGTCTATAGCTGTATATTTTATTTCAGACGGATGGTGGAGAGGCAACACTTAAAAGGAGGAGTCAAAGTGGCCTTTGTTGTAAGTGGAATGAGTCTGTTTTTCTTAACTTTTTGTGGACAAGTAAAGTTTGCAGAAAACCAGCAGAGCTCAGGAAGCTGCCTCCCGGCCCAGCAGGCGGGCACCCATGCCCGTGAGCCTTGATGTGCACCGGGGAGATGTTCGTGTGCGTTTGGATACGGGCATTCCCAAGACCAAGGAAGGTTAAGAAATTCAGGCCACGAATGATTAAAAGGTAAGGCCTGAATTCAGGAAACCACAGAAGGTCAAAGCTGAAAGGAGTTTATCTGATAGATGAGAAAACAGAGAGGTTAGTCACATTGCCCAAGGTCACACAGCTACCAGCCCAATGGAAACTCCAGTCTTTGTCACCAAACAGGCATCTAAATCGCCCAGTCTCTTCGGAAAGCAACTTGAAAAAGGACCACATGCGCAGCACCAGGATTTGCTCCCCTGCGGACCTTAGTGCTGGAGAGGAGGGGCCTCTTCCCTGAGCCCATGCTTCAGAGGGCTCTGCCCTGGTCCCACCCTCTGCCTGTGTGGCCCCCCAACGAGGCCAGGAGTCCAGGGAGATTAGGGAACATGCCCAAGTGCCCCATCTCCCAGATCACACTCCAGGAATTCCTGCTTGACCAGCCCTAAACCAGCTTCCAGAATCTGCGCAGGCCACCGCCCACAGGGCAGCCAGGGTGGGACTATCTGCTGGGAACTGTGGGTGGCGTTAGAACGTGACGCAGTCTCGGCTGTGGGTACCCAAGCCCCCTCACCATGGGCGACAGAACCGGGGGGCCTGGACTCCTCACTCCAGGACAAGCCATCAGAGGCCTCTGAGACCCAACAGCTGGATTCAAACCTGTCATGTCAAGTCACTTGTTGACACAGAAGGCTACAACCTGTTTTCAGTATCTGCTTCCTTGATTTGCAAGTTTTTAAGTATTTAGATACATTTATACTTTTGCTCCGGGTCTGGCAGATCAGAAAAAGCCTGCTTCTTACTCTAGGGGGTTTATTTAAAAGATATAATCTGAAAGGTAAAGAAAGCTTTATGCATGAAAATAATATTTAAAGTGTATTTTATAAGAGAAAAAAAGGCATCATCTTCAAACTCTAATATTAAATGAAGTATTAAGTAGATTATATTTTACTCCAGATGTAGGATCACTCCAGGATTTTAGGCTGGAATGACTGGAGACGGAGGAAGGTGATGAAGTTGGGGGGAGGGGCTCTAAGGTAATCAAATATGGCCCTGGCGCAGGGTCTGGTGGGTTGGAGCGTCGTCCCATACACCAAAGGGTTGCGGATATCATCCCTGTTCAGGGCACGTACACAGGCAACTGATTGATGTTTCTCTCTCTCTCTCTCTCTCTCATCAATAAACATCCTCAGATGAGGATTAAAACAAAGATATCAAACGTATAGGGAGTTATTCGGTAAACTAGAAACACAGGGCTGGAGAAATGAGTTTGGGGTTCATCTACATAGAATGAGCACACACGCAATCATATTGATATGATTAGCTGTATATACAGAACCATATATAACATCTGGATTGAAGTAGTACTGAGCCTGACCGCGATGTTACATTCGGAAATCTGATAAAGTATCGATGTTATGGGCTGAGGGCTTCCCGACTTTTATATCAAAGCCTTGTGAGGTCATAGAAAGATCATGGGTCTCTACCCCCATCTCCTGGCACGGAGTTCCTAAACCCCTACGTGTGTCCTGCGGTGACGGGAGCGTGGGTCAGCCATTGGCCAGAAGATTGGAACTTCCAGCCCCGTCCTCCAGGAAGAGGACAGGAGCTGGAGATTGACTAACGGTGGATCATGCCTATGGGGTGAAAGTCCCACAAAAATCCCCAAAACACGGGGCTGGGAGAGCTTTTGGCTTGGTGGTGCGCCCCAACTCCACCAGGACGGCAGGCCCTGACCATCGGGACCTTGCCATGTTTACCTCTTCCTCTAGCTGGTCATCTGCATCTTTACCCCCACCTTCGTTGTAGAATAAACCAGGTAGCAGAAGGAAGGGCTTCCCTGAGGTCTGAGCTGTTCCAGCAGATGTCCAAATCCGAGGAGGGGGTCGTGGAACCTCTGAGTGGTAGCCAAGTTGGACAGAAGTTGTGGGTACTTCCTATTGGTGTACAAAGCGGGGGTGGTCTTATGGGATGGAGCCCTTCACCAGCAGGATCTGTGCCAACTCCGGTCAGACCCAGAGCCCAGTTAGACGCAGTGTGGAGACCCACACACCTGTCGTCGAAAGTGCCGTGCGTGTGAGTAAAGGAGGCGCTGTGTGTTTTTCCCAGACAGGCCCTCTCCCTGGTCCTGGAGGTCTGAAAGCCGCAGACAGAGCCACGTGCTTATCTCAGTGTTAGCAGTAGAGAGGACTCTTCCTGGGGAAAAAAAAAATTGTCATTTATGCGGCAACGTCAAATCAAGACTGGAACCTGTTATTTATAGATTCCCCCCTTTATCCCCATCCTTGAATTACAAAGCCCTAACAACCCTGATAAATGAGAAAACTTCCTTTGGAAAAAGTGTACATTTCCCTATAAAACCATCTCAAAATAGTTGCTCAGTCCAAGTGAAATAAGGAGCTGGGAATAAATACATCAGCCTGATTGATGAGGAGAAACAACCTAAAATAAACCCATACTTTTATCTGCGTCTTAAAGAATGAAGACAGACAGGGAAGAAAAACGCCATGTTTCCGATTGTAAAGCCCTTACTGTTTCCGGCAACGTTGTTTCCTCCGAGTTCCCCTCGTCTTTCGTTTGGGGTCCTAAGGGCCTGTGGCGTGCCCCCCGTTTACGCAGAACTGGGCCATTTGTAGAAGGTTTCGGCGCATCTGCAGCCTCTACGTCATGGCGCTGGCCCTGCTGGCCGGTCCCCCAGCAAAAGCTCACCCTTCCAGGCAACATCCACAGGGTTGCATCCATTTCCACGTGTCTGAAATTATTTCTTCAAAAGCCGGATGAGCTGGCAGCTCCCTCCCCCGCCACAGGATGGGCACCTGTCGGTGTGAACAGTTCCAAGGGCCGGAGAGGCCTGCAGGGGCTGCGACGGCGAGCACAGGGAGCGGGGCCCTCTACCCCTGGGCGCTGGCTTCCTTGGGCGCACGTGGGTCCCTGTTCCATGCATACGTCTCCAGTCACACGGCCCTGCCCCACTTTCACTCCAGCCCCCAGTGTGTCAGGACTGTGGATCCACAACAGCATTACCTTTGTGTGAGCTGTGGAAAGAGCCCGCGAGACTTAACCCTTTGTGCCTCTGAAACGCCAAGGGCTCTCCCAGGCAGCTGCCGTGACTCAGCCAGGATGGTGCACCCATTCCATGGGCGTCTCACTGAGCTGCGGCTCCAGATGACCTCTTCTCATTGCACCCTGAACCCTTTAGCTTCTCTGGGGGGGGCGGGGGTGGGGGGGCCAGGGCAGGTAAATGAAGAACAAGAGGACTGTCATGATTCTTTGTTCTACTACAATACAATCTAACAAATTGTTTCAAATGACGTTCAAGACAACGGAGCAGTACTAGAGCCATCATTCAGAAAAAACGTAATGAACTTTTTGGCCAACGCATAAGACCGTGGGAGCGCAAGGCAGCGCTGTCTGGCGTCCAGTGCAACAGAACGTGACACAGAGTTTTGATCAGAGAGGAGAGGGCAGCACATCTGCCCTGGAGGCCCTGCCCGTCAAAGGTGGCCGTGGATTCAGCTGCTCGGACCTCGGCAGAGAGTTTAATGACTTGCCCAAGGTCAAATCCGGGCAGTCTGACTCAGAGCCCTCTGTACCAGAGAAAGGCCTGTGGGCAGAAGTGCAGGAGGGATGACCTCCTGAGGACACTCAGCCCTAGTTGGGGGGGCACAGGAGGTTAAGCGGCTAAGGAAGAGCCCCCCCAAAAAATTAATGGGAAACAAGCAGATCATCCCCCCCTTTTTTTTACTACTGATGAGATCCTGTTTTTACCCCTAGGCCTGCATGCCCTGAGAAATGCTCTCTGTACTTTAACCAGAAGGAATTTAAAACTCAGTTGTGTACCTGGGTCTTTTGATGGTTGAAACCTACTAAACACTCATTACCTCTCAATGTCGCAGTTACTTAAATATTTTTAGAAAAGTATGGGCAATTTAACCATTTGAGGCCCAGTAACGCACCAGGAAACCAGTACATAAAGTGTTGCTAATTCTTCAACTACCTAGTTCTCTAGGCATGTAGAATTCGTGTTTAAAACCGTACCTTTTAATAAGAACGTTTTGCTTATTTAACTCTGATTGATCATTTTCTCTGTTTCTAAACGAAGAGAACCCCTCTGAAATTCTCCACTGAACGTTCAACTCCAAGGGAAAAGTAATTTCAGCATTCAGCCACTAGATGGCAGACTCCCACAGTCTGTGGCACAAAATCTGACGAAATTACCATGAACGAGAACTTTTTTTTTTTAATATGTTCAGAATAAAATACCAGCTTCGTGTGTAATCAAGAAAGTGTTAAGAAATATTCCCTGGCCAGTGCAGCTCAGTAGTTGGAGCATCGTCCCATAACCGATGGGTTGCAGGTTCGATTCCTGGTCAGGGCACATAACCTAGGTTGCGGATTCATCCTTGGTAGGGGTTCCTGGTGGGGATCCCCAGTCTGGGTGGGTCTGGGTGTGTACAGGGGCAACCAATCAATGCTTCTCTCTCGCATCGATATTTCTTTCTCTCCCTTCCCATCTCTCTAAAAAAGCAAATGAAAATGTCCTCAGGTAAGGATTTTTTTTCAAGTATTTTAAAGAAAGTGTGAGTAAATATAACTGATTCCTTCAGGAAGAAAAGGACAGGATAAAAATTTAACCTGCACTTACTCTGTACTCCTGCCCCCTACTGATCCATAAATAAGTGGGACCCAAGAGGATGTACAGGGAAAAGGAAGGAGGTTATCTACATACGCTTCCAGCTGACCCTTTAGCATCAGCCTCCTTGGAGAGGAAGCAGGGAGCTCCCTGACACGCCCGCGGTTCTGACCTTCTCTCAGGGAGACTGACAGCCTGGGTACCCGTGGCCCACCCCGGTGTCAGGCTTTTGCAACGAGGTGGCGACCAGCAGGAATTAATTCATGGCAGTAGAAGGGGAGTGTGGACAGATAACGGGGTTTGGTTGCTGACTCTGCCCCTGACCCCTTGGCAGGTCACGACCTCTCCGAGGTGCAAGGTCCTTATCCATGTTCATCACCTCTTTTATAAAATAGAAGTACAATATAAACTATATCGAATATTAATAGAATATGTCTGTGGCAGGGTTACTGTCATGGTCATAAATAATGACGTGGAAGCACCGCCCACACCGCTGTCCCGTTACTGTGAGGCGCTGGGTGGTCTGGGGCTGGTCACCTCCCCCTCCTCAGACTCTCTACAATAGAGGGGAGCCTGGACGCGTTCCCCAGTAACGCTCCTCTTTCCCGTCACGCTGCCTTTCCTGACCAAAGAGTTAAAACTATAGCCCCCTGCACTCCCCGCCCCCCCATCCCAGCATTCTCTTTCTCCCTTCCCCAATTTATATTTTTATTATTTTTTAATCCTCACTGGAGGACATGGTTATTGAGGGGAAGGGAGGGGAAAAGAGAGGGAGAGAAACATCAATGTGAGAGGGAAACATCAATTGGTCGCCTCCCACATACACCCTGACTGGCCCGAACCCTCAACCCAGGTAGTGCCCTGACTGGGAATCAAACCTGCAGCCTTTCGGTTCAGGGGCCGACGCTCCGACCGGCTGAGCTACACCGGCTGGGGCTTCCCTGATTTATGTTTCTCGGTAGCTGTTAACACCAGACGTGACAGTTAACTGCCTTATGGGTTTATTGCCTGTTTCAGCATCTGCTGTCTTGTTCACCGCTGTGTCCCCAACATCTAGGACAATGCCTGGCATGCGGCAGGCACCCTGGAGAAACTCATTACAGGGCTGACTGAAGGGTACCTGCCTCCGACAGTGGCTGGGGGTTCAGACGAGGACACGTGTCTGTGAAGCTCAGTCCAGCATCCAGCACACGGGAGGTGCTCGGGGAGCGGTAATTCGTAGTATTGCTTGTGAGTCCTTGGGCAAGAGACTTCAGCTCTTGAAACTGAGTTGCCATATTCCTAAGGGGACCTGAGAGCCAGGCCGCAGTTCTGCTACAAGGACAAAGTTAGAAGACAGGTGTGACTCAGCTCAGTGCCTCCCACGCGTCTGTCTATCGGGGCACTCGCTGGAGTCGGGGCTGTGGGAGGCGGCCGTCCTGGGTCTGACCCTGAAAAGGAAGGAGGCCGAATGGGGAGCTCACAAACTGCACTGTGTACCCTTGCCAGACCAGCCAAAGTAAATGACCGCAACAAGGTGCCTTAAAGCCACAGAAATCGTCGTCTCGCCGTTCTGGGGACCAGAAGTCCAAAGTCAAGGTGTTAGCAGGGCTGCAGGGCCTCCAAAGGGTCTAGGGGAGATGCTTCCTGGCCTCGTCTGGGATCTGGCGGTCACTGGCAATTTTTGACTTGGAACAGCGTCGCGCCGGTCTCTGCCTTCATCTGCACGTGGCTTCTCCTCTTCTCCCTGTGCGTCTCTCCTCTTTGCGTCTCTTAGGACACTTGTCACTGGACTTAAAGCCCAACCAGGGAGTGCAAGACCATTGCATCTTGAGATCCGTAACTTAATGACCGTTGGAGAGCCCCCATTTCCAAATAAGGTCACACTCACAAATCGGGGTTTGGACGGGACGTAGAGTTAAACCCGCTCCACGCGTCCTTCCGCGCCTGCCCCGTGAAGAAGTTTGGGATGAACAAAAGCATCGGAACACCGAAGCCCTCTGCGTTCGCTGTCCATGAAGTCTAAGTGACAGGCAGCGGTGAGTCCGGGAAGCCTCAGACCCTGCGCCCCAACCAAGGCCTCCGGCCTCCAAAGGGGCTGCGTTCCAAAGGAAGGTTTGACGCTCAAACTGTTCCCCAAAGCAGAGGCGTCATGGATGGGGTTGAGCGCTCGTCTGACCCATAATGCAGAGGTGTGAATCTCAAAATCCTGCTGAATAACATCACAATTCTCATAATTAAAGGTGAAAAGTGACAAAATTAAACAGGAAATCATTTGGAACCTTAAACACTAGTCCACATTTATTTAGAGAAGGATGAGGAGTTAGAGCAAATTTTTGATGGCGATCCCGAGGGACTTGGAAGGATGAGGTCCTGATCCTCTGTCTCATGTCCTGTTTTATGGGTTCCCTGTATTCGCAAGTGGAACTCTTAGCCGGCTGAGCGGGTTATAAATCAAGTTGGCAGGAGGAAGAAACAGGGAGAGATTTTCCTGAAGCAACTCATTAACTCCCTTTGTCAAAACATTGTCTATAAATGTTCTTGAGTTTTATGCATCGGCAATGCTATCACTGGATCAGAAAGACAGTTTTGTTTCTCCCTTTATGGTTGCTTAGGTGGTTTATTTCCTTTTCCTGTTTCAGTGGCCTTACCAGTCCCTCCAGGACAAGGTGGGGCAGAACTGATGCTGGTGACTTATCCTAACCTTGAGTCTGATTTTAAAGGAGAACCTTTTAAAAGTATGCCAGTAACTCTTAAGTTCCCTGTGGGATTTTTGTCTGTTGGTTTGTTTGTTTGTTTTCTCATTGCCTTCTTTCAAAACAAAGACAATTGCATAAAAGGAAGGCTAAGAGCCTTATTTTCGTTTTTGTTTTTGTTTTTTAATCACAAAATGATGAACTTTTTAACTTTATGAGATAGTTATAAACTCACATACAGTTGTAGGATAAAATAGAAACCCTCCACTGGGTTTCCCGCAATGGCACAGTCTTGTGTAATTATAGTATAATAAACATTACAGCCGGGAAATTGCCATTGATAGAACCCATTGATTTATTTGGCTCATTTTTTTTTTTTTTCTTTTCATGAGGCCAGCCTAATGCTAACAGCAAAACTTGACAAAGAGATTACAAGGAAATTCTTGACTGTATTCCTCACGAATGTAGGTACAAAAATCAGCAGACCATTTTTTCCAGCAATTCTACTTCGAGAAATTTAACCTAAGCATGTGTTGTTACCGTGGAACAAAGACTTAAATACTAAGATGTCTATCCACGGCATTGTTATTTTTGTCATTTGTTTGAACTTTTTAAAATTAAACTTTATTTTATTTTGCGATCATTATAGATTCACGTGCAGTTGTGAGAAATAACGAGAGATTCCATAAACTTTCTACCCTGTTTCCCCCAAAGAAACATCTTGCAAAAGTCTGGGACCACCTCAGCACCGGTACTGACATTGATACAAAGTCGTTTTAGATCTGCAGTTTGAAAAAGGAGCCAGGAGGGACCGAGAATTTTTCACTCCTTTCTGAAAGCAGGAAGACAACTTTCTTTTCTGCATTCATGCTACATTATGGCGCATCTTACCCTTAAAAGCCAGTAGGGAGCGAGGAAGACCGTTTTGATCCACTCACGCACTGCGTCCGCTCTGAAAAGGCTTTTCTTCGGCTTACTCCGCATTTGGGAATGCCCTTTAAACATGCTCCATAACACAACGTCTGTTCCTTTCTCTGGCAAACGCATGTTAGGGAAGAGCTCAAGCCGGCCCCCTCGTCACTGACCCTTCTCTCAGCCTGCAGACACCCCCATGGTTTCTGAGTTCAACATTAGGGAGAATAACATTTCGGTCCTACGTGACAGAAATAGCTGGGGAATATACTGACTGTCTTCAGACTCACCACGGGCGCTGACGCCTTGAATCCAAAGGGACAAGGTACTGCTGGGCGTGCATCATGCTGGCAGGAAAGCTTTTGTCTTAGCCCACGTCTTATAAGCCACAGAAGCACCTTCCCCCGAGAGACCGTGGACTTGAGCATGGGAAGGCAGCATCTTGTCATCTCTGTCCATTTCACCCCCCGCCCAGCTTGCTACATAGATGCGCACTGACTAGCATACATGTTGCATTGATTACATAGTCACCTTTCTAAAAACTCCTTCCTTCAGCGCGAAAGGTCGGAGGCCCATCGCTGCCATTGGCTCTGGGTCCTCACCTGGTGCCGCCTCCATTCCTGCCCAGGTGGCTGGTCTCCCCCAGCACCGCCCCGGTCGCACGGTCTGGTCTGTAGCATGACACACAGCACAGCCAATCACATGACTTTAAAACCCCTTCTTCTATAGCATGTGCTTTCAATGATAAGCAGGACAAGATGTCACCAAGTGCTGCTTCTACTCTGCCTCCCTTTCAAGCGCGGACCCGTATTTTATACGCAGCAGACTGGTCCAACTGTAGCGCAGAACTTCTGATGCGCTCTCTTATATTTAATGCCCCCTAAGTTACGTGACATCCTGCAGAGCCATCCAGTACAAGAATTTAGCCCCTCGCTTGCTCTGCTGGCTCCCTGAGCAGTCCTTTGCGGTATTTGTTTTCGTCGTTGGTTCTACAAACTCTTCCATGACCGTGAACTTGATAATATTCTAGCTATCAAGAGTGCAGCTTCGAAGACCGTGAGTTTTCATCTCCTCTCTACCTTTAGTAACCAAGTGAGCTCATTTCACGCTGGGAGGCATTACTATGTCCTTTGAGCGGGGTTATTGATGGACACTGTGTTTTGTTTAAAAATGATATGAACCGATTAACCGCTGTATGTCATTACGTGAAAAGCTTTGGAGGTAAACACTGGGAGAAGGTGGCAAATGGCCCAAGAAAAGCGAGCGTTGGGCCGTTCTCACTGCATTGCCCTCCTGCAGCCCTTCCTGGTCACTCAGGACGCCTCTCCCGCCTCACACAGGTCTGCGTTCTGGGCTGCGTGTCCGCTAATCCCGTCTCTTTGTTACTCTGAATTACAACACCTGCATCCCTGTTTTAGTCCCTCTGAGCCACCGACCCGCTGTTGCGCATGGAGAACAGGGCGGAACTGAAGAGTCATTTTGAAAACACGCCAATTTAATGAACAATTGTAAGCCGCGTGGGGCTATCCTGGCGACGAGGTGGCCAGCGCGCCCATGCAGGAGGCGTCCTGTCAGCGCCTGCCCTGGAAGTAGCCCAGGCCGTTGGGAGAGTTGGAAACACTCCCGGAAAGGGCCTGCCTGGTCCGTGGGGAATTGCCGCTCGTCCGTGGAGGGAAAGTGGCGCCCACAAACTGAAAATCCCAGGCGTCCCTCGTGGCCTTTTTTTATACGAGGAGCAGTCAGAGAGCAGAGGCAGATGGAGGCAGATGGAGGCGTCCGGAGCCTGATCCGGCAGCTGCTGCGGGAAGGCGACCCATCGATCGATTGATCGATCGAGCCGCGGACAGAAGCAAATGCCTGCGTGTCTGGCCGCTGCAGGCTGAGTCCCAGACCCTGCTAAGCGGACATCATGTGCTTTTTTCACATGACCGCAAGGCACCCAGAAATGTTCCCAAATTTATTTTCAAGAGACGAACATCACATATAAGGGAATTGAATTCTGATGAAGCAAAATAAAAATTTCTTTTCCTTTGAATATAGCTGTTTATAATTGTGAAAACAACATATGTTTACTGTGGGAAACTTGAACGTACAAAATGGTTAATCATTTTAAATATTATCCAGCCATTGTCCATCATCCTATCCCCCAGAGGTAACGATTAAGGGGATTTCCTTCCCATCTGTCTTTCTACCGGCACATGCACATGCATGCACACACATGTATATATGTTATATGTGTGTATTGAAATTTTGGGGTCATAGTATATACCTATATATATATATATATATTCTGATTTATCCACTTAAACAATATACAATGAATATTCTCATATACTTAAAGGTCTTTTAAAGTATTACATGTGAGCAAAATACTTTTTTATGAATGTGTCCATGTTCTATTATTGTTTTTAATTTCTTATTAGTATAACTAATTCTGCGATGACTGTCTTTGAGCATCACTGACTGTGGCCTTAAAACAAATCCCTAGGAGTAAAGATACTGGGTCAAAGGATGGGACGTTTTAAAGAGTTTAGACACCTGTCGCCTACCTGCCCCACGGAAAGGCTGCACAAGGTCACCCGCCTGCCACAGTGGAGACCGGTCCCATGTCTCCATCTCCATCAGCTCTGGAAGTCACTTTTTTTAAAAATGTGTCAGTTTTCTTAGAAACATTGGTACCGTATTGTTTTAACTTGCATTCCTTCTGATTCCTAATGAGGTTAGAGGTGTCTGCATAAAATTACTGACCCTATTTCTAACATTCGTAACTTACTCGAGTGTTTATGTGCCATCCTATAGGAGTGTTTACCTATTACCCGTTTACATAAGTTTATTATATAATCAGGACTTAATTCCTGTGTCATTTACACTGGAAATATTTTCCCTGGTTCTTCATTTACCTTTAATATTATGGCTTATGCTTTTTGATACACAGAAGCGTCTCATTTTAATGTACAGTAATCAAGCCCACTGACCTTTCTCCTTAGCGGGAAAAGCACATATGTTTAGAATAATCTTCCTTTCAGCCAGATTTGATGAGCTCTGATAAGTATTTACACATTTTTCTCCTGGGCCTTTCCTAGTTTCATCACTTACACCTACCTTTCTAATAATCAATACGAACGTTGCTTTGGGTAGGGTACAGGGAGAGCGCCAACTTCATTTTTCTGCCTGTATTTAACCAGATGTCTCCCCATCTTTGTTGTTTTCTTCCCACAGGCTCTACATGCTTATGAAGATCATTTCCAAGGATTTCACGTTTTGCTGCTATCGTGAGTAGGACTTTTTATTGTCTTTACTACTTGGCTTTTTTTGGATGTGAGACGCTGGTAATTTTTTTAGACATCAGTTTTGTGACGCGCATCTTTACAAAACTTTCTAACTTGGAACTGTGTGTTGGTTAATTGCCTTGGATTTTCTACATAATGAAAATTTTGCTTCTTCCTGCCTAATAATGATGAAATTCCTTTTTCTTGTTATATACATTCACTAGAACAAAGATGCTGAATAACCACCGGAGCAGACCAGCTCGTTTCAGATTTAAATATAAAGTATAATGCCAGTTATTTATTCAACAACTATTCACCAAATTCCTGTGATGTGCCAAGCACTGTTTCAGGTCCTGGAAATACAATAATGCATAAAACAGTAAAAAAAAAAAAAAAAAAAAAAAAAATCAGTTTTCATGTGTTTTAAGTGCTGGCTCTTATTCCAACACAGATTCCTATTCACAGAAAGAACTGTTTGAACACTCAAAATCACACATAGATTAATAGGTTTTCTCACGTGGTAAGGCTTTCTGAGATCTAGAAGGGTTTACCCTCGGGTTAGACACCAACGCAAGAATGTCCTAAAAACTATCCCAGCCCTCAGTGGATGGTGGGGCTAGATTATTTTATTTAACGAGCATTTATTAAGCCTCTGTCATCTGCTAGGCTCAAGAGATAAATAGAACAGTCTCTGCTCTTTGTGGCCCTAGAGTCTAGTGGAGGACGCAGTAATATGTATAAAAATTATAATAAAGCAAAACATGGAATGAGTGGTTTAAACAGGATTTTACACAAACGGAAAATGCTTGTATGAGGGAGGGAGTTTCCAAGCCTAGGGAACAGTACATGTCAAATTGGGGGTCACAGTAGAACATGTTCATGGTTAACTATAAATGTGTCAGTTTGGCTGGGACACAGAACCTTGGAGTTCCCTTGGAATCATGAGATTATATAACTTACTGTTAGATTATACAAGTGTTTATAGGGTGTTGCATTCAAATTTCTTATGAAGCCTTTTTTGCAGTCTTTACTATGCTAATATGCATCGTGAATTTCTATCAGATATATGCTTAGAATGCATAGCTATTTATCTTTAAGAAGGTGTTTGTGGTATGCAGCAGAACAGTAATAAGACAAAGTAAAAACATGTTAAAGAGGCCAACACAGTTATATGAATCAGCTGGATGAGTGTGTCCCGCACGTGTATGCCCTGGAGATGGAGTGGGGGCCGCAGGGCTGGGGGAGGGAGAAGGTCACACTCATTGCTTAATGACAAGTTTGGGAAGATGGGAAAATGTCCTGCAGACCGATGGCAGCAGTAGCTTCACAGCAGCGTTAATGTGCTCAGCGCCTCTGAACTCCGTGCTTTAAAGTGGTCAGAACAGTAAGTGTTAAATTCTGTGTATTCTACAACTTTTAAAATGTGTATTATATAGAACGCTAATTCCAAGAAATGTTAACAGAGGTCATATTGCGGGGAGGGCTTCTTTCCTCAAATAAACCAAGGTGGGGTGGAGGAGGATTGTGTTAAAGTAACATAGGTTTCTTTTCCAAAAAACATCTCTGAGCTTCTAGTATATGAGTCTGTCTTATGGAATCTGGTGCCCAGTCTTTCCCAGTTGCGCTGAAGCACAGAGAGCCCTGTGGGGCTCTCCCTCATGGAACCAACTCAAGGCAATCCCCACAGAGAAGAGAGGATTTACTAGGATTGATTGTTAAACTTACTATCATTTTTTTCCTTGGACTTCTAAGAAAATACAATGAGTTATAGCTCAGAAAAGGAAATAATTTTTCTTGCACTAAATCCTCAAAAGAAGCGATCATATGAATCCTTCTATGAAGAAACAAAGCAAAAAAAAAAAAAGTATTTTTAAGGGTTTAACAGAAGGTGCAGAAAGATTCTTCATATTGCTCTTTTGATGTTGACCCTCCATAAATGTTAAAGCTAAAATATGAGCATATAACTTAGTAAAAGCGTCTAAGTTGGTATGCTGGGATTTGGATGCCTACAGGAGAACTTTACAGAAGTAAATTCATGAGTTACAGAATAGTGGTTATAACAATGAACCTTAAATTCCTGGCAATAGCATATATGGTCATAATTCTAATAAATCAACCTCTTTTGTGATGTTTCCAGAAAACCAGAGTCTTCACATTTTGGTGTTTTGTGTCATTCATATACTTTTCTTCATCATTTTCATTTATGACTTCTTTGCAATAGTGACCATAAAGACAAAATTATGATGTATTGTTACAATGTTTTCCAATACTGGGAGGCTGATGATCCAGTATTTAAGCGGTTTTTAAACATTCTCCCGTCTGAGACATAATCAAAGGCAATTTTTAATCGCTGCCTCTGACAAAATTTACCATTGTGACTTCCCAAAATTCTCTGACAAATTAGCTTGGAAACCTCACTCTAAAGCAATCATTCTTGTTTCTGAGCCTTTCTGACGGACTGGACTAGCCAATTGCGTCATAATATATTGCTGTAATTAAGCATTTTGACAGGAAAGAGACTTGTTTATGTTCCTAGCCAATGTCCCCCGCTAGGTTTTACACCTCGAACCGAAGGCTGATACTGAACAGAGAAGCATGAAAAAAGTGGAGACATCTGTGGGACATATAAACTCTACATCTCTGCCAGATCCCGGAGCCTGAGGCTTCAGATCTTGCCTATACTTGCTCTGTGGCATCAACCGTATGAAAGCAAATGAACCAGCACGATTTTAAAAGGCAGCCATGCTGGAAAGTCTCCTGCATTTCCAGTCTTAGTGAACAGTGTAACCGTCCATCTGGTCAACCACGCTGGATTCCCTCAGGGCGACCTCAGTCTCTCCCCCTCCTTCACCGTCCATAGTCAGTCCATCGTATGTGCCCACAATCCCACTCAAAAAAGTGTCTGGACAAAATCCGTGTTTCTCTGTCTCCATGATCACTGTCAATACTTTGTGCCCTCATTTTTCCTGGACTATTACAATATTTTCTTGATTTTGGTTAGATTCCTTTGCCTAACTTCAGTCTAAATTTCTCCCATAGTGGTTTTAAGTTTTACATTTCCCTGCTTGGTAATGAGGGTAAACGTTTTCCACAAGTTTATTGGCCACTTATGCTTCCTCTCCTACAAAATTCTCATTCATGTCTTTTGCCTATTTTTCTTGGGTCTTTCTCTTAGTGACTGATTTTTTTTTTTTTCATTGACTTTCTGTTGTCTTTTTATTACTGATCCATGGGAGCTTTTATGTACTCTAAACACTAACCTTTTGTCTACTATATGGGTTGCAAAGAACTTCTCTGGAACTTCTAGAGGGTTCCTATTGGAGGTTCAGGTGCAGAGGAACCTGTCCCACTGAGATCCATGCCCCCAGAACCAAATCTTGTGACTCAGTTCAAATCTTGGGAATCAATATTATGTTCTCATGAACTGTGAATGTTCCAATCAGTCCCAGTCTTGCTTTTCCTAATGGCCAGTATGGATCTGGAGAGGCCTGTGACACTTTGATCCATAGTACTGGTCATGAAAGACTAGAGTTTTAGAGCTCCAAATAGTGTTCGGGATAGATCAGCGTAACCATGCAGTCTGTGAATCGTGGGCAAGCATCAGCTGTCCCTTCTTCAGCCACAGGTCTCAGCATCCTGGTAAGGAGATGCTCCCGGAGCTGTCTCCTCCCCACTCGGCTCCAGGGTAAGTTGGTCCAGGGGAGATAGCAAGCCTGCGGACCACTCCCGCTCTGTGCTGCTCACCGTCCAAAACTCTCTGCTCAGCACGTAGCCTTCAGCTGATCAGCACGGCCTCTCCCAGCAAGGGCGCAGCTGGCTGGGCTCTTTCAAGGCTTAGCCAGTCTAAGAAATAGCTCGGCATCCTCCTGCTCGGCCTGGAGAAAGCAAGCCAGTGTCACGCTCTGCGACATGTCACCCCAGGCTGCCCCTAGGCTCTCTTCTAATAGGCAGCGAGGCCGGACACTGTCCGGGTTCCTTGTTCCCTGAAGAGCCTTGTCAGAATGCAGACAAACAGAGCCCATCACTGGCCCTCCTCTGTGTAGGTAACAGACAGCTGGGAAGTGGCCCCTTAGCCAAGATGTTTCTCTACTCAAAATAGAAAAACATGAAAATGAAGTCTTCAGGTGTGTTCTCCAAAAGGGAAATTCTCCGTAAGTTTTCAGCCTTAATTTTCAGTAAGTTTTCCAGATCTGAGACAGTTCCCCAAATTAAAAATCCAACATTGATTCTGTTGGCATATTGGAAAACAGCTTCTTCTCTGGTCTAGCTGTTTAAAAACTCTAGAAGTGAAGAATTCATGCCCTTAGTCCTCCGTAGGGGCAGTACCCTTTCTGGAGACAAGTTCATTATTCCTCCAGCAGACTGCCTTCCGTCGTCTGCACTAATTCCCACCAGGCTGATCACAGGTAACTGATGTTGGTGAGGACCACAAAAACTCAGTTCAGTTACTCATTTAAACTTCCTTTCCCGGGAAAAATAGACAAAGGGCATCCCAGTTGATTTTGTTTTTAAAAAATCACCTAAATAGAAGGGTTCTTTGTCAACAAGCTAACACAGAATGAAGAAGAAGGAGAGATGGTGCCTAGAAACTAAGCAAAGCCACTCCTTCTGGAAGAGAAAGAATGTCCCTCCAATAGCGATGAAACTAAAGAGCACAGGAGCAGGTGGGTTCTGGGTCAAACGCATGAGAACACGTTTGCACCCTCGCCTCCTGCTCGTTTCTCCCGTGGACGTAAAGCCGCTTTGACACGTTGGAAAACTCATCAGGACATTAAATTCCAAAGCCATCGATGTGGAGGTATGAGAGGAAGCTGCCTAGTTGATTCTCATGTTTTCATCAGAGAACACCCAGGGATCACGTGGGGACACACGAACCGGAGCATGAAGGATGAGCACATACAAGTTATTCTGTCAGAGGAGGTTGTGAAATGCAGCATTTCAGGGCTCACAGAGAATGCGTGAAGAAGGAGAGAGAGAGAGAGAACAGAGAGAGGGAACCGGTCTGGAAATGGGAATGAGTTTTACGTTAGACGAACGCTGAGCTAGATTCAGAACGGAGTGAAAATAACGAGTCCCTAAGCCCTACCCTTCAGCATTTCCCTTCTCTATGACCCGCCCACCCAAATCCAGCCTCTTGAATAGACTCCCTGGCTCCACCTCTCCCACCCCAACCAATCCACCATACACCTCCAAAGTGCTTTTTCCAAAATGCAGGCCAAGTCATAACAGCTCCGCAGCGCCTCCAGGATCGAGCCACAGTCTCTTAGCATGGCACGTGCGGTCCCCTGGGGCCTGACCCCGCCTGTCTCTCCAGCCCTGCATTTCCCAGGTGTGTTCTGCAGACGACAGATGCTAACGAGGTTAACGACCTACCCACAACGAGCAGTTCCTTGGTTAAACCCTAGGTGACAACACTTAGAAACTGTAGAGAATGACGCTTATCTGTTGAGAGTTGCTGTGGAGGGTATAGACCGTGTGCATAAAACGCTGAGCTCCGATCTGTAATGGGGAACTAGGCACCGGCGCTTCCTGACTCTCCTTAAGGCCTGCCCGCCTGTCTTAACGCCGCAGGCAATTAGGAAGCCGCTTCCCCTGGTTTCTAGGCCAGACCTTTAGAGTCCTGTTTCATACTAATGATTATGAAGGACCTGAAAATCGCCCAGAGCTCAGTGGCTGCTGACGGTAACATTTTCCCGTGATGGTGGGAACAAAATGGTAATGTGCTTTTAGGGTCGTACCCAGAGAGAGACTTTCAGAAAATGACTTAAATTGCCAATATAATGATGTCTATTTATTCTCCACTGCTTTCTTTTAAAATAATCCAAACCAGCCAGAAGTACAGATGTAAAATATTTCTGTGAGTACTGGGCCGTTTTGATGGGAGCTGACAGATTAAAATTCTTCACAAATACACCCACTGCGGAATGCCAAAGTACCCTTTTGGGCAATTGTTCAGAGCGATGGATTCAACTTATTCCGGTCACCATAGTAACGAGAGGAAGCACTCAATTATTTCCATCATAGCATTTCCAATTATTTTCTCGTCCAGTTTAGGCTGTCGACAAAACAAGAAAGAATGGTACATGCCACAAAACCAACCAGAGACCCATCATTTCCTCCAAGGGTTCAGAGTGGCCACCAGGGAGCTCCTAGCCTTCGGCCATCATGAATCCCATACTCACGCCTCCAGATGTTCAACCGTACAAATCACAGGCTCTGGCCACCAAGGTTTCCTCTACAGTCTTAAAGATAAGCCTTTATGGCTACCTCTTAATTTCTGCTACTTCATAGCTTGAAACTCTGAGCCTCAAAAATAGTTCCTAGAAGGCTGTCTTCAGTTCTACATTTTTTAAATTCAGTATCTTAAATCCTAAATATAGTCATTGTGTAAATCTGGAAAATAATGGGACAATAGAAGATTTAAATCATCCCTTGCTCTTGACTTTGACAATCCGACAGTCCCCCTTAGACGCGTGGGCTTGGTTCTCAACTACTTCCTAGTCTGAGGCGCATGTCTGCCCGAGAGAGAGAGACTGAACTTCAGCTCTGCCCCCTGGCCTTCTTCGCCACGCAGCTTGGCTTCTGCTGGCCGGGTCTCAAGACATGTCCAGAGGCCTCAGGACTGCCATTCCTTTTACAAAGGCAACACGGCTAATTTTCCAAAAGCTGAACACTTCATCCGTACACAAAGAAAACGATCGCACGTCCAAGATGTGCCTTCCTCCTAATGAGACAGCCAGCCAGTGGGCAGCTGGCTCCGGGGAACATTTGAGGACACAAGTATTTATCCGTAGTTGAGACAAGAACATTAGAATACAAGTTCTGGGTTTTACAATACTGACCGAAGTCCTCCAAAGCAATAACATGTCGCTTATCTTTTCTACCAGACAGAAATCGTTTGCCTCTCTTCCAGACGAGTATCTCCAGATAACACGGAACTTCACAGCCTGGGGCCTTTTAATCATTAATTGATAGCAAGACAAACAGTGCTTTGTCCTCGATATTTAAATAATCCTCAGACAGACCTGCTAAACCATGTTTTAAAACGGCACTGTAAGGGCACGCTCTCCTCTTTTTCCCTTATTTCCAAGTTTTGAATACAAAATTTGTTTTTAAAAAACTTTCAGGAGTTTCTTTTCTGAATATATTTAAACACTCTGGAATAGACCTTTTGACAGTAAGCTACACAGTAAGTTTTTCTACAGGGTGATTTTGCTGATGCCTGGGAGAAAACTCTATGGTAGGGTTGCCAGGTTAAGCAAATAAAGATAACAGAGGCTCAGTTAAATTTAGATCTCACATAAATTTCACAAATACATTTTAATATGATGTAAGTATAATAAACCCATGAGCAAGGACTAACTTTCAGTGTAAGCAGGTCACAAATATTGCACAGCTGCACGTTACTGTTTCTTTGGTCCCTTCCAATTCTTCCGTTCTGTGAAAATGTCCTCTTAATGCCAAGTCGTGAATATAATAGACATGTTTTTCTCCAAATGCATTTCAAATCCTTTCGTATTTTCAGCTTAACACGCTCCACAAATGCACTGTGTCAGGAGACTGCTTTTTGGTTTGCTTTGAACTGAGCAATTGAAAATGTCACAGAGAATGGAGGGGTTTGGTGGTCCCAGGGAGACAATGAGACAGCTTTGTGGCCCTTCAGCACCTGGGGTTTGGCGAGACACACAAATCCTCGCTTGGTCCCTGGCCTTCCTGAGGCCAGGGCTTGAATAAGCCTCCATTGTTGTTGACACTGACCTAATTCAAGGTCCTTTGCAACTTACCTCATGGTACCCACTCACTGGTGGGTCCCAGCGGCTGCGGGGCTTTGTGGTCTCACCTCCTGGTTCTGCCCAGTGGTGGGAAGCTTTCCTGATCCTGTCGTACTTCAAATTTTGAGGGGGCCTAACTGGGAACCGAGGGCACTTTACCCTTTTCTCTCTTAAGAAGAGTGATCAACGTGTATTATTCTGGCAACTGAAAGCATAACTGAGAACCTAGCATCACCTACCCTCTAGAAGAGCAGTTCTCAACCTGTGGGTCACCACCCCTTTGGGGGTCAAACGACCCTTTCACAGGGTCACCTAATATCATCAGAAAACACATATATAATTACATATTGTTTTTGTGATTCATCACTATGCTTTAATTACGTTCCATTTGTGACAATGAAAATCCATCCTGCATATCAGATATTTACATGACGATTCATAACAGTAGCAAAATTACAGTTATGAAGTAGCAACGAAAATAACTTTTTGGTTGGGGGTCCCCACAGCATGAGGAGCTGTATTAAAGGGTCGCAGCCTTAGGAAGGTTGAGAACCACTGCTCCAGAACCTTCTTAGGGTGAACAGTCAGTGGTGGGTCCCACTTGGAGGAGCAGAGACAGACCCACGAACAGGGCTCCTGATGACTGACCACAGCTGTTGTACATCAAGAGGCAGATCTGAGCTGCCGTCCCAGGGCCGCGCTCTCCCAGAGGCCGGAAAAATGCAAACGGTAGAGGCTGTTCTTCCAGCCTTGGGAGGCGGGGGAGGGAACAGTGCCTTATCTAGAATTCAGGGTCCTACGCAGTTCCCGCATCTGGCGGTGGGTCCTGATTAATTCAGCCATCGAGTGGCCCTTCACCTGCCTCTCACTCAGTGAGACGTGCTTCAGGCAGAGGGAAAGGAATTCACGACAAATGGCCTGAAACGCAGAAGAAAGGAACAAAGAAAGAGATAAGTCTGTAGATGAATGTACATGAATAATGACTGAATAACTTTATGTAAATCAGTAATGTCTACTGAAGTTAAAAAATTAAAACGCATGACAGTATGTAAGTCGAGAAGGAGATTAATGGATTTAAACGGCTCTAAATTATTCAGATGGCCCCAAATCAAGGTCAAGATACAGATTCGTTTAGAACTTGACAAAATAAAGATGCAAGTAAAAACAGAAACAGAAAGAATAATCTCAAAGCTGGACTTAAGAGATAATTGAATGTTGAAAAACACCATATCATTTAAAAATCAAGCAAGAAAGAAAATGAAAAGAAACAGAGGAAGCAAGACAAATGGAAAGCACAAAGTAAATTGTTTAATTATACTAGAGTAAATTCTACAGATAAAAGAAAAATATTCTCAGGCTGGATTTTAAAAATTAAATCCAACCTGTGCTGTTTGTAAGAGACACACCCAAGGCAGTAATACAGGAGAGCTGGGAGTAAAAAGATGGAAAATGACAAAGATGGTGTCACTAAAAAGGCAAAACAAATTTGGGCAAGAAGCGATACTGTAGAAAAAAAAGAGCCATATCAAAATGGCAAAAAGATAAAATTTTAACTTCTATGGCTCTAAGATAAAACACATAAAGCAACTGCAGAACCGTAAGGAGTAAAAGGAGGGTTCGTAATTATCATCCTCTCTCCCAAGCTGTTAATATAGCAAGCAGGAAAAAAACTCAATGAGGATTTCAAAGACTTGAACAACATGATTAAGAAACAATCTAATTATACCCATTTATGCAAAATATACATTCTTTTCAAGAACACATAGAACATTGGCAAAAACTGACCGTGTTTGGTCACTCAACAAGTCTCAAAAAATGTTAAAGAATATGATTGAACATATTTAAACTTAACATGACTGAATCCATTAATATATTAAAATAGATAAATGCATAAAAATCAAATTGGGTTTACCCCAGAAAGTGAAGGCTGATTTAACAATGCAAAATGGAATCATGTAAACAGTAATAGATTACAGAAGGAAAATGTATCAGTCGATACAGGAAAAGTATTTTGATAACAATTCAATCTCTATCCATGCTTAAAATCTATAGCAAATTGGGAATGGAGGAAACCCTTAATCTGATATAGGCATCTACAAAAAACACCTGCAGTGAACCTCATTCTTCCTCCTGAAACTCTGAGTTCTTCCCTTTGGAGTCAAGACTGCCTGCCGTCACCACGTCTCATCGGCTCTATGCTGGAAGTCCCAGCTAACGCAATAAGGTAAGAAGAAGTGGGAAAGAAAGAGAAAAAATATCAGAGGAGGCACCCCAAGATTGTATACATAAAAAGATCCAAATTTACTCACATATATTTTTCAAATTAAAAAGAGACTTTAGCAAGGGAACTGAACACAAGATCAGCATACTCAGATGGAGTCCCACTGACAAACAGCAAACAATCAGAAAATTAAATTTTAGAAACATCACTTACAATGACATCAAAAACTATGAAATTTCCAGGTGTAAAGAAGTGCAACACTTCTACAGAGAAAATTAAAGTTTTGTATTGAGAGACACTAAAGACTTCTAAAAGTGGAGCAATATTGTATTCAGGAATGCTAAGATTCAATGTTTTGAAGCTATCTGTACCCAGGAATTTAATTGATTATAAAGTTAATGTGATGCTAAATAAAATGAGAGGATTTTTGTTTTGCTTTTGTTAGTATTAACAAATGGATTCTTAAATGTACGTTTAAATGTGAATGGCCAAGAATAGCCAACACACGCTTGAAAATGAAGAAAAACATGGAAAGATCTGCTTTTGTCAAAAATCAAAACTTTGATCATTAAGCCAGCGTGGATAGGCTCGTAAAGCAGATTAGAAGGAAGACCCAGTCCCCACATTTCTAGAGACTTGATAAAAGGACGGATATGAAATGGCAGAGTGGAGAAAAAAGGACTTCTCAACAAGTAGCCCAGGGGACAGGAGCGCCCGGTGAAAAATTCAGCTGCTTATGCAAAAATCATCAACCCCACAAGCATCGAAGACCTAACTATGAAAGTAGCCACGATAAAGCTTCTAAAATACAGTAGAGAAGAATGTCTTCGTGACTGCCAGGTGAGATGAAGTGTAAGGCCAAAAGCAAATATGAAACCAAAGCACCTGGGAAAATGTTTGTCAAATTCATTGTCAAATTCATGTGTCTGAACCAGGAAGAGAAGCCACAGTTTGCAGGACAGTGAGCCGTTCGGGCAGCATTCCAGGCATTGCAAAAGAGTGTTCCTGAATGTGAACTCATGGTGCGTTTATGTGCGTGCTTTTTGACATTTACAAGTCCTGCCAAATGAATTTGGAAACTTCTTTTGAATTCTTCTCATTCCCCTTTCATGTAGACTCTTATTTTTTGCTTCTCTTTATGGGATGTAACTTTTTCGCCTTCTTTCACCCCAGCCCACTCTAATTATTTTCTTTTTACTTCTTTCTATAGAAATTCTATAAAGTAGATTCCTTTAAAATAAGACCTATGTTTATTCAATTTTCAGAGCATCGTATATGCTCCTATAAATATTTTTGAACTCCAAGAGAAAATTTGTTTCAGAAATATTTCAAATACAGCTCAATATATGATCACATTAGGAGTATGTAATTATAACTTATGATTCCATGCATTCGTTTACCTGGTCTACTTTTCAATGCTTCTGAATGACTACATTAAAAATTTTTAACCTAATATTTTAGAACACTTCTAGATTTACAACAATCAAAGAGGAAGGTACAGAGCAGTCCCCACGCATACACAGCCCTCCCCCACTATCAACATCACTCACCAGAGTGGTACATATTTTATCATGGGCAAGCCTGCATGGACGCATCATAATCCCCCAGGCTCTGCGGTTTCTCTTAGAGTTCGCTCCTGGTATCGCACGTGCTGTGGGTCTGGGCAGATGTCCAATGAATGACGCATGTCCGTCATTACAGTATCTTACAGAGTGTTTTCTGCCCTAAAAGCCCTCTGTGCTCTGCCTGGTCACCCCTCCCTCCCCATCCTGGCAACCTCGAATCTTTTTGTTGTTCATTGTTTTATCTTCGCCAGAATCTTATGTAGTTGGAATCATACAATATGTAGCCTTTTCAGATTGGCTTCTTTCAATTAATAATATGTATTTAAGGTTCCCCATGTCTTTGCTTCATTGGTTTTTAAGTAATCAAGGCATCTCCTACTTTTGGAAGGCGCGGGTAAGGGGAATATATAGGGATTTGTACTAGCAAATAAAGTCCTGCAGATACAAGAGACACATTTTCTAATTTTAAGAACTTACATGGGCACCATTTCTCAGTTGGCAAGCAGGGTAAATTTATTTTATCCACTAAATAAATATGCATAATGAAATTAATACACACAATATCAAACTGCCTTTTGGGGAGAAATACAACTTAATGGTTGTAAGCAACCTTCTTCAGGTGATGGAATATATTCAGTATTCTGCTTTAATCTATTGTTTTAGATTATTAAATTATTTAATCTATTTTGAATGCTCTAGGTTTATTTTGTTCTTATTTTTCTAGGATTTTGAAGAGGGAGCTTAGGTTACTGATTTAAAACATTTCCTCTTCTGTAATGTATACATTTAGCTATAAACTTCCCCCCAACACTGATGTAGCTGTGTCCCATAAATTTTGATGTTTTATATTTTTATATTCAGTTTAATGTGTGTTTTTAAATTTCCCTCAAGACTTCCTCTTTGATCCATGGGTTATTAGAAGCATGTTTTATTTAGTTTCCAATTATTTGGAAATTCTCCTGCTCTCTTTATGTTTTGACTTCTAGTTGGAACCCATTGTGGCTGGAGAACATACTCTGAATGATTTCTGTTCTTTTCAATTTGCTGAGGTTTACTGATGGTTCCGCATACGACCTCTAGGTTCCATGGGCATTTGAAAAGAAAAGCGCATTCCGTTGTCGGGTGGAAGGTTTTCAAACGTTGGTTAGATCCTACTGGCTGCTGCTGCTGCTTACTTTATGTTGCTGCTGGTTTTCTTCCTACTTGTCCTGTCGGTTGTTGAGAGAGGGGTGTTGATGTCTCCCGCTATGATGGTGGGTTTGTTTTTGGTCCTTTGAGTTCTATGAATTTTACTTCACATAAATTCAGCTTTTTTATTTTTTTATTTTTAAGTTGCAGTTGACATACAGTATTATATTAGTCTCAGGTGTACAACATAGTAATTCGACATTTATATGTCTTACAAAGTGATCTTCCCCGTAAGTCTAATACCTATGTGACAACACACACAGTCATTACGGTGGTATTGACTGTACTTTCCAGGCTGCACTTTACGCCCCTGTGGCCATTTTTATTTATAACACAATTGTACTTCTTAAGCCCTTCACTTTTTTCACCCTCCCTCCATTTGGCAACCACCGATTTGTTCTCTGTATTTACGAGTTTGTTTCTGTTTTGTTTGTGCATTTATTTAGTGTTATTTTTACATTCCATGTATAAATAAAATTATATGGTATTTGTTTTTCCCTGAGTTATTCACTTGGCGTAATATCCACTAGACCCATCCATATTGTTACAAATGGCAGGATGTCATTGTTTACTACCATTGAGTAGGGGTCCATCGTATTTGGGCCACATCTTCTTTATCTCTTTGCCTGCTGATGGGCACTTCGGCTGCTTCTAAAGCTTGGCTACTCTAAATAACACTGCAGTGAACACACGGGTACATATATCTTTTCAAATTAATATTTTGAATTTGTTCAGGTAAATACCCAGGAATGGAATTGCTGGGTCCTATGGTAGTTCTAGTTTTATTTTTTGAGGATGCTCCATACTGTTTTCCATGGTGGCTGCATCAATTTACCACCCCCTCCCCCAACAGGACACAAGGATTCCTTTTCTCTACATTCTCACCAGCCCTTGTTCAGAGAAAAGAAATTTAACAGATTCAGCATGTATGGTATTGTGTAAAAAAAAAAAAAAAAAAAAAAAAAAAAACGCCTGTTTGCATGCTTTGCTTCAAAACTGATGTACTAAGGAACAAACTTGGATGTTTGAATTTTTAATATTTTTTTAATTAGTGGATAACAGAAGCATCAAGTAATGTAAATGGAATGATTTTGCTCTAAGAGTGTCTCCTCTGTGACTCATTCTCCTTTGCCACCTCAGAGAAGGAGGAACCGGTAAGATGTTCATATCCCACTCCCAGCTTGGTTATTAAAATCAAAGAGTAAATAGGAAGTAGTTCTGAACTAAAACAGTGAGAGGGCTGGCATCGTGATCAGACAGCAGAACTAATTTACCATGATAAGCACAGCAGCCCTAAGTTTCTGCCAACAACATGTGTCCCTTAAAGCACTATTCTGTCCTGTTTCCTACAGACAGAGATGCCGATAAAATTCCCACTACCTGCTACTGTAAAAAATAGCACCTCAATTCATTTTCTTTATTTCCTTTAGTGAGAACGATAACTGCACTTAGAAAAACAGACACAGCTAAAAACGTATTTAACCAGATGATATTTATCCCTCCTTTTAGCTTCAAGGTGAAATTCCAGTTTTTAAAATTGTAGTTAGCTCAGATGATTACCAAATGGAGGTGTAATGATATCCTACATGTATGATTATTGATGCACCTTTTTATAGATTCATTTTTATGTTGAACTGATTATTTATATGCATTGATGAGCATAATTGTAATTAGTTGTCTAGTTTGGTAAATGAGTACCTGGGATAATTTATGAGTGCTTCTCATTTTTAGTTCGGAGTTGACATTTGGATGTTGACTTGAGTATTTTACGTCTCTTGCTGGAAACATTTGATAACTCACATTTACAATGAAGAATATAGCTACAGATATTTATAAATGTGAAGTTAAGCCTAGAGTATATTTATTCAATATTCATTATCTTTAAAGTGTAGTGAGATTCTACTGCCCAAAAAAGGACTCTCCAACATAGAAAGTCATTCCTAAAAATATTCTGATTCCCTCAACTTAAATGTATTAAAGTTAAAAATTAGAAACTAATTTTAAAGCTTTAAGCTCAATTAATAAATCTTGCTATTTTATTAATAACTGACAAGTTTTGTATAAAAAATAACAACACTTTGATTGGTTCCTTTATTAGTATTTCAGTGAACTCTTCTTACTTGACCAGATCATCTTTAAATATTTAACAGTGCTTAGAAACTTCATCCAATTCCCTTAGACATTTAAACTTTAATTACAAATGTAACGCATGTGGTTCTCTTACACACTTCGAACGCCTAAGGAAATGTCATGGGTCAGGTTCAGCAGCAGCATCCCTGAGATGAGAGCTCATGTAAAGTGACTTATTAGGAAAAACACTGGTGGGGGGGATGGAAAGCTAGGGGTAGAAAGAGAAGTGAGCCGTGGAAGGGCTCAATACCAAGCCAAACAACCGACTCGGTCCCGCGCAGCAGCTCTAGAGACCCTGTAGTTCACCCTTAGAACTGTCATAATTAGTGGCAAAAAAGCTGTAATATTTATGCCCCAGAACCCACTAGTCTTTGGTTGAAGTCTGAGCCTAGTGGGACGGCAATTCCAGACCCTTCCAGCCTTGGCACCTGCGGGCAGCCCTCCATTGAGAGTGGAATGTCCTGGGAGCCACAGACACTGAAGCGATTAGAAGGGGCCTGGCAGAGCCCTGCCCACGCCCTGTACCACTCAGGCCCAGGCGTGCGTCTCACAGGTTCCCCCCCACTGATCCCCCAGGCTGGTGGCTGGCCATAATTTGTAGAAGAGAAGACTTTCGAAAGGTTAGTGGAGCCGGCTACCCCTGGCTGGTCTTGTGGCTGACTTGATCTTCCTCTTCCTCGGCCTCCGTTCCAGATTCCCCGCACCCTCGGCCAGCGTTTGTGTCATGGGGCGCCCCAGACTGTCATCTCCACCGTGACCAGACCTCAGCCCTCCTCCTAGCCCTCCTGGGTAGTTGGAAGCCACAGAGTGTCCCCACAACGCATCTCCAATCTGGAACTCCAGCCAGTACTGTTGCTTCTTCCCCAGCAAGACACAAAGCACTTAGCTGTGTCACCCAAAGGTAGCCTGGCTTTGCTGCCTGCGTACACACAATGGGAAGGAGATAATGTTAGCTTTCAATGCCCACGGTATTCTAAGACTTAGGGCCTTTTAGTAGGTGTCCTCTCCCTGGTGTTTCTGAGACGCTACAGAAATAATGAATGGCCTGTCCCACAGATCTGTCCAGTTCGACGCTTGCCATCTGGACCTATGACCTGGCTGTGGATGACTGTCTTCCTCTTCCTTCCCTGTCAGACCCATGGCCACCTCCTTAGCTTCTGCCGCTTTCCCACAATGCACTTCACGCCCAGCATGGGCAGCACCCACCTTGAATGTCACACAGTGATAGAAGGCACAGCGTGTACATCTAACAAGATATCTTTAGGAGCAAATGACAGAAACCCCAATGACAACTGACAAGCCCAAAGGGGAGTTGATGGGTTCACATAACACAGAAAGTGCCGGCATAGTCTTAGCTGGGGCATGGCTGGAGCAGAGGCTCGAAGGATGTTGTCGGGATCCGAACTCCCTTTCTTGGGTCTTTTTGTTCCGTGTGCTTTCATCTCCAGGTGGAGGCCCCAGCAGCTCTGGGCTTGTTCGTCCCAGAAGCCCCAGGAAATCCTAGGGCTGCCTCTCATGGACCCAGCTCGGGTCCTGAGCCTATCACTCCGGCCAGGGGTGCATAGTACACCCCTGAAGGCCTGGGATGAGCCCAGCCTTGTCTGAAACCCAGGAAGTAGGTGGGGAATCCACGTGCCTGAAGGACGTTAAAGGCACTATTACCAGAAAGGGGTAAAATGAATCTTGGGAAGGTAAAAATAACAGCTGTCCACTGCCCTTGGGCACAATAGAAAGGGACAGCAATAGAGAAACCCTTGAAAACTGCATGCTAGATAATGCTACTTTCCGAACGCGTAGGTACAGGTCACTGCGTGTGGGTCCCTACGCAGCCAGGAGGCACAGAGAAAGGCATTTCTGCACCTGCTCTTTCAGGCCAAGGCCCGCTGTCCCAGGACTCACCCCCTGTCCCAGGGTCACAGTTCCCACCATCAGTGTGGTCTGCTCATAGGGTTCCAATGAGACATTCACATCGGAACAAGGCAGTTCAAACAACACAGTGGATTCCCGGCCTCTGGCTTATTCAGCCTGGAGTCGCACCAACATTCTAGGGCACATCAGCCTTAGCCTGGCCAAGGCCCGTTGCTTCTCCAGATGAAGCCTAGGCCCGCATGTCTTCCCTTGTCTCCAGACCTGTGACCACAACTCCTTGACGAGGAAGCCACGTCACCCTGGGAACAAGCAGGAAGTGGCCGGTCTGGACTTGTTCACCTGAAGAGGTTCCGGGGGATGATTCATTGAGGCACTTGGCATTGAAGAGCCCAAGGCACATTGGCTACCGGGGGTTACATTTATGATAAAATTATTCCAGGCAGGGGCTCCTGCTCCGGTAGAGACTGAGGAACATGCCGTTGCTGGAGGAGAAGGCCTCCGGTTAGAACCATGGAAGGGAGGCAGGGCGGAGGAGGAGGCCCTCGGGGTGGCAAGGGAAAGATGGACGGAGCAGCTGCCCCAGGGCCCACCCCCGGAGGATGCCCCACCCCCAGCAAAGCCCCAGGGCAGCTGTTGTCAGCCCCTAGGAGGCCCCGCGGCCAACACCCAGAATAGAAACAGGGCTGCTTGGGCCGCCTCACCCCACTGAGGGCTGTAACCGCAGGCGGCAGGCCCACGTAGCTTTCCGCAGAGCCACTGCCCTCCACACGGCAATGAAGTTCCATAGGAAAGGGGCCAATACTCCAGCCCCTTTGCGCTTGCACTTGGGCGTTTCTAAGTCAGGCGTCGGCGTCTTGGGGACGGCCAGGGACTTGTACCTGAAATAGTTTCTGCGGCCCTTGAAATTAAATGCATCTGTATAAACATAGTGATGATAAACATTTTTATAGTAGTCTTTCACGCATGACACAGACCAAAGATATACGTAATAAAAGAAATTGGGGCAACTGTAACAGCATAATCAATAAAGCATATTTTTAAAAAGAATATGGGTTAAAAATTAAAAGTTTAAAAAATTTAAAAAGAAAGGAAAATAAAAGATATATGTAATCGTGAGAAAAGGAAGTGTTTTGGTAACAAAAAGGAAGGGTTGGTCCTAAGTATATTTTGGCTTTGGTTTTACATAGCTCAGCTATGGTACTCCGACTTCGGCTGAAGCGATACGGAAATCCGAGCAAAGCTCTAGAAAGTACCAGAGACTTCTCATTAGAGAATCTCCACGCCCAAACCATCTGCCCCCGTGAGCGCCAAGCTGGGGCCCGTGTTCTGCCGCTCTGGCCCGTTGACAGAGGTGGAGGTTGGCAGGAACCCTTCCGGTCCCCAGCACTGTGCTTAGAATTTGGATTTTGAGCCCCAGGTGAACTCCGGCACCTGCTTGTGGGTTTCCACATAAATAGCCACCAATGGGACTAATGGTGTTTCTCTTTTATAGCATGCAATACCAGAGTTTTTCTGTGAAAATAAACTGCTTTTAATAAATGTATTATGAAGGTACTAAGGCATTAATATTAACTAACAACTAATTTAGGCTCAAAAATAAACATATTTTAGAGTAAAAGTGAAGGACACAATCCCAGAGTCGTTGTTTATCAACAACATTTAATATGATCCTGGTTTTCCCCGGACTTGAAAGGCACACCTCAAACTCTCCCTTTCATAACCAAAACTTTGTCATTTGAGAGAGTATAAGGTTTCACAATGTTCACTATCCTTAAAGTTCTACTGCAGTTTTCGCTTTTCTTAAAGTCAAAGCTTTCAAAACTTTCTCAATGAGAAAAGGCACCGATTTGCCCCCTTGGCTCCTTTAATTAGCGTCTTGGTCTCTCTGCTCCCTGGTTCCGGCCGTAGTCTCTGCGTGCCGAGTGTCGTCTTTTTGGCTGGGACAGTTACTTCCAACGCTGTCCTCACCCACACACCAGTTCCACGCATGTTCGAGGGAACCCTGGCACGTGCCCTAAATATGGCCGTTCACTGCCTGGTCTCTACCAGGACTGCTGAGGTCTGGTGGACTCACGCCCCTCTTGCTAGCACACCGGTCCTTGTTCAGCTGGTTCCGTTTCACAAACAGGATTGGTGGATGCGTAGCCCAGTGAGGGCCTCGCTGCTCACACACCTGTCACAGCACTGAAACGTCCAGGCAGTGCAGGTGACAGCGGGTCTCTCTGCTGCTGGACTTCAGGATGAACTCCTCCAGCAGCAGGGCTCCGTGACTGGACCAGGGCTGGGTTCTTTATCATGTCCCCCGACGGGGCCCTGGCTGATGAGACCGCCTGCCTCCACAGTTAGGAGATCACCTAGTGTCAAGCCTGTCCAGAAAGCGGGGGGCGGAGAGTCCCTGAGTGCAGATGCAGGGTGGGGAGAGGAATCCAGGTCTCGTCATCTGTCCCTAAAAGGTCGCTGTCTTTGCTGCTCCCCGCCCGGGTGGGCGTGGCAGGGGGAAATCTCAGTGCCGAGGCACAGATCACAGAAATGAGCCCTCGTTCCCTGAATCCACCTTGGGCCGTGGAAGCCATCAGGTTTGTACACTCCCTCGTTTCATCCAGGGCTGACCCTCCGTCTCACTCCTCAGGAAAACCTCGGGAAATTCCTTGTCTGGGAGGAGCGTCCAGAATTTTCCGATTGACTTCCATCTAGGTCCCCTGGTCTTGACCAAATGTTATGGGGTCCTAACTTACAGTGTTAACCTTTTTTAGAGGCAGGGTAGGAAATAATCCATAAGGTTTGACCATTGCTCTGTGGCCAAAGGCAGAGAAGCAAGCAGGCCGAACCGGAGTTAGCGTTAATGGCTGAGGGTTCAAGCTTCCATGCCACGTTCTTGAACTCAGCTCTACCAGCCCTGTTCCAGATCAACATTCTTTCTCCCCACCAACCACGGAAATATATGCAGAAAAACATTCCCCTTTCGTCCTCCCTAAAGGGTAGTGTTGAGCCTGATAGACCTTCTCCTAACAGTATACAGAGAAACACAGGGGTTCTGGTAGGAAAGAGATCTCAAATTCTGCTTCTTTTGTTTCCCCAGATGGCCCTAGGGTAGACAGGCTAATTAAGTGCCCAGGACAGCTTCCCAGAATCCCTAAGGTGCAAACTCACTCTAAGAGCAAGGCTATTTTTGAGATGGGTCTGCATCTTTCTCAGTGTGTCTTATCATTCGAACCTGTTTGGATCTGCCCGGAAATTCCAACGTTTCTGCCATTTTAACTAATCCTAAGGGATTAAATCACATGGCATGACCTTCCTACCAACAAACAGCATTTCAACCAATGATTTATGAAAACAGACTTTCAATCGATGGGCTAAGCCCATCCCTGGTGATTTATGAAACCGTCAGTCTGGGCGGAGACTCTCCCATTAATTCCTCATAATTATAAGAGCAACAATAGAGAGAAATTCATTCCATCAAATGACTACTCCAATTTATAAATCTTATATTTTTGCATTTGTGATATGATTCAGGACAATATCCCAAATATTTTATTTTTGCATCTTGGTTTAGTAAACTCCCAACCAGCTCTTCTTGGAAAATAAGTTTTCCATTACGATCTGAAACATTAGTTCTGACTTTAGAGGTTTTAGATCACTTCCTCTAGGTGTTAATCAGTTCTGGCCAGATGGCAAGAGAGAGGTAATTCATTTTTACTTTACACTGAATGCCCTTAATGACGTTTTTCGTAGTAATATTCGTCCTGTTTATCTGAGTGCCCACGAGCTGCAGGCAGTGTGGTCGGAATTACACGGAGGACATGCTCCCGCCGACTTTCTGTGCATTGGAATTAGGATTCTAATCTGAGCAGACGAGAACAGCTGGGGATAATGAGCCGAGGGGCTGCCCATTGTACTCTCCCCCACCGGCCCCTCTTGCCCCTCCAGTGTGCTCCAGGCATGTGACCTCACTGATGGCCCATGCCAGTCTGGCGGTCAGCAGTGAGGCACGCATCCTATTTCTGGATCCTCCAGCTGCCTCTGAGGAGAGACTCGATTTCAGTCATTGGTGGTGAATTGCCGCCCGCCTTGACAGCATCCAGGAAAACCATTACTTGGTCAAAATGCAAGTGAGAGTTCAGAAGCCTCCGCCCTGGAGAGCGTTCCTGGGAATTTCCGGGCTCTTACTGGGAATGGGCAGAGCGGGTCCCCCAGGGGAAAGCATCGAAGGGATCTTAGCCTCGGTGACGGGGCAGCGCTGCCCAGGTCTGTTGCCGTGGTAAGGGAGGTCAATTTCACATCCACAGGAAGACGTAAGGTACATGTATGATTCTAAGATGGATCAACACCCACTTTAGTCAATCAGTGTCAGCGCTTGCAAATCCGTTCATCGACTCACCCAGCAAAGGATTGTGGCTGGCTGCTGTGTGTCTGGGCACTGGGCTGAAGGACATTCAAGAGAGAGACTGGTTTGTCGCCCTAAAGAGCCCAGGAATCTCCTTCAGGAGAATAGTCCTCACAAAGCAGACCTCTGGGCGGTCTTTTGCTTGACCCCTGAGTCACATTGACTTGAAATTTTCCAACATAAAAATTGTGCGTTTCTAACCACTAAGGTGGGAGTAGTCCTGGTCTGTGCTCTCCTCCATTCCGGAGCCTGGGCTGGACTCCCGGACAAGGTCCTGCCCTGGACAGCAGCCAGTGGGAGGCCTGGATCTCAGCCGCCCTTGGCGCAGAGCCAAGCACCTCCCGTCCACAGACCCCGCAGCTGTCCCTAAGCTTTTGGCCAGGGCCCTCTCTGTGAAGACTAGACCTCTAACCCCTCATCGCCCCTCTGCCCTCCCGTGCCTGACTCCGCAGACACTCCCTCCTGCTGAGTGTGCATCTTAGGTGGCAATGTGAGCCCCTCGGTGAATTTGCCTGGGTGGGTCTCGGGTGTTTAGTTCCACTGGGACCTCAGACTCCCTCATCTAGCTCCCTGCCGCTTGTTTGTTTCTTCCCATTTTCCACATACTGGCGCCTTCCGGCTGCCCACACTCTGCCTGTGGCACAGTGCCCAAAACACGCCATGGGCTCAGGGTGTTTTCCGGGCCAGTCATTAGGTGGCAGAATAGGGTCTGAAGACCTTCCCCTGGGGACAGCTGCATGAACGGAAGGGCCAGCAAAAGGGTGGTGCATGCCTGCTGGTGCCGATGCAGGTGCGGGTGCAGGTGCAGGTGCTGGTGCATGTGTGAGTGCAGGTGCTGGTGTGGGTGCGTGTGTGAGTGCAGCTGCAGGTGTGGGTGTGGGTGCAGGTGCAGGTGTGAGTGCGGGTGTGAGAGCAGCTGCAAGTGTGAGTGCACCTGCAGGTGTGGTGTGGGTGTGGGTGCAGGTGCAGATGCAGGCCCAGCTGTAGGTGTGGGTGCAGGTGCAGGTGTGAGTGCGGGTGTGAGAGCAGCTGCAAGTGTGAGTGCACCTGCAGGTGTGGTGTGGGTGCAGGTGCAGATGCAGGCCCAGCTGTAGGTGTGGGTGCAGCTGTAGGTGCTGGTGCGGGTGTGGGTGCAGCTGCAGGTGTGGGTGCAGGTGTGGGTGCAGGTGCAGGTGTGGGTCCAGGTGCAGGTGCGGATCCAGGTGCAGGTGTGGGTCCAGGTGCAGGTGCGGATGCAGGTGCAGGTGTGGGTCCAGGTGCAGGTGCGGGTCCAGCTGCAGGTGTGAGTGCAGCTGCAGGTATACTGTGATTGGTCTGCTGCCGGTGTCAGGAAAAACCTATTTAACATCAAAAGATGGGGGGGAATAAAGGAAGAAAAATGTCTCCTAGGCCAGAAGAGTTTTGATGTGAACCAATGAAAATAGTTCTTGTACTATGCATATGAATGATAACTCTATGACATGTGCATGTTTAAAGAAGATGAGAAGATTATCACTGCCCAATCCCATCTTTTGAAGGCGTCTAGGAGTGGATGGGTGGAGCATGTGGGGTATATCTGATTTAAATCTAATTAAATCACTGGAATGTACATCAAAGTCTTAACAATAATTGTCTCTGGACAGTACTATGGGTTCCATATGATTTTTCCAAAATTCAAAATATTCTGAGTTTTTTAAGTAAAAGAATGTATGTGTGTGTGTCTTGCATTCGTAACAAGACTTCTCATTGTGTTTTACTTAAAATTATCATATGAAGTCAAGATAATTCGAAGTGTTTTTCCTCTGACTCATTGTCTAATGCATTTGGAGATGACTGAGCATGAAGCCAGTGTCAGGGGAAGAGCCTGTTTGGAAGGGAAGATAAAGAGGGAAAGTCCAAGCTGGGACCAAGCGGGAAGGGCCAGAGCCAAGAGAGATGTCAGCTGAGAATGAAGCAAGAGGGCAGACTGGGCCCCCTTCCCAGGGAGGGCGAGCTGAGCTGGCAGCCGCGTGCACAGCTGTCCGGTCATCACTTGACTTGCTTGGAGAAGGTGAATAAGAGTTTGTAGGGAGACATGTTTATAATCCCTCCACGTGGTTTAGGGAAAAAGTGATGGACTTCAAGGTGTCAGGTGTATCCTTGGAGATTAAGACTTGTCATGACCACCTTGGGTCATTTGTCTTCTATTCAAAAGACAGGTGACACCTGTGTGCATGTTGTGGCTCAGGAGCCTAAATGATAAGTGAGCCCACGTGCGTGGCCACTCCCGTGCGTGTGCAAGGACAGGGAGGGGGAGGGTACTTTCAGGTCCCACACCGAGTGGCCCTGGGACCCAGGGATTCTGGCAGCAGCAGGTCAGAGAGGCCCAGCCACAGAAGGATGAGTCCCAGGGCTCCAAACGTCACAGTTCCCGAACATTCCCCAGGCCACTTCCTTTCTTTGGTCAGCTGCTGACTTGCTGGCTCACTTTTTTTTTAACCTACGATAGTCTTGACTACTTTCCCTCACACTTGCAGCTGATTCAGTTTTGTGTTATGAAAGGACACTTTGGCTTAACCACATCATAACGATTTAAATTTTATCTTATCACAAACTACTGGCAAGAATCAGCAACTACAAAATTACAATAGGTCATGGGCAACTTCCAGTTTTTTTCCAAATAGATTTTATGTTAACTTCAAACATTCCAGCCATAGGCTCCATTCTGTGGTTGATGCATTTGAGTTAGAAAAAAATGAATTAACTTCTTCACAGGAATGGGGATTTTTTTTAATATATTTTAATAAACAAGCTATATTTAGAGCAGTTTTAGGTTCACAGCAAAATTGAGCAGAAGGTACAAGGGATCCCCCAGAGACCCCTGTGTCCCCCACACATGCACAGCCTCCTGTGCTGTCAACATCCACCACCAGGGAGGTGCATTTGCTACAATCTGTGAACCCACGCCGACACTTCTTCATCAGCCCCTGTCCATGGTTGACCTTGGGGTTCACTCCTGGTGTTGCACTGTCTGTGGTTTGGACAGATGTATGACAACAGGTACCCACCATGACATTACCACATGGAGCGGTTTCGCTGCCCTAAAAACCTGCTGTGTTCCGCCCATCTCACTAACCACTGGCAACCGCTGGCCTTTTCACCACCTCCACAGTTTTGCCTTTTCCAGAATGTCATATAGTTGGCATCACCCAGTACTTAGCCTTTTCAGATTGGTTTCTTATACTCAGTGATACACATTGAAGGCTCCTGTGTGTCTTCTCATGGCTCGATGGATCATTTCTACTTAGCACTGAGCGATATTGCGTCGTCTGGCGTACCACAGCTGAGGTGTCCGTTCTCCAGCAGAAGGGCGTCTTGGTTGCTTCGGGTTTGGACAGTTATGAATGAAGCTGCAATAAACATCCGTGTGCAGGTTTTTGTATGGACATGTTTTCAGTTTGAGTAAATACTGAGGAACATAATTGCCAAATTGTATGAATGATAATATGATATTTTTTACAAAAGGACACTTAATCAAAATTAAAATTGACATGTTTTCTAAAGGTACTTTAAAATAGTTCAGGCAAAAAAGGCGTAAAATAACCAAACGAACATCTTCATACCCACTACCTGCCTTGCCCTTCCCAGTCTCTGCTTTCCTCCCTCTGAAGTAACCATTAGCCTCAATTTGTTGTTGATTCTTCTCTTGTATTTCTTATACTTTTACTGTTAATACATGTATTCCTAACCGTCACACAGTAGTTTTTGCATGTTTTTTTTTTCCTTTATACAACTGATATTCTACAAGTATCTTTTCCCATCCGTCTTCCTTTCCTGCCCACCAACACCAGGCTTCTACAACTCAGCCACATTGAAATGTGCAATTCCGATCCATTGACTCATTGCTCCGTTGTGTTCCCTTCTGTAAACAGACCACAGCCTGGGTTTCCATCCTCCTGCTGATGACCGTTAAGGCTGCTCCCCGATTTGTGCCATTACAAACAATGCTGTTCCTAATGTCCCAGTACATGGCTCCCTGGGGACATAGACAGGACTTTCTCTCGGGCAGTGCTGTTCAAAGTATATTTCTGGTAAATCAATGCCTTTGCTTCCTTCGTCAAGAAAGTCTGACTGTGAAGCAGGTTAAAGCGACACTAAATAGTGGGCTTCATGATGAAGCTGATTTATACTCTGGTGCAAGGTCTTCTTTCTTATTGCGGGCTGGCTCTCCAAATAGCAGTGCACTCAGTGTGCACGAAGGAATCGAATTATTCGCTTGGGTGGTGAATGGTCTGCTTTCTAAATAATGGGAAACTGCTCCCCGGAGCTTAACACCTAACACCAGAGTATGAATGCCCATAAATCTGAAATGTGAAAATACAGGTCTACCTGAAACATTGCAGGCCCTGGGGCAAGAATACGCTGGAAACCCAGTACCCTGGATCTAAATATCTAAAGTCTGGCCTGAGTTCTGGCTTCTTAACCTTTTCAGAGGACATCTTTTTGTTCTTGTTAATCTCCTTTCCATTGTTTTTTCTCCATTTCTTTACTTCTTTAGGATCACTTTGGGGATTCATTTTATAGAACCTTTTTTCTTGCCTGATAAATTTATTCTGAGCTAAAAGTTTTCCTCTAAATTCTGTTTTGATGATTTCCTACAAATTTCGACAAGCAGTGTTTTTATTATTTTCTAATTCTACATATTTCTTATTTTTTATGATTTTCTAATCCTTTTTGACTTGTATTTCAATTACGGTTTACATACAATATTATATTAGTTTCAGGTGTACATAGTGATTCGACATTTATAGACTTTATAAAGTGATCACCTGTTAAGTCTAATAATTACCCATCTGACATCGTATTTAGTTATTACAATGTTATTGACTGTATTCCCTGTGCTGTGCTTCACATCCTTGTACCTGTTTTCATTACTAGGATTTTGTACTTCTTAATCTATTCATCTTTTTCACCCATCCCCCAACCCACCTCCCATCTGGCCACCATCGATTTGTTCTCTGCATCTGTGATTTGTTTCTGGTTGGTTTGTTTGTTTGTTTTGTTTTTAGATTCCACATACAAGTGAAATCGCATGTATTTGTCTTTCTCTGACTAATGTCACTTAGCACAATACCCCCTAGATCCATCCATTTGTCCCAGGTGGCAAGATTTCATTCTCTTTAATGGCTGAGTATATTCTATTGTACACATGTACCATGTCTTCTTCATCCACTCATCTACTGACGGACAGCTGCTTTGCTTCCATATCTTGGCGATTGTAAATAATACTGCAATGAACATGGGAATGCATATATCTCTTTGCATTAGTATTTTGGTTTTCTTTGGATAAATACCCAGAAGTGAAATTGCTGGTCATATGATTCTTCTATTATTATTTTTTGAGAAACCTTACTCTTTCCACCATGACTGCACCAATTTGCAGTCCCACCAACAGTGCATAATAGGTCTCCTCTTCTCCACATCCTCACTAACACTTGTTTGTTGGTTTATCGATGAGTAGCTATTTGGACCATTGTGAGGTGATATCGCATTGTGATTTTAATTTGCATTTCCCTGATGACTAGTGAGGTTGAGCATCTGTATGTCTACAGGCCATCTGTGTGGCCTCTTTGGAGAAGTATCTATGTAGGTCTTGTGCACCATTTTTTATTGGTTTTGGTGTTAAGTTGTATGAGTTTCTTACATATTTTGGATATTAACCCCTTATCTGATGTATCACTGGCAAATATCTTCTTCCATTCACTAGATTGTCTTTTTGTTTTGTTGAGATTTTCTTTGCTGTGCAAAAACTTTAGTTTGATGTAGTCCCATTTGTTTAATTTTCTTTTTCTTTTGTTTCCCTTGCCTGGAAAGACATATCCAAAAAATATTACTAAGAGCAATGTCAGAGAGTTTACTGCCTATATTGTCTTCTAGAAGTTTTATGGTTTCAGCTTCTACATTTAATTGTTTAGCCCCTTTTGAATTTATTTTTGTATATGTTGTAACAGAGAGATCTAGTTTCATTTTTTGCAAGTATCTGTCCAGTTTTCCCAACACCATTGAAGAGACTGTCTTTGCCCCATGGTATATTTTTGCCTCCTTTGCTGTAGATTAGTTGACCATATAGAGGTGGGTTTATTTCTGGGTTCTCTATTCTGTTCCTTTGATCTATGTATGTACCATGCAAGGACCATGCCATTTTGATTACCTGGTAATATAGTTTAATATCAGGTAGCATGATAACTCCAAATTTGTTCTTCTTTTTCAATATTGCTTTGGCTTTTAGGGACTTTTGAAATTTTAGGATTATTTATTCTAATTCTGTGAAAAGTCCCATTGACATGCTAATAGGGCTGCACTGAATCTGTAAATTGCTTTGAGTAATATGGACATTTCCATGATATTAACTCTTCCTGCCCATGAACATGATATATGCTTCCATTTATGTGCCTCTTCTTTGTTTTCTTTCTTCAATGTCTTATAGCTTTCCAAATAAAAGTCCTTTACCTCCTTGGTTAAATTTATTCCTAGGTATTTTATTATTTTTGATAAAATCATAAACGGGATTTTCTTAATTTCTATTTATTTATTTATTTTTAGGAGGCTGGTAGCAGGAAGTAACTAGAAGTAGGGGAACTCTTAATTTCTCTTTCTGATAGTTTGTTATTGGTGTATAAAATGTGACTGATTTCTCAATGTTAATTTTGTGTCCTGCTACATGACTGAGTTTATAAGTTCCAATCGTTTTTTTTGGTGGGATATTTAGGGTTTTCTATATATAATATCATGTCATCTATAAATGATGACAGTTTACTTCTTCCTTTCTAATTTGGATATCTTTTACTTATTTTTTCTTGTCTGATTGCTACGGCTGGGAATTCCAGTACTATGTTCAACAAAGGGGTGAACGTGGACATCCTTGTCTTGTTCTTGATCTTAAAGGAAAAAGCTTTCAGCTTTTTACTGTTAATATGATGTTGGCTGTGGGTTTGTCATTTATGGCCTTTATTATGTTGAGGCATGTTCCCTCTATACCCACTTTACTGTGAGTTTTTACCAAAAGTGGATGTAGGATTTTGTCAAATGTTTTTTCTGCATCTATTGATCTGGCCGTGTGAGTTTTATCCTTCATTTTGTGGATGTGGTATCCGGCTAATACTGGCTTGGGAAGCCATCTGGCCCAGAAGCCTGAAGTGTAGATCAATGTTTCTCAAGATCAGAATCTGTAAAAATTATCTTGTGTGCTAGTTAAAAGTCCCCTATTGTCATACATTTTGGGTCATTCAGACTCGCGTGGAGCCTCGTAATACCTTTTAACAGGGGTCCCAGGAGTTCTGAAGTCAGCAGCCCACAGACCACACTGAGAAGCATGAATCTAAATATTACAAAAATAAGGGAACCGATGTAGCCAATGGACAAAACTAAAACTATATATCTGGAAGAAATGGTCAAATTCTCCAAAATGTGTTTATTGGTTAAAAAAAAAAAAAAAAAGATACAAACAAGGAAATGCTCGCGGGATCCATTTTATGAAACTCCAGAACTTCAGAGAGAAACCAGATTCTTCCTGCTTGGTGTTAGGCAGTAGATGCTCCTTGTCTGACTGCCCAGGACGCCATGGCCTTTAGATCAATATAACCAGAGAAATCTGCCTGTTTTAGTTGCTGAACCTCTCACTGTTTTAACCAGCCTTTAAAAGACTCCTGCAGGGTCTTCCCACTCAGCCATCACCAATAAATGCAACTTTTGTCTGTGACCATGGAAAGGCGTATCGGCTTCAAATATGTTTCTATCATTGCACCCTGGGGAGCCTTCCACTTCTCTTCTTGTCCTGTTTCTGTGTTTTCTTCTTCTTTGTTTATTTATTCTTAAAGACAGTGGAAGGGAAGGAGTCAGCGAGGGAGGGAAACATCGATCGGTTGCCTTTCATACAAGTCCCTCCTGGGGACCGGGCTCGCAACCCAGCTGTGTGCCCTGATCAGGAGTCGAACCCGCGATCTATCGCTTTGCAGAACAAAGCCCAACCAGCTGAGCTACACCAATCAGGGCTATATTTTCTTATTCTTAAACTGTGGTTTCTCTTCATTCTTTCCTGGCTCCAAACCCCTTAATTCATTCTCTTTCCCTGTAAATGTTTAATGGTGGTTGTTTTTTTTTCAATTCTTCAGCTACAGGTAACCTCAATAAAATAATCATCAGTCCTGTTTCCAGTGTAGTATTTCCCATCCTCTCAAACTCTAATGAGAAGTTTTGGGCCACTCCCACTTGGGAAGATAGGTGGAGAAAAATGAGGTCTTTTTGCACCCAGAAAGACAAGTACCTGGGCATTAGCAATAAAGTAACCAGAAGTTCTTATTAATAACCACCCCTGCCCTTGACTACCAAAAACCTCCAGTAATCACTCTCAATTTACACAAGAGCTGGTTTTATTTCCCCTCAGCATCGCAAGGAAAGGTGAAATCTATCTCACTGGGAACTTGGCCTGTCAATGCATGACATAAATAGCCCCATTTCTTCCCTGTTACGAAGCTTCAAGTTCTGCTAAGAGTTCTTGTAGAGGCCCCTCTGGTAAACATGACTTTGCTCTGGAAAACACTAATGTTGGTCTACCCTGGATTCCGAGCGTAAGGGCTGAGGGCTCGCTCTTACCTTGAAGGAGCCCAGGGTTTTTCGCATGTATGAAAAAGAAAATCTCTTTAACATTTTGAAGACGCTATTTTAAAATGTTCAGGTTCAATGTAATGGGCAAGAGACAGCACATAAACAGGATGCTAGAGGGAGTGCAGAATAAACTCCCAGCCTCCGAGGACTCGCTACGTGATATATGATGCTCAGACTTGCCAGGGGCTCTGTGGTACAAGCCGTTCTCGCATTCCTGGGCGCAGAGCGAGTCTAAACATTCCGAAGGCTATTTAATCACATTTTTGTCTCCTAGAACAGAGGAATCAAAGAGGAAAACAATGGCAGGGTGTGTGTGCCTGCTTTGAGACACAGAGCAACAGAAAGCCCAGCTCAAAGGTCTTCCCAGAAAAGGAAACATATCTGTTCACAGAAGGAGAAGTCCAGAGATGAAGCAGGCTTCAGGGGGCCTCAGTGATGCTCGCAAGGGCCCTGTTCTCTCAAATTCGCGCTCCGCAGCCCACAGGGACGCCCTCATCTCCAGCTGGCTCTTCTCCTCCTGGCCCTAAAGAGGCTGCCAGGAACAGCCGGCGTGCCTCTCAGAGGGAGGAAGGACTGTCTCGGCTGTCACAGCAACCCCTGTTCAGGGCTCGGGGGCCAGAACCTGGTCACGTATCCGCTCCTAAACCAAATCCTGGCAAGAGGAAAGGCGTGGCCCCTAAACTGCTCCAGCGGGGCGGCGGGGGCAAGGCTCCCCTCGGATACGTGGCTGCGAGGCGGGCGCGAGAGGCTTGAGCCAAATCAGGGCTCTGTCGGAGGGGGTGGGGTGACGGTGACAAGGCCACGGACAGTGTCCCCAACTGAAGTCTCCGCTGAACGGGAGCGTGACGCGGCTACGTTAGCAAGGGAGAGGCATTGCGAGTCCTCCCGACAGACAGGTTTCGGGAAGCCCGGGTAACCCCCACTCCTAAATGCGCAGCACAGCCGCCCACGCAGTTCCTGCCGAGGCGCAAAGGCAGGAAAAACGGCCCTGCCCGCGGGGTTCGCTGCACAGGGAGCACCGCGTGGGCTGGAAGTCACAGTAGAAGTGCCAACGGCGGGGTGCAAATTCAGTCTCCAAAAGGACCTCCAAGGAGGCGTCCTTGGAGGAAAGATAAAGACGCGATGAGGGAATCCTCTACCACGTGCTTGTTTGCTTGCTTGGTGCAAACTGCTCCCGCACCCTCGCAGGTAGGGGGTGTCTCCGTGGCCCTGCTGGGACCACACTAGGTGTGACAGCGACGGAGGCGCAAGTCCTTGCCTCGCTGCAGGCTGCCCGCCATGGCGTCCCCTGGGCCTGGGCCAACTTCTGGTCACTGTGCCCTCCCTGTCCGCCACGCTGGGACGGCAGCTCCCCAGCATGACTGGCCCTGCGGGCTCCGTCATCACGTCTTGGCTTCCCTTAACCCTGCCTGCACCTTGTTATAGAAGTCCCTTCATTCGCTCTCCCAGTCACCCGTTTTTAATAGCCCCCTGCTTCCTGCTGGGGGGCCCCACGGCTCACGCGGAGACCTTCAGAGGCAGCTGACGTCACCCAGTGCCGCTGTAAAATCTCCTTTGCCTGCTGCTTTCCTAGTTCTTGGTTCTAAGGGTCTTACTTCCTCATCTTCAAAACGCTGCAGTAATAATAAACTTCCCGTCCAACCTGTAAGTTATACTTCTTTGACTTCTACTCTCAGAAGCTAGGTGTGTCTTTTCAAATGTTGGAACTGTGCAAGTCGTCGGCAGCCGTCCGTCTCGAGAGACGATGGTGTAGCTTCTTAAGAGTCTATCTGCACCGCCGAGAATGGCTGTGCAGTCCGACTCGGGAGTGACACGGTATCTGTCTCCTCCCGTGTTGAATCGACATCTTGCGATGACGCTGGAGTGTCCCCTCCAGTGAAGCTGAAGCTACAGAGCCTGGGCAGGGTGATATGGAGGGTCTGCTGTTGCCCATGCAGCAGACCCCCCCTCTCTTCGCAGCTGAAGGGTCCAAGGGAAAGACGGAGTCAATACAGCTTGGCTTCAGGTGCGCCGCAGGAGTTGCCGGTGTTGACTCCAACGTCAAACCGCCTTAGGGACTCCGGCTCCGGATTTTCTGTCGGGGTTTACTCCCTTAGCCTTTCCCCTGAAGAGGTATCCCGCAAGGCAGCGGAGGTTTTTTGGAGTCAGAGTTTTCCTTCTCTGATGTGCCCTGACTGGAAGATCGAACCAGCGACACTTAGCTCGCAGGCCGACGCTCAATCCACTGAGCCAAACCAGCCAGGGGTGGAACTGTGCAAGTAACACACGAGAAATAAATAAAAATTGGACCTCATTAAAATTAAAATTGTTGGGGCTGCAAAGAGTATCATTAAGAACGTGAAAAGACAACCCACCGTGTGGGAGAAAATATTTGTAAATCATATATTTGATAAGGGATTGGTATCTAGTTGCATAAAGAATTCTTACAATTCAATAAGAAAAAAATAAATAACCCAATTTTAAAATGAGCAAAGGTTGAGACATTTCCCCCAGAAAGATGCCCAAGCGACCAGTGAGGGCATGAAGACGTACTCAGCTCCGTTAGCCTTCGGAACAGGCGCACCAAAGCCACAGTGCGATACCCCTTCGTCCCCACTAGGATGGCTGAAATTGCAAAATGGATAAGAATAGATGTCGCCCAGGATGTGAAGAAAGTGGGACCCTCACGCACTGCGGGTGGCAACATAGTTACTTAGGATCCTGCAATTCCACTCCTTGGTATGTGCTCAAAAGAAATGAAAGTGTCTCCACACAAAAACTTGTGTGCAAATATTCACAGCAGCACTGGTCAGAGCGGCCCCAAAGTGGAAACAGCCCAGCCGATGGACGGGTGAGTAAACAGTGGTAGGGCCGCACGAGGGACTGCTCTTGGGCATTAAAAGGAAGGGAGTGCTGGCTCATGCTGCAACATCGGCGAGCCTTGCAGACTAACACAAAGCGAAACCATTCAGTGACAAAAGAACCACACATACGGGATGATGCTATTTGTATGAAACATCTAGAATAAGCACACCTATAGAGGTAGATAGCAGATTCGTGGTTGCCTAGGGAGACTTGAAGGACATGGGGAGTGACTGCTAATGGGTACAGGCTTTCCTTTGGGGTCATTTAAAAAAAAAAAAAGCTCTCAAATTGTCCTGGCGATGGTTCACACTTCTGGGACCATAGTGTTCTCTCTCCTCCATTCACCTCACTCCTCGGATGGCTCTTAAAATTCATACTTGAACATAAATTCCAAAGGGTCTTAGAACCTCCAAGCTTAAGAAAAACTTCAAGAATCCTCTGAAACATTCCCCCCAGTGAAGATTTAGATGGCTCGTGTCTTTCTAACACGCCTGACAATTTATAATTCTCTGAATATCCAGCGTGAAACAAAACAAATCACAAGCTTTTTTGCCCGAGTGCTTTATGTTTGGATAAAAGAAAGAACCTTTTCCAAACCTCCTCCCACAGCATCTCATTAACATCCTGCCCCCCCACCCCGGTTTACCCCCTTATATGCATGAGAACTAGCGTTATTAATAGAACTCAGGGCGGCTTGAACAGAAGAGGAATTCAATAATGGGATCCTAGAGCTAAGCTTGTTTTCTTGCAAATTCCACTCCTGAGCTAGTTTTGTGCTGTGGGAAGAGGTCACTGCAGGAAGCCGGGGGCCTCAGTGGTTATGTGACCCTGGGGTATCACTCAGCACATATAGTTGCCTCCGTAAAATCAGAGCCTCCATCTAGAATCTCTCTGGGGAACTCCCAACTCAAAAAAAAAAAAAAAAAAAAAAAAAGCATTTATAACATCAACCTTAACCTGAAAACTTTTAAGTACTGTTTGTGGTAAGCAAGCTCTAAACTCATGGTTGTCTGCATCGCTCTACACAACTGAGATGAAAGGAAGCTTTCAGGGGAAATTCTCAAGCTGTAAACAAATAGGATGAACATGAATAAACCCTTGGATGAAGTAAACGACACTGATTTTGTGTGACTGGAATGGGGTGGTGGAGACGGTGTGTTAGCTGTGCCGTTGACGTTCTGGAGGAAAGGAAACGAGTCTGCGGTGACATCAGTCCTGGAACCCACGTGCAGGCCAGTGCACACGACGCACAAAAGCACCGAGCCCTGCTGGGGCTCCCAGTGTCCCCAGAACTGGCAGCAACAGCTAGAACTGTGCAGAATTGAAGAGCCGTGCCTCCAAATGGAAGAGCAGCCCCTGGAATTGTGGAAATCACAGCTGATGAAAACATGGCAGGATGAAGTCTTGACTTTGAACAAGAGCGAAGAAGCTGAGCATTTCCTCAGTTGTGAGGCCCCGCTCCATGGGCACCCCCAGGAATCCGTGTGCTGGGTGGGCCCCGGGGGACCTCAATGAGCACCAGAGAATGACGAGGAACCAGGCCATTAGCAGGAAGGCCACAGGGCCAGCTCAGAGCTGTTTCCCTGCCCCTTGTCTGCTAAGTGTGTCCCCAGGGATGGGACCCTAGAGTTTACACCGGAATAGTATTTGAACCTGAATAGCATCTGAACTCTCTGGTATGTGTGTGTTCACTGTTCATTGTAACATGCTATGCAGTCTTCCTGCCAAGCTGAGAGCCATGGAGTAGTTTACGGTTGCGACTTGAGATTTATTAGAGTTTTAGGACGGGACAAAGCTAGAGTAAAGCAAAACCAGAGGCAGGGAGAGACTTTTCTAGAAATCAATTCACAGCCAAAAGAAAAGGAGAAAGCACATGGCATTATCGTGACACAGGGCTGGGACAGTTGTGAGGGAGAAAGAGGCAAGTTCAAGGCCTT